>NW_027204604.1:7622492-7984992 GCF_024711535.1 Dipodomys merriami
CAACAAAAATGGGGTACTTCCAGGCAGAAGAACTAAATAGCTTGGAGATAGGAATAAACGATTGCTATTTTGCAATTAATCTTGTTTATGTAGCATGTGAACATATTACCAATTCAACACTCAAAAATATGTAATTAAAAAAAGAAAAATGATATAGCTGCTAGGGAAATAGTATAGTCATTCCTCAAAGAATTAAACAGAATTACCACGTGATCCAGTAATTCCACTTCTGAGTATATGCCCGACAGACTTGAATTTAGGCACTCAAACAGGTATTTGCCTACCATAGCCACATTGTCAGCAGTATTACTCACAATAACAAAAAAGTAGAAACATCTCAAAGATCTATCATTAAGTTAATGGCAAAAACAAATGTGACGTGTGTGTGTGTGTGTGTGTGTGTGTGTATGTGTATTCTATATGATTATCCCCATACACATTAAAGTACTATATTAACCATTAAAAGGAAGGAAATTTTGATGTCTGTAATAGTATGGACAAAACTTGAAGATGTTCTATTAAGTGAAAGACTGTCATCACAAATGGACAAGTATTATTGTCTCAGATGAGATTCTTAGAATGATCATTTTTTACAGCATTTTATTAGCCTATATTAACTGCACAAGGTAATGGGTTTCATTTTTGACATTTTCACATAAGTATACCATTTATGTTTCATGCATTCATTCCATTATTCTGCTCTCTCGTCTCCAACTCTCTCCCCAGCTGGTATTTCCTCTTCCTAAGTTGTCCCCATTCCACTTCTATTTTTCAAAAGTCTAGATTTCTAAAAGTGAACAAGAGAAAAAAGTACAGTGTTTGTCTTTCCAGATCTGGCTTAGTTTCATTAACATGATGATCGTTAGTTCCATGTGTCTTCTTGTGCGTAGCTGAATAATACTCCCTTGTATATATCTGTATATCTTGTGTAAATGTGTGTGTATTTTCATATTTAGTTTTTAAAGAACCTCCACACTGACTTCCATAGCAGTTTCACTAAGTTACCTTCCCACCAACAGTGAAGGACTCCTTGTATTCTCCATCTTTGCCAGCATTTGTTGATTTTTGTCTCTTTGAGGATAGCCATATTTAGTGGGGTAAAATGAACTCTCAGTGTAGTTTTGGTATGTATTTTCCTGATGGCTAAACATGCCAGGTTAAAACTCTGTTTATTGATTGTGTTATTTATTTTTATTTTTTGTGATCTTTATATATTCTAGATATGAATCCTCTATTGGATGAATAGCTGACAAAAAAAATCTGTGGGTTGTCTGTTAATTCTGGTAATTGTTTCTCTTGCTTTGCAGAAGTTTGTGATTTTGGTGCAATCTCATGGGTTACTTCTTACATTTGATTTCATTTGAGTGATCAGATTTTTAGGTACAGGGAACAGAGGAGAGGAGATGGGAGTTGTATAAATGTTTTTGGTAGTACATAGGTTTGAACTTAAGGCCTTTTGCTTTCTGGGCTGACACTCTACCATCTGAGCCACACCTCCAGCTTGTTTTTTACTTATTTTTGAGATAGGATATCTCAAACTTTTCTGTCTCTATTGACTTGGAACTCCTGTACTGACTCCTGAATAGCTAGGATTATAGGCATGAGCTGTCAGCACCTGGGTTTGTGTTTAATGACCAGAAATAGTTTGGAAACGAAAACAGGGGGAAAAATGAAATATCGGTGGTAATCCTCATTGATTGCTACAGGCACAGCTCCATTTCCATTTTATCTGAGAAGCAACCTTCATGACCTGGCAATCTCCCCTCTCTGAGCCTTGCGGCTATGTAAGTGCTCATTATAAGTCATTTTTTTAGCATAAATTCAGACAGAGTCAAAAGAGGCTTCTGGTGAAAATAAGACCCTTTTATTACATAGGGAATTTCAAAATGTTTTGAAGCCATGCACCATAACTAAGGACTAGACATATTTTTTTTTGTTATATCACAGATGGAAAAAATGCTATCTTGATGTCTCCAGTTGATATGTATATAGTGTGTTGTATTATCTCAAGGATAGAGGGAAAAAATCAGTTTTTCCAGTTCTCAGTTTTTCCAGGCCCTAGCCAGGCCTCACTCTGCTACTGCAGAAGCCTAAGCAATGTACCAACTCTCTCCTTGGCCTCCCTGGCTAATGACCAGCTGTGGGATTATGGGTAAGACATGCCTTCATTCATCCCTTTGAGCCCATGTTTTTGCTAGTGAGCTCTGTGGATCACCATCTCTCTGATACCTCTTTAAGCATACAACAGCTGTTGAACGCAACATTTTCATCCCTTCTTTCCCATTTTTCTTGGTCAGTGGATTAGCCAAGATTGATTTTTCTGCATGGCTGGGGGAAGGCCTTAGGTTGAAAGATAAAAAGATAGATTCCTTTTAAATGTGATTTAGATTTCCCCAGCCCCCTTGGTCTGAGTTCTGATATCAACCACAGAATCACTCTCATGTCCCAGAAACACTGGGGACCCCTCCATAGCTGCTGGGACAGAGCAAGCCTGGCGCTCAGCTCAGCAAAGCTCGGTGATGCAGGTGCATTTGTCATCGGCTGTGCTCTCCCTCCTATTTTTTTCTCCCACTCATTTTTTTCTCCTCAATTCCTTGTGGAAAAATGCATCCAGAAAGTACATTTGTTTATTCTACCCTATCGTTCTTTTGGGTCAATATATATTTATCTTATGCAAACTAAAGAGCTCCAGGGAGAACAGGTTTTGAGTCTATGAGAAGACAAGAAGGACCAATTAATGCAGCCAGAGAGCCTGTCCATCCCTGGTGTAAGTCGCACAGGCTCTCCTCTCTCTCTGCCAGACTTCTCTTCGACAGCAAATAGTCTCTGTCCAAATGCTACACCAGGTATGATCCATAGCCACTCCAGCCCCTGGGTGGTTCTTCCTCCTTCCTTTTAGAAAGTATACTAGTGATCCTGTGAATGCTAAGGATCAGCAGGTGGCTTTATAAATGCCTGCTTGTTAGGGCCTGAGACAGAATGGAAGGAACCATGGTGGGAAGAAGGTGATGAGAGGTATTTAGCGCCTGCATTGAAGAAGGAGGAGGGTGGGAGTGGGGGGGAAACTGATACTCAGCTAATAGTGCTGAGCAGGAGAAGACTATTGGAGGAAGTAAGAGTGGAACCTTGAGAAGAAGGCCACTTCAAGCCAAGCAGTACTGAAGATGCTAGCTTAGGTCACAGTCTCATATTGTCCTCAATATACCAGTTTGAAGTCTTACCACTTACGGCTTGAGGAAGGTGTGACATGACATTATGACATTGTGTTTACCTGAGATGTGTGGCAAGAAACAAATATATCTTCTCTCCCTTATTCCTCCTCCTCTTCCTCCTCCTCCTTTCTTCTTTTTGCCTGTTTCTCACCCCATACTCTTTTTCTCTTTCCATTTGGTAATTGCTACGATTATAAGGAACACAGGATCATTTGAATACTATGTGCATGTACCTCAATCATCCCTCATAGTTAAATTCAAAGAGACCACTTCAATGTACATGGTTAACGAGAAAGCTTTGGAATGCCAGGTTAGAATTTCAAAACGTGGATGATCATTCCCTGTTCTGAACCCTCCACTGCCATTGGTCAGGTCAATAGTTAGTAGTGAGGAAGGAGTTGGAACAGTTCCCAAACCACAATGAAACTTCAACAAAGGAACAAAATAGAAACTCAAGCCAAGTAGATGTAAACACAGGCATGAAGAACCAAAGAACAGAGACAAGAGAAGCATCTGGATTCATGGCATGGCAGATGTGGTGGCAGGTAAGAAGAATCCATGTGGGCAAAGTGTGGATGAACATCAAGTGCATTTGTGGTCTAGTTAAAAAAAAGTTTACAACTGTACTAGCGTAGGCATTGTTAACTAGGGAAAATAGAAGTCTTCTTTAGAGAAGAGGGAAGATCCTGGCAGGGATTAAAAATAGATGCCCACCTCAGATGTTATAAGAAGCTGAAGTCAGGAAGTGAAGCAGTTACAATTACGCACTGGTTTCTGGAATCCTCTAGGAATGCGTCATATATGACTCAAGACTTAAAGGACAATTGCATCCATCGAGCAGATTCTACAGGAGAGTCTCATGGTTGGCAAATGATCCAGACCCTTTCTGGCCTAACCTTAGATGCTCTTGAGAGAAATAGGCTGGACTGTGGAGTCTTTTCTAGAATGGAATCTGGTTCATAGAGTTCAAGGACGAGTGTCTTCTGTTTCTCTTTTTCATCCACATGCCTCCAGTTATAAAGTCACCAAACTCCCCACACCCCACATCCCTACGCCGTTTTCAATTGGTGCTGTATAGTAACTAGGAAAAAAAGGTCCTCACATTGCCTGCCTTTCTGGTGAACATAGCCACTGAAATAACGCTCTTGTCACCGACCCCAAATCAGATGCACAAATGGGAGTCTAACGAAGAGGCTCAAGGTAGCAAGACGGGAAATGAAGGTAGAAGAGACAGAGGGAGAGGGAGAAGAAGCGATACACCAGGTTGTACTTACCAAAAAATGTAAAAGCAAAGGGACAGAAAAGGCACACTTGCCTGTAAAGGAAACACTTTTTATAAACAGCTCACAGAAGCAGTGTTTTCCCCAGCCTGCCAAGTACCCACAAAGGGAACAGGCCAGATCGCACACAGAAAGGGAGAGTGGCACTGTGGGCTTGGGCGCTAAGAGGGCTAATTATCAAAGCCCTGTCTCTGTCCTGTTGATATTAATCCAGGCTGGCCAGTGGAGAGGAAGAAATTACCCAGACTGATGCCTCCAAATAATTGATAATTTGCCTAAATGAACAAATCAAGCATGATTTAATTGTTGGCAAAGATTGCCACCCAGGAACGGCAAAGCATATAATTGCTTCCGCATCACACATGGCTTTGCATGTATCCCCGTAGCTTTCCCCCTTTCTTTTATCTAAACCAAGTGTAATTGTTTCATGACATTGATGAGAAATAGACTTGTGGCATTATAAGTGACACTTATGACAGAATTGTCAGTTGATGACAGCTCACTGACAGCCCTCGTGAGAAATTAATCATTTTAGATGCTTTGTGATTTGCTCATTTTATGTCACAAATGAGATCTTGTTATCTAGCCACCTTGAATCTCTTCTTTACAGTTGCTTCCAAACTTTATACACAGTTGGTTGTTTTCACATCTGCTGCTAGGATGAGGGCCATCTCGTATAACATTTGGGGGATATTATTTTTGTGTGTGTGGGGCCAGTACTGGCTTGGACGCAGGGCCTGGGCGCTGTCTCTGAGCTTTACCAACTCAGAGCTGGCAGCCTTCCACTTGAGCCACAGCTCCATTTCTGGCTTTTTGGAGATTAATTGGAGTTAACAATCTCAAGGACTTTCCTGCCTGGGCTGGCTTTGAATCGCAGTCCTTAGATCTCAGCCTCCCAAATATCTAGGATTACAGGAGTGAGCCACCAGCACATGAGGGCTGATTTAGGGAATATACAGTGGTTGTTCATTTGCAAGAAACAGGTAAAAATTTGCACTTGAGCAGAGTCTGAATTTAGGTTTTTTTTTTTTTCCCCTCCTCCTCACTTGCCATTTGTTTAAGGAAGCTTTCAAGGGGAAAGGAGCTAACCCCTTGGGACTGATGCTAATAAAGACAGAAAGCTAAGGAAGCAAGGAGGCTATTTTTAGCTAGGTAATGGGGAGTAAATAGGGCCACTGTGTGATATGCTAAGATAGGCCTGCATTCCTTTCTGCCTGGAACTCCCACACACTCTGCTGGGCGGACATCTGTTAATTGCTTTCTGTTGGACTTCACTTTGACATTTGGAGAAATGGAAGGAGACTGCCTAACCAATTTTTTTTCTTCTTCTCCCTGAACGATGTGTCTCTGTGGAGTTTGGGAACTGGGGAGGAAAGGTGGCAGTGTGAGTTTGAAGCTTGCTCTCTGCTTGGGTTTGCTAAAACCTTCAACACAGTATGCCTAAGGCACTTTGACCTGGATTTTATTGAAACCCTGTATGTGGCTCCAGAGTCAGTCACTGAAGGTTTTTGAGTGTGTGTGTGTGTTTTTTTTTACATCCCTGAGGCATTGGCCAGTCAATCACAGCGCATGGTTAAATCTCTCCCAGTCTTTCCATATTTTTTATACTAACCTTGTAAATAGAATCTTAAAATACAATAAACTTTCCAATTGATAACAAAAGATGTTCTTCATCTCGTCCTGCATGCATCAGTGACTTTTTGATGAAGCAGCTCTGGTTGCCAAGCAGCAAGAAGGGAAAACATCCAGCCTCAAGAGGGGAAGGTGGTAGTTTCACTGGCCTGCAATCTTTTCTCCTTCTCTTTCCTCTAGGCACTTAGATTGGCAGGTACTTCAACTCAGTTGCACTTGAGTTGGTTGATGAAGGTGATGCCACCGATGGCCACGAGGTGGCGACAAAGGACCTTTTGGCCTGAGGATGGGATGTGGGCATGATTAGCAGGTGAAATGGGCCAGCCTCTGGTGTAACAATTTCAATAAAAACTTTCTGCTTGCTAACCATCCAGAAGCCACTGTTAGGAGCGAGGCTTATATACTAACGTGTGTGTCTTTGCAATAATCCGCTGAGCCTGAAAGAAGCGGAAGGATCCACTGGCCCAAAGTCACAAACCTAGCATTGGATCCACCGGCTCAAAGTCACAAACCTAGCATTGGCAGAACTGAAATTTAGTCCTGGCTCTGATTAGTGACAGAGGCCGTGATGTTAGGCGGTGCACTGAAAATTGGAGCAGTTGGGAGAAGTTGGATGGCTAAAATGAATGTCTCATTCTCCCCGAGTGTGAAGCTTTCCTCATTACCATGAGGGAAAGAAAAAGGCTCCAGAAAGAGCAAACAACCAAAGGAATATAACCTCTTAGATTTGGAAACTTCACACCTTGCTAATTTCAACACCCCCCCCCACTACATACACACCCTAATCTGACACAGAAATCTTCCTGGTACAGACCTAAAAGACGACCCTATGGTCTATGTAGGATGATTTCTGGGGCCAGGCTGGCAGATGCTTGCAGCATGGGTCAATTTTCTATCTTCCCACAGTGGACTCTTGCAGGACTAAGAGAGATTTCTTGCTGCCTGACTGTCTTGAGCTGTGCATTGTCTTTCTCTTGCTTTCAGAGGCTTTTCTTGGGTCTTGAACCTGCTAGTATTTGTATAGGAACTTATACTACCAGCTCTTCAGCGGCTCTGACTTACCAGCTGTAGGTCTTAGAATTTAGCAGCCTCCGTGATTGCATGGTCTAATTTCTAACTGTCTACTATTTTTTTTTTTAACTCTGGGCCTGGGCACTGTCCCTCAGTTCTTCAGCTCAAGACAAGCATCCTACCACTTGAGCCACAGTGCCATTTCCGGTTTTCTGGTGGTTAATTGGAGACAAGAGTCTCACCAGCTTTCCTGCCAGGGCTGGCTTTGAACTGTGATCCTCTGATCTCAGCCTCCTGAGGAGCTAGGATTACAGATGTGAACCACCAGTGCCTGATGACCTATTCTTTTATATATGAAAATATAAAGACATGTGTATATGCAGACACATATGTATACACACAAACATACATGTACACATATCCCATTGATGTATTTCTTTGGAGAAAGGAAAACGATTAGTCCAGAGGTCAACTGATAAGGAGAATTTAAATTAAAAAGCAATAAAATCTGCATCCTTTTGTATCTAATGCAGTGGTTAAACATGGGTTGGGGGCCTCTCATATTGGATGACCTGAGTTTTAGTGCCTACTCTTCTGTGTGTGTGTGTGTGTGTGTGTGTGTGTGTGCGCGCGCGCTGGTATTAGGGCTTGCACTCAGGGCCTAGCACTGTCCCTTAGTTGTTTTTTCAGTTTTTTTTCCCTCCTACTCAAAGCCTGTGCTCTACCACTTGAGCCACACCTCCACTTTTGGCTATTTGGTTAACTGGAGATGTGAGTCTCATGGAACTTTCTGCCTGAGCTAGCTTCAAACTGCCATCCTCAGATCTCAGCTTCAGATTACAGGAGTGATCCACAGGCACCTAGCCTGATTACATGTCTTATTTCAAAGACCTATCTTTATAAGGGGAGAATTACAAATAATCACAATGAGGAGCATTATAAATAATGCAGATGCAATTCTTCACACAGTGTTTGGCAATGAGTTAGAGTGTATGTTAATATCATTGGGTATTTAATGTTTTTTTCTTTCATGCATGTGTTTCTAACGCATTTATAAGATTATCTCTTTGTTACTTTGTATGTCCCTCCCCCACAGTATAACCCCTGCTTTCACTATATTTGATGTCAGTATAACTTGAGGAGGAGATGGGGAAAAACCAGTTGTTTAAGGATACAGGTGGACCTGTTGCAACAATGAGAAGTCATGTCCAAAACGAGCTTTACAACGTCGGTGGGGGGGGGGGGAAGGGGGGGAAGGAGAAGGATTGGGATTGTGGGGGAGGGGGGAGGCTGGGAAGGGATGTGAAGGGTAAACAAAAGGAGGAGGCTGCAATGCTTGGTAAGAAATGTACGCATTATCCTGCCCATGTAATTGTAACCCCTCTGTACAGTATGTTCACAAATAAAATTAAAAAAAATATCATTGGGCATTTGTTACTTCTTGGTAAAGAAACAGTTTGATAAAGAAATAATTTTCAGGTTTTCCCGGATAAGGAAAATTTGCTAGTAATCGATTACTAGCAATCTGGGTGAAATAGCTTTATTTTGCCTGCCTCCCAAATGAAAAAAAACTAGAGGGGGAAAGATGAACATCTCTTCTCATTGTTATTTAGTTGGAAGGGAAGTGTGAAAGCAAAATGGCTAAGGAGAGAAAAACCCACTGATGACCACATATGCCCAGAAGTGTTTGCAGTCATTAGCCAAGCTGGGTATGAGGCAGAGGTCAGTCAGTGCATGGAAACAACCGGACAGCTTTTGCATGCAAATCTTTGGTCCTTTGGTCAGAGAATGTCTCAGAGACAGAGGATGGTGGATCCCTAGAGATCTGTCTGTAGCGGCAGCAATTATTTCTCACAGTTCTTGGTTTATTCAAACAGAAAAGCAGAGTGGACTGCTGGTGGCCGAGGAAAGATGTTATTAGATGATGTGCATGGCTCTGGGACTTGGCTGATGAAATGACCCTCACAGCTTCCGTTAGCTTTCAAAATCATTTCTTAGGAAGAAAAAGAAAGAGATCTCTTCGATGTGTACATGAATTGCATTCGTGGCGCCTTCATCTGCTACAGAGCATCTGATGATGGAGATTTGAATATGAAAGTTGAGCATCTGGTCCAACCAGTGCCTCTCCCCCAGGGGTCCCTCTTGCCTTCTCTCTCTCTCTCTCTCTCTATTCTCACATTGTCGTCAAGCTAGTACAGGCTTTACAGTTCATGATTTTGGCTGCTGCCTCTCAGAATAGGGAGTATCTGTCTGTCTGTCTGTCTGTCTATTTTCTGTCTATATTTGTCTATTTGTCTGTCTGTACCTATTTAATCTGTCTGTCTTTTTGACTTATCTCCCTGGATCATTCACAGAATTCAACTGTGAGACATTTCCACCAACATATCTAGAATTCCACATTTCCTTTATTCACCTAATTATTTTTCCTCTAAATATACAAACACATGAATTATGCACAATAATGGGATTTGCCATGAGATTTTCCTACATATATGCATCCATGCACTCATAATGTCTACCCATTCTTCTCCTACCCTCTCTTTTCCCCCTTCTCATTTCCCTCTTTTCTCCTACTCTCCCTGTTCCAGTCCCCAGCAATCCCTCTTCTACTTTCAATTCATCTTTTTTTTTTTTTTTGTTGGTCCTGGGACTTAAACTCTAAGCCTGGGCGCTGTCCCTCAGCAATTCAGCTCAAGGCTAGTGCTCTACCACTTAAGCCACAGTGCCACTTCCAGTTTTCTGGTGGTTAATTGGAGATAAGAGTCTCACGGACTTTCCTGCCCAGTTTGGCTTTGAACCATGATCCTCAGATCTCAGCCTCCTGAGTAGCTAGGATTGCAGGTGTGAGCCACCAGTGCCCAGCTTGTCTTTTTTTTTAACTTAGAAAAAAAAAGTATGATAGTTTAAATTTCTAATGTTCTATGACCTGCTTTGTTGAACATTTTCCTAAAGTCTACAGGATTTTCTTCTTTGTGGCTAAATAATATTTCTTTGTGTATATATGCCACATGTGCTTTATTCTCTTGTCTGTTGACACTCATTGGTTGAGTTCATATCTCAGCTATAGTGGACAGGACATAATAAATATAAGTGGAGATATCCCCTGTGTTTATACTGGCTTTATTTCCTTCAGCTATACACCCAGGACAGAGAGGGCCGGATCATGTGGTGCTTCTATTTTTGGTCTCCACCAGTGGTGTTGGTGGGTTCCTCTTTCTTCATACCCTACCAGCACTTCTAAATTAATATTCAAAGAGCTCTACATGGGGCTGGGAAGGTGGCTCAGTGGTAGAGCACTTGCCTTGCATGCATGAGGCCCTGGGTTCATTTCCTCAGCACCACATAAGCAGAAAAGGCCAGAAGTGGTGCTGTGGCTTAAGTGGTGAGCACTAGCCTTGAGCTGAAGAGCTGAGGGACAGCGCCCAGGCCCAGAGTTCAGGCCCCACAACTGACCAAACAAACAAAGAAAGAGCTCTACACTTTATAGTTGAATGCTCTGATATTAATCATTTAATTTTCTGGCTAACTCTAAACTATATTTCTGTCAGAGGTAAGGCTCTCTGTGTCTTCAGGCTCCTAGGTGAGGCAGTCTAAAATCGTAGGTCACTTATCTGCCCCTCATCCATTCCTACCATGTGTGCTTGCAAATGGCCCTCGTTCACCTTTCTCTCTCTGTTTTCCACAGGGTGGGTGCTTGATATTGTATCCCTGATTCCTCTAACCTTGGTATTTTTTTTCAAATAGATCTTTTGTTTTTATGTTTGTTGGTACTGGGCTTTGAGCTCAGGGCCTATGCCTGCGATGTCAAATACTCTACCACGTAAGAGACACTTCTAGTCCTTTATTGTTTTCAGGTATAGACTCCTGCTTTTGCTCAGGCTGGCCTCAGATCACAATCTTCCTACTTCTGCATCCCGAATAGCTGGGATTACAGGTATTCACAACCACATTGGCCTCAAATTAATCCTTTAAAATGCTCCCTAGGTCTTACACTTTCCTTGCTATAGACTCTACAGAAGCTTCTCATTGCCTCCTCCCCAGATATAAACTCCCCTACCTGATTTCCATCTGAAGCCCCCTTTTCTGTGCACTTTCCCTGTATTTTCTGTCCTGAGTCTGACTGCTCTCTCCTTCACACATTGCTCCCATTTCTCTACCTTAGATCCCACATTCAGTCGGCATGTAATGAGTGTGCCAGCTCAGGACTCGGTATGTTTCATGACCTCTTGCAGTCCCTGCTGGAGTTCTATCCACACTTTATTGCTCTCCAGAATGCTCTGGCCTTAGCTATATTTAGATCCTATTTTTATTATAGTTTAAATTTTAATAGCATTGGTGATATAATCAAGGTGTCCTTCTAAAGAGAATTTGGTGGACAAGGCTAAAATTCCCTTTGACCACTTGAGAAGGTCAATCACGCTCCTTCCCCCCTTGCCCAGATAGGATAGTTAACTCCTGGAAGGGTATATCTTCAGATATATTTGACTATTTATATTGTAGGTGCTCATTTTTTGTTTAAGTGGCATCATACAGATACATTTTGTAAAATTACTGGGTATCTCTCTCTAAGTCAGCCTATGTGGATGATCCTTGGCCGGCAATACTACTTTGTTATCATCACCATGGACTTGAATACTCCTAGAATGTTCTGGGGTTTAGGTTTATGAGCAACATTTCGTTGAGCACCTTGGAGAGCATTATCTTTTGCCTGTGTGAAAATTGTACTTACTGACTCTATCTTCTTTTTTTTCCCCTCAGAATCATACAGCAGGATAAATCCATCCAAAGTATTATTTATTGAATGATCCCAAAGTAGCAAGAATCAATATAGACATTTGAACAGAAACCTTGAGCTTCATGTTATCATTTGCACAAATTGAGACTTAAACAGGAGCAGTGCTGATTGGGAATTAACAACCAATCAGAATGCCACAGGACTTGACCAGTAAAATTTCACCTTCCCCAGGCCTAATTATAATAGGGAAAAAGTGACACCCAACTTACGACATCACAGTTATGCTTTGATTGGTCAGTTGTTCTATCCCTCATTTGCATGTGGGTGACCAAGTAGAGCACACACTTCAGCATATTAAAATCCCCTAGACTCAGCCAGTGGGGGAGAAAACAGTAGCAGCTTACCACTGAGATTCTTCTCTTATGAACACAATTCATTGTACCAAAAATACAAAGAGCTACAGAGTATCAGGTTGTGGGGTTTTGTTGTTGTTGTGTTGCAGTGTTGGGGATAGAATTAAGACTGATGTTTGTCAGGCAAATCACCTACCACTGAACTCTAACCCCAGCTTATAAGTCAGGTTTTAAAATCAGACTTAAGTTCTTGTTCCCAGCAGTTTTTATACTGATCTCTTCCTCCCTCACTGTATTGTGAATAGTGTGGTGATGTGGAAATTCTGCCATATTTCTTTTCACCTTCGAATATGCCCTGGTTCCCTAATAAATCTCCATAAAATTTGATTGATTATTTGGGAGAGGAGACAAATGAACGCTACTGTCTTAAGTAGCAGGATATTTTTATCTAGGTATTTTAGCAACAATAAGGAGATGCTAGCATCTTAGAGTAGCTGGTTAAAATATTATTAGAAGTTAATTCATATTTTAGCAGATAATTCCTAATTAATTTGCTGTAGTTATCTTGTTAAATGTCAATTAAATCTCTTTACATCCCTTACAGGTTTCTGCTATTCATAAAGCGTAATTATGCAGCTATTGCTCATGTGCTCTTTATTGCTTATACAATCTCCCAGTTAAATACAAGTCAAAAAGATTTATCTCCCAAGTTCTTAATAACATCACTAAATGTTCTAATTAATAATCAATAAGCCATTTGCATAATTAATTGGGGGAAAGAGTCCTAATGGGACGGAGATGTGCAGCTATTCAGGCTTAAGCTGGAACTTTTATCTCTTGTAATAATCCCAGCTCAGAGTAGAAAAGTTTATTTGAGTGATTCAGATTCCTTCAGGGCGCAGCAAAGTGCTGGGCTTAGCACTAATGATGAGAGCGTGCGCAGTTCTATTGGGAAGCCTTGTTTATGTGGTTCCTTAACAATACATGATGTAAGCATCTCTGTGCAGTGTCACCTATCAGCTGGATTTGACACAGGCTCATGAAACCAAAATGAAGTTACTTCACTTTTCTCAAAGGTGACTTAATTTTCTGATTGATTTAATTTTCTGAATCGGAGTCAGCCTGATGTTGGTACTTAATGCAGTCACATTCAGATAAACTTAGTCTTGTGTTATATAGATTAAATTGTAAATTATTTTTAGCTGGACAAGAGGGTGGTTTTACAATGGAACTGTCCAATTCTGCATCTGCAGAGGACCTGTCCAATTCATGGCATCTAACTGTCTTGGCTGTCGGCTGTCATTCTTAAGGATGTACGTGAATCTATGGTCTTTCAGAGAGCCCTTTCCACACTGCTTCAACCACAAGTGTTCAATCACCCCTTTCTAGATTGATCTCAGTCCATCTCCTCCATCCAGGCTCACAGACCATCCTTCAGTTTCCTTGTTCTGACTCCCAGACTCCCATGTTCCCCTCTGCCATTCCTCAACCCTGCTCAGCCTTCTCATGGAGCCCAAGAAGCACTAAGGTGCAGTTAAGGACCCTCTCTCTACCCAGCATACCTTACAGCCTCTCCACTTCCTGTTCTCTCTCTCTCTCCCTCCCTCTCTCTTTCTCTCTCTCTCTCTCTCTCTCTCTCTCTCTCTGTCTCTGTCTCTGTCTCTCTCTCTGTCTCTCTCTCTCTCTCTGTCTCTCTCTCTCTCTCTCTCTCTCTCTCTCTCTCTCTCTCTCTCTCTCTCTCACACACACACACACACACACAGAGGCACAAGGGATGCTGAGGGCTACATCCCCATGTGAGTGCGGTGAGCCATAGATCTTTTCTTTCTTACCCCCACAAAACCAGTGACTCTTGTTTGGAACCCTTCTTCTAAATTGTCTAGGGGGAAGGTGAGCCCATAATCTCATACTTCCTGAACTTCCTTCCTTGTCTTTTCTCCTGCTCTCTTATATGTAGAGGAAGGGCTTGGATGTAGAGTTGGTTCTAGGTAGGCCAAGTTCCTCTCTTGTATTTTCTGTTTTAGACCAGGAGTCTCAGCACTTTGTCTTAGAAGCTGATAGTGTAGTATCTTTGTCTTCAGCTCTGTGGTTAAAGATGACCTCTGGTCAACAACTAGGGAAAGGATGATTGCAAGGGGCTAGAGAAAATAACTAGATGAGTGACATTTCAAAGTGTTTCTCTGCCACATCCTTATCATCTCAGAAGGAGGCTGTGGATGTTGTTATCTGTGCAGTTATCTGATGCTCATTTCAAAGAGGACCAGTGACACAAGGCAAAGAGGTGAAGTTAAGTTCCTGAGAGACATTCCACTTGTGGTGAGTTCACTATCCCACCCAAAGTCAACAGGATGCAGCAGTGGACCCCTCACAGAGACTTATAGTCTCTGACAAGTTTCCTGAACTTCCTGTATAGCACAGAAAAATAGTGCTGTGCTGATTTGTTTTTCATTCCAATATTCTGGCTTCACTTAAAGAAATAAGTTTATGTGCTTGAGGCTGTGAGCTGTACCTTCTAACGGCTTTCCTACATGCAGAAAAACTGGATTTGAAGTAAAATTCATATCATTGTTCACTGAACTACAAATTGCAATTGGTGGAAGAAAATAATATTTTGATTCAGAAGAAGAAAACAGCACCACCCAGGCACATCGTGAGCGGCACAGTGCATTTGTCTCCTGTCAGCCACACTTCCACGATGCGACCATACATCAGATCACCCCATTGAAAAGATGACTGCTTGTCATTTCCCATAAGTGTCCACCCCTTTCAATTGTCAACAGGAGCCTTACCTCTTCATTCCTGCTTATTCTTCCTTCTGACTACTTTTCCACGGGCATCTTTTACACCGAGACCAGGATAACAGAAGTATGGTGAAACATGATTCATCTACTTACAAAGCCTTGTTCAGCACTAGCACCATGGACAGCAGCCTGAGCCAATCTGTTCTAATAATGACCTGGCTCATTCTGGCAAGATACTCTTCAACTCAACCAAGAGAGATCCCTCTCTGACCTGGAAAGCCTCTGCGGAGCTACATCCAGCCTCCTGCTATTGACTCTGATAAAGGCTTAGATAGGGAATGTTTCTTTCAATTGAACTCTTTCCTGGTGTCTTTTGCTTTTTTTTCTCCTCACATGGCTTATCCATGAAAAGATTATGAAGCAGGTAAAGGTTGTTTTGGGTGCTTTCTCTTCTCTCCTAGGACATTCTGGTCTTGATTGTCACGGAGAAAGGTAGATGAATGAACTTTCCCCTTCCCAGACATTGGTCTCTTGCAAGATGAATCCTATAAGAGAGTGGTGCTTAATACAAAATGATGAATTATTAATGATGACATTTCAGGACTCTCAGAAAGGGAGACTGAGGTTAGGATGAACTTTGCCCACATCTCTCAAATAATGTCATACCTGTGAGATCAGCCATCTCTACTGAGTCAACACAGCCAGTGTAAACTTGGGGAAAACTGAATTGGTTACACTTTTAAGAGCTGTGCTGCTTTGATCGATGTATTAAATCTCTGTGAGCCTCATTTTCCTTATCTGCAAAATGCAGATGATGGAGGAACTGCATGGATTGTTGTAAGGCTTCCATGAAATGGTGTAGGGATGCACTTTCTACCATGTCTGCCAGCTGTGGTGTTCCGAATACAAACTGGCTATTAGTATCACTCATAGGTTAGCTTTCATGAAGTCAGCCAAAAGTTTTTCAAACAGCCTCATGGGAAACTAAGAAACCAGTGTGTGTGTGTGGGGGGGGGGGAAAGTTGCTTTTCCTGCTGATAAACATTACTGTGTGGCCAACAAATATCTTTCTCCTAGCCAGGATGGAGCAGTTTAAAAAAGAAGTGAAGGAAAGAAAGGCACAGCAAAGTGAGAAGTTCCCTAGAACACTGTAAGGAACGGCTGCTCCAGGCAGGTATGAGTCAGACAGCTCCTCTGTCCTTTACCCTAAAAACTTATGTGATTTTTTTTTCATTAGTTATTGTGAATGTCAGGGAGTTGCATTGAACCTGTGCATATTTCACATCTCTGTGTTTTGTATTTCCCAAGACTGACCCATGTACAGCCTCTTTCATTCTGAAATAGAGTTTCACTTAGCATACAGCCAAGTAGATAGACAAGTCGTGATTTGGTGAAACCTGGAAGAATTATGAACTGTAGCAAAAAGAGTCAACCAAGGGATCACAAGGCACATTTTCTTTTTCCCCTGGCTATCAGTAAATATGTGCATCTTCAAGCATCAGAGAAATAATCAAGTACTCCATATATTTCCCCCTCTTTGCATGGCTTTTATTGGTATAGCAACATTATTCAAGCCAGGTTCTTCCAGCTCCCAAGCTGATTTCTTTTGCATCTGTGTTTATATTGATGCTATTCAAACAATGATCCTCCACTCCCCCTGTCAGCTTCCATCGTGCATTTCACACATTATGAACTTATTTAAACAAAAATCATCCTCTCTGGGTAAATTTCTTTCCCATCTGTTTCTCCCCAGCCCCACACAATCAATTCTCATTTCCAAGCGACATTGTAATATCACTTATTGTCATTCTCTCCTTTTCAAACCTAAGCTATTTCTATAGCATTCCAAGGGGGAAAGTGCAGGGTGCTACTGATTTATAGTCAAGAAGTTGTTTCTTATTCAAACTATTTCTTTTTGGGGGGGGTCCAGTTGTGGGGCCTGAACTCTGGGACTGGGTGCTGTCCCTCAGCTCTTCAGCTGAAGGCTAGCACTCTACCACTTGAGAAAGCCCCACTTCCGGCTTTTTTCTTTTTGCTTATGTGGTACTGAGGAATCGAACCCAGGGCCTCAGGCATGCAAGGCAAGTGCTCTACCACTTAGCCACCTTCCCAGCCCTTCAAACTATTTCTTAAAGGCTTTAGATCAATCTTTAAGAGCAATGAGGTCTCATTGGTAACTCCACTTCATAGTTGCTGGATGACTTAGAGTGAGTTTTTAAATATGTTTTCACTAAATGTCATTTGAGAAAGTTTGGGAGGGAGTGTATCCAGATTATTTGAAATGTCCAGATTTGGCATAACATATTGTAGAATACACACCCAGATGTTTGCCTGAATTGTTCATCCTTCTGTAAAATGCTTGATATAATAGTGACAGACTTAATTGCCTATTAGAATCAACCTCACGTGAGGCTAGGGGTAGGGATTCTTTTTTGGTATTTATTATTTATTTATTCATTTTTATTGTAAAGGTGACATACAGAGGGGTTTCAGGAACGTAAGTAAGGACATGAGTACAATTATTGTTGAACATTGTTTCTCTCTTCCTCCTTTTCTCCTGCTATGCCTTCCCCTGACTGCCCTCTTCCCTTCCCCAAGTAGTAAAGTTTAATGTTTCTGTATTTTATGAAACAATTTAAACATGGAAAGGTGAATCTGCCCAGAATAGGGCTCTATTTTAGCCTATTAATATTCTCTCAAGTTTTCTATTGGTTCAGAGATTGTGTCCTGTTTCTCGGTCTCAGGAAGACCTGTTAAAAATACTTCAACCCTTTCTAAATCTGTGCACCTATCCCTGCATAGATACACTGCTAGCCCATGAGGAGGAATTAATTCTCATAATCTGCCTACAAAGAATAAATTTCCTCCCTCCTCTGCCAGCCTGGCCCAGATGAAAGATGCAGAAATTTCTGCATGATCCCAGGGCCAACTGTGAGAGATCAGCTGAGATGTTCGAAGAGAAATAAACCTTTATTTATGTTCTTTGTCTTTGAAGAAATACCTGTGGAACCCACCGTCTGGTGGACAACTTCCATAGGCCACTGCATTCCGATTGAACTTTCTAATTCAACTTAGAAATAGGCCATTTTTCCTCTTCTGGAAGGACATTTTGGACAAGCTATCTTTGTTGCACATCACAACTACCCTTGAAGTGACTGATGCATTAATGATTTGTGAGTCTCCTTTAAGGGCACGTTGGCTATGTTAGAGGGGTTTTTTTGCATGTGGAAAGAACATGAGTGCCACATTCACCCACTCAGACCAAGATGCAGAGTTGGATTTTTACTCTACTCTTTCCTGGCTCAAGAAAGCAAAAGGCTTCCAATTGCTTTTCATCGGCGATGGTTTTATAAGTGGGGAACGGCCCATACGTCTCTTTTACAGTTCATTACAGCCAAGGAACCTTATTAAGTCAAAGGAAATTTCTCTCTGGGGAATAGTTAGAATTAGCAAGGAGTAAAATCCTTTGGGGTGGAAAATACTCTCTACATGTTACAGAAAACAAAACCCACCTTCTCAAACCTGGTCCTTAATGTGATTTCCCATTCTCAGGCAAGAAAGTCCTTTCCATTTCTCAGCTCAGCCTCAATGAGCTTTATTCCAATTTGATTTTTGCTCTCCTGACTTTGTTTTCTGTTTTCCTTGGGTAGATTCTTTTTCCATGGGTTGGCTTCATTTCCATAAAAAAATATTGACTTTCTGGAAGTTGGAAGTTTCAAAGGTAAAACAGATTTCCTCCGGTCCTCTTTGTCACCCGTTAGAGAGGTCAGATCAACAAAGTCAGCTTCAAAGAGAGGTCAGATACTGCTTTCCATGAGAAGCTTGCACAATCATGTTTATGAATGGGTGATCCTTTCACAAGTCACCACCAAGGTCTTTGTTTCTAGAATCTTCTATTAGCACATCCTTGGACAGGTGCTTGACTATAATTGCAGGGCATTGGTAGAGGGTCAGTTTTCAGCTCTATCTCGAGTAAGCTCTCAGCCTGTATCACACCTTCCCTAAAGACATCTTGAGGCACATGGGGGTCAAGAATGGTTTTGGAGTCAAAAGCATGCTTTCAAATGCTCTCTCTTGTGTTGACCAGTTGTGTTTCTTCTGGGTAAGACATGCAGAGAGGCTCAGGGCTGATTTCATATCTGGAAAGTGGGGAAGTGGTAGGTAGCTTTGGAGGAGATTCATGAGCTGAGTGAGCACATTTTTAAGTTGACTTCCCTGAGAATTGGAAGTTCACCTACTTTGTTAAACTTCAGAATCATCTGGACACTTTTACAGAAGAATTAATTATTTTATCAATGGATGGTTCAGACTTGCCAAGAACTCCAGCTCAAGCTGAGAAACACTATCTGAACACTATCTGTGGAAGTGTAATTCCATCACGGGGCCATATCACTCACTAGCTCATCAGTAGTACTCTAAAGATCCTTATGGGGTACAAAGGAAAGACTCCTCATTGAGCCTAGAACCCAAATGTTTGAGATGAAAACACCAAAGTGGAAGTAACAGACATGACTCCTACCAAGAATGGGAGGGGCAGAGGGGAGGCGTGAGGACACTGGAAAACTGCAGGGGGGTGCCAAGACTGGGAAAATGGTGAAGGGAGAGTCAGGGCAACTCCAAGACAAACTTCACTTCACCTCACATTTTTGTTTCAAACTCTCTCCCAACATAGAGCCAAAGAATTGATGAGACTTGGGGAAATACAGAAAAGAGTTGGTGAGAGTGACTCAAATAACAAATGCAGAAAAATCAGTTCCCAAGGGCATTTCCTGAAAGATAGGTAAGAAATAGTTGATCAAGAGATGGCTTGTTTCAGCAAGTACCCTACGGTGCTTGTCTGCCCAGGAGACACGGACAACTATTTGGCTCTATGACATCTATGTGGTGATGATAGCCATATATACATTGTGTAAACACAGCTCATATGCCGGGAAAGCATGTTTGTATGTGGAGGAGAGAGAGAGGAGAGAAAGTCCCGGAGGAGAGAGCGTGGAGCTAAGCAACTCGATAATTCTGTTCTAGTTTCAGCTCTGCTGGTGCAAAGGCCAGGCACTGAAGTTATCCTTCAATCCAGTTTATTTGTCCCTCTCTAAGTTCCACTTTTTTTTCATGTCACGCTGGTCTATTTGCATGCAAGATGCCTAGCTCTAATCTACTCTGATAATGACTTGGGTAAGCAACTTGAAAATTTCTTACTCTTCCCTAAAGGCTTACTATGGAAAAGGGAAGACTAGAAAAACAGCCTTTCCACAATTAAACATGGAAGAAAATGACATCATGTTTTTATTCTGCTCAGTTTTTTTTTTAAATCTCTCACATCTTTGGAATCTGAACTAAGCTTGGCAGGGACTTGGGCAGGAAAAGTGGGTGACCTTGTTTCTTGCAATTTGAACTTCTCTTTATCATGAAGATGCTACCAAGCCAATTTCTGCATTAAACAAACACAAATTAAATTAGAGGCACATTATTTAAACTCCACAGAGCCAATATCCATTCATAATCTAGATTTGTCTTGAACCTAAATCTCTTTGAACCTAAATATCTTTTATTTTCACCCTGCAATGTTAGATTCCTCTTTTAGATCCATTCTCAGAAATATTTAATCCTTTCCTCTTCACTGATGGGATCACAGTGACATGGCTAAAAACATGCATGAAAAAAATTCCATCCACTTCCTTTGGTTCTGTTCTGCTCCATGCTCTTCTCTCTCTTGCTTTGCTTTAGAAGAAGTCACTGGAGCCACATCTGGATCACAGAGCCAGCTCGTTCACTCTGTCTCCATTGTGCTGGTCTGAGTTCAAGCAGTATAAAGGTTGAATTCCCTTAACTACCCCATCACTAACCTTTTCCCTCCTCCCCAGAGTGCTCACTAACATGGAATAAATGGGATTTATTCATTCACTTAGGAGGCCAGGGTCTGGGTAAAATGGTCAGTGTAGGGGCATTACCAGAAGCAATAACTGGAAAATAAAGCAACCCAAGGAAAAATCTAGAAATGCATAAAATGTATTTAATCTCCCTTTTAATCACCATGTTTTTTGCTCAAATGTGGTTCCTTTCTCTTCTGAGGGCATCCAGAGCATGGGTCCCACTATCCCATGATTCTGGGATCTATGCACGGATGATGTGTAGCTCCATCTAAAAAGACGCCTGACCCTCCTCATCTACAAACAGCTACAAGCAGACTCTCTTTTCCTAGATAGCTAGTACTTAGAACTAATAAAGCCCATACATTCTAGAAAACACAGGGCAAACATGTTCTTTTCTCCTGCAGATGTTTGCACTTTAATTAGAGACCTCAGAAATGAAGCAGAATGAATTTGTGGTGCTCCAGAAAAAGTTTTTTTGAAGCAGGGATCTGTTCCTTTTGGTCCATACCAAATATATGTTGTTTTCTATTTTGTCCCTAGTTCAAATGAGTCCTAGCTTAGAAATCAGTCCATAGTGAGAAATTCCAAATCGACAGCCTAAGTGAGTGAATGACCTCACCAGTTATTTTATGCCTGATATTTACTGAGCACCTGCTATGTTGCAGCCTATGGGCGGTGCCTGGAACGCAAAGGATGAACAAGTAGCATGACAGGCAGCGAAAGTCTAACAACCTGAGTTTACCTACTGGCTTTGTATAGGCGAGAAATATTGGCCCAATGGATTCCATCTACCACAACTGAAAAGAAAGAGAAGTCTAAAGACATATGGGGAAAATAGAACACACGCTGAACTTAATCCCTACAGCTCTCCTAACCTGGCTCCAGGAGAAAGGATTTGGACACGCAAGATAAATACTGCATCAGACCACTCTGACTGCTGAGGCATATTTAAAAATCAAATTACCATTGTAATCATATGCATCACTTCCATAGCAAATGATGACATTATTGGCAAAGACTAGAAGATGACACAACTCTAAGTGCTTAGACCATCCCCCAAATAGATGAAGTTATCTTAACGGGCCTAAAAGCCTTCCTACCATCTGGCATTCTCTCTCCCCAGCCTGGTTAAGATGAGCAACAAGTGGTGAAATCAGCTCAGCCTCTTCCTTAAGTACACGGAGTGAGGAGGGTTTCTTCTACCATCTGATAGTCTTCTTCCAGGAGGGACTGCATAATAGGATTGACTTCCTGAGCAAGTCTTACAAACATACTTCTTTTCAGGATTACAAATAGATCATTTTCTATAGAAAACATGACAGAATGTGAAGCAAAGCATACAAGTCATTTATAAAATGTGAAAATAGCTAATGTTGTTATTTTAATGCATATTCTTGTAGTCTTTTTAAAAATTCCTATGTGCTTCTGTGTGTGTGTGTGTGTGTGTGTGTGTGTGTGTGTGTGTGTGTGTGTGTGTGATTGAAGCAAAATTGAGCTCAAATTCTAATTATTTTTTCCTCAGTGGACAGCAGTTTTCATGAGCCTGCTGAGCATAAGGCTCTGCTATAGAAACCATGAAATTCCCAATTCTGTCTTTGCACCTGAGTTCTGTAGGTGAAGTCTAATAGGACATGTGTGAGTGGAGGTGATTGTACAGGATGAGTGCCTTGTTCGGACCTCGCGGTGAGCACAGCATGCTCATGGTACTCCATGGGTATGGGGTACCAATGGGTCCACAATGCTAACCAATGGGTCCACAATGCTAAGGAGTTGTATAAGACTGAAAGTGAGTGCAAGGCAATGAGTACATTACAACATCAACTTAATGCTCTCAGCGGTGAGCACTGAACTGAGCCAGAACTTGCTTCTAGGGCAGAAAGAAGAGAACTGTGCTTTAAGAAACAAAGACTAAGCGATTGCATGGTATCTCCACATCCTGTGTTAGCCAGCCACCTGATACAATGGCATACAAACAAAGGAGAAAGAGAGGCAGCCTTCCTTACTCATAGTACGCCCCAAACAGTATGTTGGTAGATTGTGTGTGAATCATTCAGCGAAATAAAAACAGTTGAGTTCATTTTGTATGGCATTCCTACAGTTCTGGTAAGAAAGAATGCATATGTGTGGAGGAACTTTCAAGAAAAAGCATTGCATAGTGTTGGTGATTTTTGCAAATGAGCTACATGATTTAATTTGCATTTAAAACACAATGAAAGAGATGGGGTTCACTGCATGGGAGTAGTTTAAATATTTAATTTTTATTACTAACACAAGCCATCATTTGAGTAACAAAAATTGTCAAGTCAGTTCTGTCTGATGAGACACCATTGAAGAAAGGAAGGATAATGTTGTTTGGCTTGTTATTAATATATATAAGCGTTTTATGTACACAAGTACATTTTTATGTATACAGTACAAGTACATTTTTCCATTGAACCCTACAAATTATGCAGCCAGTCTTGATGGACTGATAGATTGTGAGAGTTTTCTCAAATCATTAGACATAATGCATTATTTATCGATTTATTTATATATTGAGCAGATGTTTTAAGAGCGGTTTTAGCTTCACAGCAAACTTGAGCAGAAGGCACAGAGAACCCCTACACATGCCCTGCTGCAACCTAAGCATAAATCCCCGGGATCAACATCCCCAGAGCAGTATATTTGTTAGAGCAGGTGCACCTCATGACAAATCGTTATCATCCAAATCTAGTTTACATTAGTGTTGCACATTCTCTAAGTCTGAATGAATTTATAAGGATACACGTTCACCATTATAATATCTGTTACAAAATAGTTCCACTGCTCTACAAACCCTGTGTGCTCCATAAACATGACTTTAAACGGTGATTACTAACATCTGCCACAGTAAATGGCTTCAGTGGATGAATTTATTTAGATTACCTTCTGTAACTTTTGGGACACTTAGATGCTTTACAATGTATTTACAATTAATTGGTTACAATAAGATGAAGAACACAACCTGTGGATATAAATCTTTTTATGTATTCATGGTTATTTCCTAAAGGAAATTACAAGTGGGATTTCTTCCTCTTCTTCCTCTTCCTCTTCCTCTTCCTCTTCCTCCTCCTCCTCCTCCTCCTCCTCCTCCTCCTCCTCCTCCTCCTCCTCCTCCTCCTCCTCCTCCTCCTCCTCCTCTTCTTCTTCTTCTTCTTCTTCTTCTTCTTCTTCTTCTTCTTCTTCTTCTTCTTCTTCTTCTTCTTCTTCTTCTTCTTCTTTTTCTTCTTCTTCTTCCTTCCTTCCTTCCTTCCTTCCTTCCTTCCCCCTCTTTTTTTGCCAGTCCTGGAGTTGAACTCAGAGCCTGGGCACTGTCCCTAAGCTTCTTTTGCTCAAGGGTAGTGTGCTATCACTTGAACCAAGTTCCACTTCTGACATTTCCTGAGTACTTTATTGGAGATAAGAGTCTCACATACTTTCCTACGTGGGCTAGCTTCAAATCACGAGCCTCAGATCTCAACTTCCTGAGTAGCTAGGATTACAGGTGTGAGCCATTGGCACCTGGTTTACAAAGTGAAATTTCTAAGGCAAATGAATTTTAAGAGTTTAGAGACCTAGTGGCACATGCCTCCAGGGAAAGTTCATAATCAGACTCCCAGTTTAATATAGCAAGATTATTCATTCCTTCATCTGTCCTGGTTCCTGTTCATATTCACTCATTCTGTCATTGGCATGTTTCTATCCCTTGTTCAATCAATATCAATGGCTCTTAGGTGCTAGACATTGTATAAGGAAGGGTCTGGGGGCAAATGGTGAGCAAAATAGGACTGGCTTTCATGGAACTTACAGTCAGGTGGGAGGTGTCAGATGTTAAAAATTGGCACAAATGGGTGTGTACTTAACAAACTTCTATGGTTCCTGTGAAAGTGAAGGAGAGATCGTATGTAGGGCATTATAAAACTGAGAACTTGACTTACCTAGAGCATCAAAAAACAAAAATGAAATTCCCCAAGGAAATCTTATCTAGATGCCATAGGAAAGAAGAGTAAGAATAAAGAAGGAAAGGAGAAGACTAGCAGCCCTACCAACAGGTGAGGAACTGTTCTAAATAAAGGCCTGTGCGGGGACAGGAAATGGCACTGTAGTGGAACCCACAGGACAGTGCGGCTGGAACACAGAGACCAGGCCAATGGAAAGAGAGGAATCAAGAGCAGCATCCTGGGCTAGGTCAGGGGCCAGCCAACCTCAGCCCTCAGGCCAGATCTACTTTGCTGTCTGTTTTTATAAGTGCAGTTGTATCCAAATACGGGGATGTTCATTTGTTTTGATATTATTTATGACTAATTTTGAGTTCCAAGGGCAGAGAGACTTTGAAGGAGAGACCACAAAGCTTAAAATATGAAGCGTGCCCCTTTACAGAGCAATTTCACTCGCTGCTGGGCAGGGCTATGCAAAGTCTTGAGGTCTGTGACTGAAGTTCTAATCTTTACCCCCAAAGCAATGGGAGGCAAATGAAAGACAGAGGTGGGGGAGGGGGAGGAATGAGAATTCTTGGCCTTTGGAGTGGATTGGAGGGCTGATAATGCAGGAGAACAGGGAAGACCCTCCTGGTATTCCAGGTGGGAGTGGATGTCCCCTTGGAACAGAATAGTGGCTTTGGAGATGATGACTGAAAGACATTTGGGAAGCCCAATGCAGAGGACATGTCTTGATGGATGGGAAAGTGACGTACCACGAACAGTTCCTAGGACTCTCTAACACAACCTCATGGCCTATCATGCCATCACAGGTGTATGGAAGGCTTGAAAAGGCCCATTATTAACTTTGGCAGGTGCAAATGAGTTCACGTATGAGCTGCCTCTGACATGAAATGGATTTTGAATAGACAGTTGGATAAAGGTTTCTATAACTCAGAAAGATGGAAGATGTTCACCCATTGTAATTTGTCTCTAGACATGCTGTGTGCCTTATTCTATACTTTCTATTGGGTTTATATTTGCCACTGGTTTCTCAATGCAAAGAACATGTATTTGGTCTCTGTAAGCATTTATGAGTTCCTGTGAAGGGAAACAAATAGGAAGATGATAGACTTCCTGCTCCCAAGATTACACGTACTACAGTGCAAAGCCATTGCTAATGAAGAGCAGTAAAGTTGAGCCAAAAGAAAAAAATTTTTAAAGCTACTGGAGCAAATAAAACCTCAAACCATAGGGGAATAGGGAAACACAATTAATCAGGAGCGAAAAATCCACGGAGGAGTTAAGGTTGGAGCCTGGAAGTGTTGAGAGGGTTCCCAGCGATGGTAAAGAGGGATGGGGTGATATCCTCCAAGGTGAAGGAATCAGCATGAGCTGGGGAGTGGAGATGAGAGAGGAGACCAAACTGTTCCTGGAAGTGGGTTCTATTCCCATTAAGCTCAGGCCTTCCCCCAGACCCGCCCCTATTAGACCAGGCTCATTCTCAGTACCCTGCTTGGTTTGGGGCTGACTCTAATATCTATGTCATATGAGCCTACAGTCTTTGCCACTCATATTGTAATCAAGAGATCTTATCTGGCGCCCACCTTACTCTCATAGCAGAAATAATTACTTGCTTAATTACATTGCTTTATCTTTTCTTCTAAACATTGCTCTTGTCACACACCAATGGGGTTAAATACACACAAGTCTGTCTCCCTCTCTGTCTCTCGCCCAGGACCCTAACTTCCTAAGAGGTACTGAGATCATCTCCATCATTGGTTCCCTGACCCCTCGCTCCCCATTGCCCACCACAGTGCATAGTCACAAAACAGCCCGGACATGAAGGACCCTGGTGGATGTGCAATTGAACAGAAGCCAGTAACTTTTGGCTCTAATGAGGGTACTTTGAGTGATCCGATGAAAAGTCCTAGGCTACGTGCTGGTGAGAACTGGGAGCCAGAGAAGAAATTGAATTTGAATAATTGAATTTTAAGAAGCAGACATATGCTTCGGCTGTAACCTCCCCACACCAGACAGCCTAGCCCAGATGCAAGTCAAAATGCATTATGTATTTAATGTGTCTCCTGGGGTTGGCGTCTGAGATAATAGGAAGAGAAGGCAAGGATTATAATCAAAGTGGTACCATCTGAAGGCATTTAGCCGGTGGTGAAAGGTCAGGGCATCTCGTTAGATATTTAGTCAACCCTGCGCTAAAGACAAGTGGATATGATGGAGGTGTGTGTGTGTGTGTGTGTGTGTGTGTGTGTGTGTGTGTGTGTGTGTGTGTGTGTGTGTGTGTGTGTGTGTGTGTGTGTGTGTGTGTGTGTGTGTGTGTGTGTGTGTGTGTGTGTGTGTGTGTGTGTGTGTGTGTGTGTGTGTGTGTGTGTGTGTGTGTGTGTGTGTGTGTGTGTGTTAGAGAGAAGAAACTAGTAGCAGTCTCACGGTCTCTTGCAGGAGTTGAATATCAATTCTGCTCATTAGTATTCATCTATGGGACTTGAACTAGGAAGAATGAAAGTATTTTTCCTGGAAAGACTGTGCATTGTTTGTCAAAATCTTCTAAAGTTAGGAAATGGGATTTGGTGGAATCATAAGGGAATTATATTATCTGGAAGAGGGAAGATGTCTAACACCTGCTTTTGCAAAATGCTTTATTATTTATATTTATTTATTTATTTATTTATTTATTTATTTATTGTCTGTCAGGGGACTTAAACTCAGGACCTGGGCACTGCACCTGAGCTTTCTTTGTCTCCCACCCTGAAGCAGCTCAAAGCTAGCACTCTACTAATTTGAGCCACAGCTCCACTTCCAGTTTTCTGGTGGTTTATTGGAGATAGAGAGACTCACAGTTATTCCTGCCCTGGCTGGTTTTGAACAATGGTCCTCAGATCTCAGCCTCCTGAGTAGCTAGGATTACAGGCATAAACCACCAGCACCTGGCCTTTCATTCTTACAGAGATATAATTGGGTTTACTTTGTATTTTAAATACCAGGCCGCAACTGAGCTGTGAGTGAACTATCAGTATCTGTAAGAGAAAAATGGCGGATCAAAGAGGTTGCAGGACATCCCCGAGGTCCGGCTGCTCGAATCACGTAGGGTGGGGATTCTAATCCAGCTCTAATTTCAAAGTCCCAGGTGTTATCATTACTTCCTGTCATCTTCCTAGAATCTGAGATCTGAAAAGAGATCTGTAAAACTTTTATGAAATATCCTCATTCACAGAGACGTGAGTGGCAGAAGTCAAGGAAACAGATGTTGGCACAATATGGCCTCATTGTGAGAGAAGGTGGCAGCCTGGCTGAGCTCTGGACACCTCCTTCAGCCCCACAGCATCCCCACACGCAGGCCCAACCTCCTTTCTGCAGCTCACTGTTCTGGAGGAGCTGTAGTGATAACCTAGCCATCTTAGCCCAGACTTTCATACTCTAAGCAGACAAGAGACAGAAGAGAAAGGATAAAGGAAAGGTATCAAAAGAAGCAACTTGAATGATATTTTTGTATCTTTTAACTTAAAGTCCTCCAACTTTGTATCTGTCCCCTTTGATCCTGGGCTATTTTCTATGGCAGTCCCTTTAGCTCCAGGCAGAAAGAGAAGATTCTTGGAGAAGTATCTTGTATGAAAGGCAACAGACAATGCCTTCTTTGTATCATCTTTAAGGAAACAGCCAAAAAAAAAAAAAAACCTCAGGGGATCGCCCACCAGGTTGTTATCTGTTCCTGTCCAACTCTAGTAATAGAGTAATAATTTCTCAGGGATCCCTTTGAGGACAAAGACTGAGATAATGGCCAATCAGAACACCCCTGCAACTTGCCACGGTTTTAACTGTGTGTACCTTTCTCAGTCCCTGTCTCCTAATTTTCTCTATTTAACCTGAAGTCAATGATTGCACCTCTGAAGATGGCTGGAGATGTCCTGAAGTGCTGTCTTTCCTGCCTGCCATGTCATAAATCTCTTTCCTCTGCCGTTCACCATGTCTCTTTATTTGGCATATGGGGGCGAGTGGCCAGATCTAACTTGAGACTCTTAGACTTTGGGTCTGGGGTTTAAAAACTCAGTTTCAGGATACAGAAGGCAGATAAAACTGTAGTGATGGCGCATGGCAAACTGACTTCAGATCACTTAATGCAATGTTTTTTTATTGCAATAAGATAAACACAATTGAGACAAGCTCCAGAGATTTGTGATAAAGAAAAACCAGTTCGTTCTTGTGATCTTTGAGAGTCTCTTTGAACACCTTGGCTCTCCCAAAAGTATATGGCCTTTTATTATTTTTCAGGCCTTACTCTCAGATAGTTTCCAAATCTAAGACCCTTGATCTAATCTTTACGCGATGCCTTATTAGATTTCCCATGTTTTGTTTTTCTTAAAAATTTGTATTTCCCATTGAAAAGTAATATAGTCTCATCATAAACATTTCGGGGGAAAGAAACCTAAAATTACTAGAAAAAAATTTTTTTTACATTCTTTCATACAGATATATCTATTCCTAATATTTCAGTGAGAGCTCCCTTTCAGTAGTTTTCAAATGCATCATTTTTATGTTGCACTGTAAAACTATATGAAGAGGAGAGCTTGGAACTGAACTTCTGACATGTAGGAATGTTTGACTTTGTAAATGAATCATGTATGTGTATATGTATGTGTGTGTGTGTGTGCGTGCTTGCGCACGAGAGGGTGGGGGAGAGCTAGGGAAGGTAGTGTACCAACTACCCTGTAAAACTCCATGGTGTGGGAGATTGTCTCTCTCTGTGACCTGGAGGCTCTGTATCCCCTTGGCAAGGGAATGCCCAGCAACCCCACACAGCTGACACAACTCAGGTTCTTGGGTGTCCCTTTGATCAGGGACAATAGGGTCAAATGATGACTGGATAATCATGGTGTCTAATTCTATTGTTGCCATTCAAAAAACCTGCTCAGGAAAGAGGAAGTACCAAAACGGAAAAAAAAATGCATCACTAGCAAGAAAGGAGTCAGCCTCCTTTGGGAACTCATCAATGCCAGCTTGTCAGTGGTCACAAGCAGTGATTGAGAGATCAGCAATGGAGTGGCTATGTCCTTGGCTTTCTCAATCCAGAAGGAAGAAAGCCCTGCGGCATCAGGCTGGAATCCCTTAGGTGTCCCGGCCAGCCAGAGGACAAGCTTTGTGGATCACAAGGGGCATCACAGCGTTGCTTGCTGTCTGCGTTGGTTTTATTCACTGCCACATCTAAAGCCTGGACACCGCAGCCAGCTGTCTCCCTCAACCCCAGTGTGTCCTGCTTCTCATGCTCTTGCTTGCTTTCTGTCACACAAAAGAGTGCTGTTCACTAGAAGCCTTTGCTGTAGGCAGAGAGGTCCGGGTACTTGAGAGCCCCGATGCTGAGAGCCCCCCGCCCCCTTTCCCTGGTGGCCCCAAGCTGCTAGTGGCTGTTGGTGGCTCCAGACATCTTTGAGATCAAAATCAGGGAGAAAGAAAAAAAAAAATCAAACCACATTTTGAAGCAGCTGCTCGAGCTTTGTCTGGAAGGCTGGGGCTCCTCCCTACTCACAGCCCCGGGCTCTGTCTGACCCCAGCCTTTTATGTAGTTACACTCCAGAACATTTCCAAAAATACACACACACACACACACACTTTAACAGGAAGTCATCCGTGCCAGTGCTTCCTTGTCTGCTGGGAAGAGGCTCCATGCCTCCTGCTGTGTGGAGGAATATGCCGCTGCCTTCCTTTGCATTGCAAAGGTGAGCAGAGGCCTCTGCTCTGGATAGAATGGAGGCTTCTGGGTAGAAGGAAGGCTTCTGGTTAGCATGGCAACCTCTGGGTAGGCTGGCGTCCCTGGGGGTAAACCAGTATCCTCCTGCAGCGCTTCTGCCAATCTCTATGTTCTGCAGTGGGGAACTCAAGCGTTCTTAACCATTGGCAGGTGACAATTTGAATGCTCTGATTCACTGCTTGATGTGACCTTGGGCAAGTTGCTTAACAAGTTCATGAGCCTCTGTTTCCTCATCTGTGGATTGACACTACTGAGAGCTCTTGTCGGAAGGCTTGAGAGTTGGTTGAGCAGCATTAGCTGGGAGCCTAAAGCCGTGAACATGTGACCCACCCAGGGATGCATCCGTCTCCTATGTCTATTGGTTCTGTTGTGATTTCGTGTCTGTAGCTACTTCCTCACTGGACATTCTATATGACTTGTCCAGCTTCACATGTGAGAATCTATGGACTCAAGAGTGTGAATAATAAATTCCAAATCTGAGCCATAAAAGTGGTCCCATCATATGACCCAGTTACAACTGTACACTAGGTAAGAAACGCAATCTGTGGGATTCATGAGGTGATATAGAAGATCCTTAGAAAGACTGACTGTATTCCAAGATTCTTTCTCCATTGCCTGACTGATGCCTGAACTTCGGCCACTAAGAAGTCCTTTTATTTCTTGTAATAAACATGATCTCTATTACAGAAAAAAAAATCCCCTGAGGGGAGGGATGCGTAATCAAGCATTTCCACCAGCATGTGACAGAGGGATGCTGGATGACAGAGAGAAAAGAAAAGAGGGCAAGGGAGGAAAAAGAGAAGGCAGACCACTGATGGTTGAAAGTCAGAGAGACAGAGTTATGAAAACCCCGAGGCCCTGAAAACCCAACCACAGGGACATTTGGGGAACGTCTCCAGGTCATGCATCTCTACGCAATCTCCATCTGTTCCAGGATGTGAGTTTTAGATTAACTTTCACTGGTCTGGAATAGTAAAGAAATTCCAAATGCCAACAGCGTGAATGGAGTTTAGACAGGATGGCAAGAATGTGCATCGGGCTTTGTCCTTCTAGCTTAGCAATGGAGTTGCAGGAAGAAGTCCATCAGCCATCTTGCTGACCATTCTGGTGTCTTCTGTAGAGCATATTCAGCCCTGGCTCTGACAGCCAGTTTGCCACAACAGCAGCCTTTATTCGAAATGCACACCTCCATCCGTGCATAGCAGTGTCACAAATGTCAGAGCTCCCCAGAATGTCCCTTCTTCCCTCCCCCGCCCCTCTCTCTTGGGTCAGAGGTAATGGAGAAGAGTCTTTCTAAGCTAAACGCTCTGCAATCCACTTTCCTTAGACACCCCAGTTCTGGCAAATACAGCAATGAGGTGCACAGAGAGTTCATTCAGAAACTGGCCATCAATGTCAGCAAGAGAAAGAAGCCACCAGTAGGGCAGTTCTTGCTCTAGCCCGTTGTTGGTACAAGTGTGGCTGTTCTGTGCTAGTGATGATGGCGAGATGGTGAGACTTTAAAGGAGGGTTGAAAGAGCATCTATCTGCCTGCGGGAACGTAGGTGAGAGGATCCACGCGACCTTAGACGCACATGAAATAGCAAGAGAACAACCACACTCAAATCTACGGGAAAGAGAGAGTTGGCAGCAACCAGAAGCACTGCGGTAAGCACAGAGCTTCTTTCAAGAACAGGAACTGCACGGTACAGCGCAGAACTCTCTGACTCATCAGTCAACGGAAGCGTATATAGAATGAAGATGACCGGAGAAGGTGGCCCAGGCCAACTCTGGTGGATGCCAGGAAGCGCCAGGCTGGACCCACAGTCAAAATCCTGGTTCTGGATTTGGCTCTAGAGCGAATCCTAAGTGGATGTGGAGACTGAGAAGGAAGTTGCTTGAATTCCAATGTAGGCCTGACTCGTTAGATAAGGGTCAAGTATGGTTGATTATTCAGTTAAGTATACATTATAGGTTTGCTCAATGCCGGGCACTCTGCTGTTCACTGGGACGAAACTCATCAGTAATGGCGGGGAGTCAGATGGGAGAAGGTATCATCAGGATAAAGAGAACCTTTCCCAAACAGTGGGCTGTGGGGGATGGGGAGGGCCATGGAGATGCTTCTGAGGGTGAGGAACAAGTCTTTCCTGCTGACGAGAGGAATAAAGAAGAGAAACGGTGAGATTCTTTAGCCCAGAGGGTGATTCAACGTCTTTGCTGTGGATTTAGGAGCTTGTGATTCCTCGCAGGAAGAAATCATGTGAAATGTGTATATCCCTGGTTGCAAGGTAGCTGTTTTAAGCCACTAAATCTGTTATTTCATGCTGGGGCAGCTCTGTACCACAGCAGCAACACACTATGTGGCCCTGGGAAGCAGGGAGAAATCCTTGCAGGTTTCTACTTAGCGCTGTCCTGTGGAACCTGAGAAGCAATTTAGTGCCTCCTGCCCTGGCATGAGCATCTGCCTCTCCATCCTGGTTTTGCAAGTGCAGAGAAAGGAGCAGAGGGAAAGAGGAGGGACAGTAATCCGCGCTGAAGTTGTCTTTCATTCATCCAGCCGATGCTTACCAAGAGCAACTTGGTATAAAATAGCAACTGGTTCTATTGGATCTCAATGCTAATGATCTAAATCTCTGGGTTGTTGGGAGAGTCTTAGTCTACACTTGCCTTTGTCCTGGCGATTCTGCCTGATTCACAGAAGTACTTAATATGGGTTGGATAAATGGATATATGGGGCTAAAGAAGGAATCGATGAAGAGGAACAAGAGGTGGGAGGAGAATTCAGGGGCATCCAGTGGGGATATGACTGTAATCTGGACATGGAGTATGAGTGAGAGTTTAACAGCTGGATGACAATTCTCTAGGCACAACAGAGCCAGAGAAGCAGAGAGGAGAGGATAACACTTTAGCCCCTGGAGGGGTGGGCGAAGTTGCCTGGTGAATCGTGATTCCCTGTCTGCAACTCAGATATTCTACAAATGTGGTCTGTCTTATCTGATCCTTCCTCTCGGTCCCCTGAGTGGTGGCAAAGAGATTAATATTTAATCTACCATGGTTTAAAACATGATTCATTTTGTTAATTTCAATATTCCTTGAAGGTACTACTCAGCCTTGGAGGATGGCAGTTGCTCCCATTCTTCCTTCCCCTCCTGTTCTTTTCGGCGATGATGCCTGGGTTTGTGAGCAGATGAGGAGGGAGGAATCACTTGGCTCCAGGATGTCGCCATGTCCTCAATTCCCTCTGGCTGCTGGGTGTTCTGCTGGCTGCTGGTGATGAGTTGGTAGCTGGTGTTACTCTCTGGATTTGATCTAGGTCAGTAGCCCCTTCCTTACTGATGTGTCACACCCAGTCTCTATCCAGCGCTGGCCTTTAGCATTCTGTCTCTCCCTCTGGCACGTCTGCCATGTTCCTCCTATCCCTTCCACTGCCCTCTCTCCTGCTTCATGGCAGGCCTGATGGAAGACAGCTCAGCAGCCTTCCCTGGCTCATTGGCAAGGCTGAGAATGGGAGCCTTGGGAACCTCTGGGCTCAGCCACCATGGCGGTTTGGGCCTTACCACATTGCAGTACAATCTGCTCTGATTCGGCTGCAACCAGCACAGCCAGCAAGACACCTCTAAGGATAGACTCCTCACTAAAGACGAAGGCGCAGACCCTTCTGAGCCAAACCCAGCAGCCTTGTCCTATCTCTGCCCTCTCCTTCTTTCGTTCATCACCTTCTCCCTCATAACCCCTTCCCACAAGGCACTGAGCTGCAAGGCTTAGCTGCATGAGACACGGGGCTGCCTTCTGCAGATGAAGGGAGAATTCCATGAGCTGAGACTTCAGGTTTGATGCCGGATAGACAGAACAAATAACCAAACAGCAGCAATAAAAAATCAAGAGACTCGGAAAAGTGTATCTCAAGACAGTGGCATGTGTCTGGGACCAACTTCTTATTTCTAAAGCCCCCCCTCACCCTTTCTTTGTGTCCTTCTGTGATGAGAGTCCTTCTTAATCCTTGGGCTCCTGGAAAAATTGGAAGTGGAGGAAGAAAGATAGGAGAGAAGCAAGAAAGGAAGGCAGGGAGGGAGGGAGAAAGACAAAAGGAGGAAAGCACAGTCCACTAAAACACACTGAAGGTGTTCAACAGCTTTTGACCTTCAAAAGAGCTTTGTCTGCAGACGATGGGGCCCCACCATGGGAAAGCTAAGCCATGGGCTCAGATCTCGTAGCTCCAAGGATCTGACTTGAAATTTTGGTCCAGGTCTTCCTTTCGCGGCCTCCTGTTCCCTCCCGCTTTGGAGACGCAAACCCAAGGCAAAGGCCTCAAGTGGAAGCCACATGCATCTGAAGTGAGGTTGGACTGGATTAGCAGATTAGAAAAGTTGAGAACAAGTGCAGAGGATGAGGTATAAGGAAAGTTTGCAGGGAAGAGAAAAGGAGGAAGAAAGCAACATTAAAGGGAACTCCAGCATGGCTTTCAATCACTTCTATGGGCAGGTCCTATTTGAGGGCCTCCCGGGAGAGCATTTATAGTTGTTTGCTTTGTTTGTTTTTGTGCTGGTTCTGGGGCTTGAACTGAGGGGCCTGAATGCTGTCCCTGCACATTTTTTTCACTAGGGCTCTATCACTTGAGCCAGGGTTCCACATCCAGCTTTCCTGTGATTCATTGAGTCTCACGGACTTTCTTGCCCTGGCTGGCTTTGAAACACAATCAGCAAGTTTCAGCCCCCTGAGTAGCTAGAATTACACGCGTTGAAGCCACTGGCACCTGGCTAATGGAGCATTTTTGAGACAGGCCTCCTCCAGGTTCTTTCTTGGGGAGACCCCTGTTTCTGAGCAGCTCAGGCCAACCGCAGGGCAGTCTGCAGGTGGGACAGGGCTAAGGGACCCTCTTGTTTTGCCAAGAGACCCTCACTTGCTCCTGAGCCCTCCCAGAGCTGACCTGTTCTGACTGGGTGTTTTTCTGCTAGAACCTTGGCGCTGCCAAGGAGACAAGCACTATATAAATGCTAAACAGACAAGGCGGCGCCTGTCCCCAGGATAAATAGACCGCCAGCTCGCTTCTGTACCTTTCATGCACACAGACACATCTCCCAAGAAGGGGAGAATGTGGGTATCTCTTGCCCATTTATTTTTGCGATTTACTCTCAATCTTGAAAGCAGAATGTTGTACTCTGGGTTTTTTTTTTTTGTTATTGTTGTTGTTTATTGTTTTATTTCTCTTCGGTATTATTGATTTCTTTTTTTTTCCCCTCTGGAAGGATTTTTATGATTTGTTATTTTCCTCTTTTGAATTCATATTCAGAAAATGGGCTGCTTTTCTTCTGATCACTCACTCTTCCAAAATAACAGCAATAACAAATATCATTTGTCCACTGCCCTCCAATGAATTAGCCCAGAAGCATTCATTAAACCTGGACTCTGAGGAAATAGATGGCAGTCTCCATTGTACCTGCCTGCTTGCTGTGTGACCTGTGGCACATGACTTGGCCTCTCTGAGTCCTGGTGATTTTATTTGTGCCATGGACAACATATCAGATCTGTCCTTCCCAGTCAAGGCATGTGCAAAGAGTCCATAAGATAATTTATATGAAAACTTGAGGTGGGTATTGATTTTTAGATGAGAAATCTGAAGCACAGAGAAGCTAAGTGGTTTGCTTCAAGTGCTATAGGATGTAAGCCGCAGAGGCCATATATAAACACAGGGCTTCTTACAAGGGGTGCTCTATCTACTCTCCTAGCGCAGAGGGATGCCCCAGACTTGAAGAGATGGACATAAAGCCAATCTCACAAAATACAGACACGGAATTTACTCACACTAGGGATGTGGCTGTGTGACTTTACCTACCACTCCCAGTCACCAGCCGGCCAGGCTGTGGGGATCACATGATCATCTCATTCAGATTCAGCCCCAGCCCCAGGCCAGGAGGCTACAGTGAGCGCAAAGAATACAGGTGCTTGACCACCGCCCCATCCTGCCTCTCAGATCAAACCCATCCCAGGCCTGCGCAGATCATTGTGGGTCTTTGCATCAGTTCAACCCAGGAACAGGTGGGAACTCAACTGTCCTCTAGGAGCTTTTCAAAGAAGATAGAGGAGGGGGACTAGTGTGTGTGTGTGTGTGTGTGCGTGTGTGTGCGTGCGTGTGTGTGTGCATCTCCCTTGGAAAGACATTCCAAAGTCATCTCTCTGGTGCCTGACTCTCGAGAACAGCCAGCCACTCTCTCTTGGACGGCTGGTGACAGCACCAAGCACTGGGTTTCATCTCTGAATTTCCCAGCTTGGGTCTGATTGGGAGAGATGAGGCACAGTTCCATCACATTCCCAGGGGATGGGGATGCACCTAGCCAACAACTACATTTGGGGGTACGTGGGAGACCAGAGCCTTGAAAGTAGGAAAAAGCAAAGCCCAGGGCAGTCCTGGCCCCTTTTCCAGGGCTCCAGGTGAACTCACCTGCATTGGAATAAGGAAAGTCATGTGTCTGAGGCCTAGAGCACCTGTAGGTGCGTTCCATGGAATTCGGTGACAACACTCAGGACTCAGTAGAGCTGGGGTGCCCTTCCTTGGTCAGGGTACACATCCGGGTCCCCCTGTGCTGCAGGCTGGGGGAAGAGGGCTCTGCATTGTGAATGAGTGAGCGCTGAGGCCCCCCTAACGAGATAGAAACAGCCCCCCAGACGCAGGGAAGGCCCTGTCCAAGCCCCCAGCCCGCCCAGGCAGAACCTTTCCTTCAGCTGCTGTTGTTTTGCTCTGCTGCCGCCTTCTCGTCGCCTTGTACTGACAATAGTCGTAAATAATCGCGGTGCTGTAGAGAAATCATTTTAACAGCGGAGAGTCAAATAAATACATTAGACCTGACAGCTTAACTACGCGGAGTCCATTTGTATGTGGTGGCCAGCTGCCTCTGCCACTTGTGGCCACAAGGGGGCGTGCCAAGCCCACTTAGAGCCAGAGACTGGGCGGATGGCTTCCCAAATGCACACCAAGTGCAGGGGAGAGGATGGGGGAGGAGGGGAGGGATGGGGATGGGATTGAGGTAAGGATTTCTATACCTCCAACACAAAGGTTTCAGATTCCCACCAGCACGAGCAAAGCACGTCCTTGTTTCCCTTATGAGATGCAGATTTTGGAGGGAGTTTGAGGTTACAGTTGGGTTTGTGCTGGGACTGGACCTGTGTGGTCCTTAGGGGTGGTAGAAGTCTCTGGTGACAGCAGGGGCAGCAGATGCCCATCTGTGCGCCATCCCTGTGCACCCTTGGTCCGCTCAGGGTTTTCTCCACCCTGATTTAAAAAAAAAATCAGTTGTAGCTTCTGCCTGACTCCTCAGAAGTAGTCTGATAATGGTATCACAGGATCCACCAGGCTGCTTGATCCTTGGGGGTACCATCTTCCTCGGGATGAAGGATCAACCAGTACCATCCGTCTATCTGTGGATGTGGAAGTCTCCTTCTCTCTGTAGCCCTCTCCTCCCCCTGTTCAGTGCTCCTCAGTCTCAACTGAACAGAGGTTCCTGGTGAGAAGCTGACTTAGCGGTGGTGAGTAGGAGAGTCAGGCCCTAGGCTTCGGAGTGGTGTGGATGAGGTGGGAGAGGAGGGTGATCTTTGCATCTTCCCGGAGTTCTCCCAGGGCTGGATCTGTCTTTAGAAGCAGACAAATCAGCATCACCGAATTCTCCCTTGCTAAAGGGTTGGGGTTTAAGCCTCACCCCCCCCCCCCACCACCTCTGCTGAGTTCCTGGGTACCAGGCTTCAAAGTCCTTGTCAGCATCAGCTCCATCTTATTCCCTGGGAAGGCCCTAGAATCCATCAGAATGCTGGCCGCGTGGCACTCCCTCTGTCAGAGCTTGATTAAAGGTGACAAATTTTAAGAACACTTAGTAGCTGTTTTTGAGTCTGTGGTCATGAGGTGAATATTTCATGTTCTCTAAAGGGAAGTTTAGACAATGGCAGGTCAGGTCTCAAGAAATACTTCTTGGTGATAAGGTTATTCGATACTATAATGAATTCCAAACAGGACTGTCTTGCTCTTGGGGACAGTTTGGCTCTCACCAGATCATTGCCTCCCTGGGGTTGGTAATATTTTTCTGTTGCTGTTAGTGAGACCCCACAGTGAAGTGGGCACCATGGGACTGCCACACTGCATTATTATTATTATTATTTATTATTGTCGGTCATGGGGCTTGACCTCTAGGCCTGGGCGCTGTCCCTCAGCTCTTCAGCTCAAGGTCAGCGCTCTACCACTTGAGCCACAGCGCCACTTCTGGTTTTCTGGTGGTTAATTGGAGATAAGAGTCTCACAGACTTTGTTGACTGGGCTGGCTCTGAACCATGATCCTCAGATCTCAGCCTCCTGAGTAGCTAGGATTACAGGCATAGGCCACTAGTGCCCAGCTTGCACCATTATTTTTGGAGAGGGGCTTGACTATCTTTCTACTGGTTGTGATGAGACAATAGCCACAGCCAGGCATCCTCCCTGCAGCCCCTTTGCAGTGCATTGGCCGACAGGTTGGATCTGACTCTGGTTCCCTTCAATCATCCCCGTGTCCTGGGCTCATAGTGATGACGGCACGGTGGACACCAGATGCCGCCTGTGGCAATTTGAATTCTTTCCTGGTGTTTTGGCATCGAAGTTGGTAAGAGCTCAGCCTTGTAAGGTTGACAGCTAAGGTGTTCTTAGAAGCTGTCCTTCTCATCTTCTGGACAAAGAAAGCAAAGGAGAAGGAGTTTAAACAATGCACAAACACACCATGTATGTAGAAAAGATGGAATTGTCTGTCTTTAATGGTTTCTGAAGCCTCCCAGCCTCTCTGTTCTTGATCTTCCTGAAGTTCCCTCAACCCCTCACCCAGCCCTACACACACACACACACGCACGCACACACACACACACACACACACACACACACAGGCACACGCACACGCACACACACACAGAGGCACACGCACACACACACACATGCACACACACACACATGCACACACACACATACACACAGGCACACACACACGCACACACACACACACACACACACACACACAGCCTAGTCCTCCCGTTGCTTGGCCCCTGGCTCACTAGCTCACGCTTCAGTATCTTCCAAACTGTTGAGTTCAGGGTCCCCTCCCCACTCTCGTTGCCAGAAGGAACTCTTCCACTCCAAGGCCAAAGAAAAGAAAAAAAAAATCAAGGAGGAAACAGACAGGAGGTAAGAGAAAAAGCAATATCCCATTTCAACATTTTTGTTCTTTGCCATGGAAACTTCCAGAGGCATCAACTGTACAATTTGTATGTTTTGTATCATGTCTGCTTCCTGTGGGAGTTTCATAAATTGATGATGATAACACAGCACATTTCTTTTAAGTCCTTAGACATTCAGTCTTTATTGCTTTATAAATTCTGCTCAGGGCACAGATGAAATGGAACTGGAGAGATTTTGCTCTGTCCATTCTGAAAATTCTATCGCGGAGTGTGTACTTCGATGAACCTTGCATTCTGAAGTAGCCCCAGTCGGGGGGGGTGCGGGAGTTGGCATGGAGGAGGCCAGCCCCAGGAGGTCTAGGACAGGAGGTCACCTGGAGAGACCGAAGGGTCATTTTAATGGCCAGTTGGAAAGGAAGAACCTTGATTCAGGATCATTCTAGAAAAGCACTCAGGGCTTTCAAAAATGACCTGCCGTTTGGATTCTTTTTAAATTATGCAAAATTCATTTTCCTCCAACCCTAAAATAAAGTGTATGCAATATCTAAATAGCAGGGTTTCTAATGCACAAGTCATAATATTCACCTGCTGTATTTAATTATTGGAATACAATGATATTTTTTTTCTACAGCTGAATAGCTGCACTAATAGGAATATTACACTGATGGACAAACTCACTCTCCAAGCTAATATATTTTTGGCTTTTACGTTGATTTCATGAAATACAAATGTGTGTCATTTGTAGTTCTCACCAGCAAACAATGAATTCTACAGTATATCATTACCCGCCTATGGAGAGGCCGGCTCTGAACTCTAGTGTGGGTGAAAACCCTTCCATTGTTAATAAAAAGGAATCAGACCTTTGCAGACCTTATTATAAAACTGTGAGCCTGATGAAAAGCATCTCAGACAATGGATTTTCAGTTTTGGTATCCAGCCTCAATCACTTCCCCCCACCCCAAATAACACACACACACACATGCACACATGCGTGTGTACACACACACTATTTCTCCTCTTCATGAATGAACAAATTTATTCTTCAAGTGCATGGGTGACTTAACTCACGCTGGTTATATGCAAATCACAAGATGGAGTTGGTGCCTCTTTGTCACAGGAGAACAGACCAGACCCCTGTGGTGTGGACCAAACAAAATGGGATGCCCAAGGCACCCATCCCGTAGCGTTGGCCTTTCAGCTGTCAACTTCCCTACAATGAAGCAGCTTCAGGTCTAAAGTAATGCCTTTCCCTTCTCGGAGTACCTTAAAACACTGCAGTGAGTTCCAAGGCCTGGTGAAGCCACTGTTTTGATATAAAGAGGATGCAAATGGCTATCAGCAGGACGTTGTGTATGCATTGTTCATCAATATAATGAAGTTGCATTACGGCCCCGGGCTTGATGCGTGTGTACATTCACTTGTCAACGAAGATCCTGCGTGCAAAAGAGCTTCCTCCACCCCTCCCTCTCCCCTCCTGTGCTTTGTAAACTATAAAAGGCTGGAGACACACGGTTTTGCCATTATCAGCATTGTGATTATGAATCCCTGAAGGGCAGATGTTACAGCAGGCAGACCCTGGGTGCTCTCAGACAGAGCAGGCTGGGCTCCAAATCAGAAATGAGCTTGAGATTTACTGATTTTATTATAGGGAATAAACGCTTGGAGACAGAGGGGGGATCGTTTATGACTGCCGTTAATATCTTACTCGGGGAAGCCACGCGTCCTGTCGCCTGCCATCTAGTGGCAAAGGAATAAATTTGCAATTCCCTCAAGTCTCCTGCAAAGGACAGATGGTCTGAGGGAGCCATGGGCTGGTGGTGGTTGAAGGGAAAGTGCAATGAGCCAGAGTGTGATTGGTGGCTGTCAAGGCCTCCTCTGCCAGCCCAGAGCCTGACCCCAGGCACCACCGCAGCCATAAACTGACATCTCTTCTGTGTAAATCTCCAGAGCCCCGGTGGGCCATTGTAAACATTGAATAAGAATCACAACAGAAATGATCGGGAGGATAATGATAATATTAAGAAGCATACACAGTTATAATGGTACCAGATTTCTTCCCCTGTCCCTTGTTGGGCTCTGATTAGTAAACAGACAAAAGGCTGAAGAGGGAGAAGGAAGAACCCCAAGAGGTAGTAAATAGAATGGGAAAAAGAAGGTCCTCTGCTGCCTTAACTCTCCTTTCCAGAAAAGTGTGTGGAATTCCAGCTCTGCCTTTGGAACACAGCGGTTGCAGGAGACCAGGGGGTGGCTTCAATGATTCTAAGTTGATTGAGCCCCATTCACCCCCTGTGCTGACCACAGCGGCCAGGCCCAGCCTTCTTTCTCTGTCTATACCCTTGGAAGTCTTGGGTAACCATGTATGCTATAGTAAGGACTAAGTATTTACTCTTTGCCAACTTACTCCCCTCCCCTCATGGACCACCTTCAGGTAATCTCCAAAGTGGTAAGCAGGATCATCTTTTATTATTCATAACAAGTCTCCCTCAATGTGTATGTTAATGAAGTGACTGTTGGAGGAGGGAGAGCTTTAGGAGGGGAGGGGGGGTTAGTCTCAACCTTACAGATTGAATTCAATCATCAATGGCCAGTGATTGGAAGACCACCCAATGGAAACCTCCATGAAAACACTCAAGGACTGAGTTCAGAGAATTTTCATGTTGTTGAATCACCTAAGTGCTGGGAGGTTGGTTCACCCAGCTCCTTGGGGACAGAAGCTCCCGTGCCCTGAGCCCTGATGGAATTCTTCCTGTGTACCTCTTCTTTATTTTATATAATACAAGAATCAATGTGAGTAAATGATTCCCTGATCTTGTGAACCATCCCAGCAAATTATTGAACCAGAAGAGGGGAGGCATGGGTACCCTCCCTCCATTTATATCTGGCGGCTCAAAACTACAGCAGGCACCCCAAGGCTTATAAGGGATGTCTGAAATGGGACAGTCTCCAGGATTAGTGAGTGGCATATTTACTAATCCCTGAGAATTTAGATCTAAACTGGACTGGGTTGAATGGCATCCAGTTGCCTATGGAGTGAATGAATCGATTGATGTGTGTGTGTGTGTGTGTGTGTGTGTGTGTGTGTGTGTGTGTGTGTGTGTGTGTGTGTGTGTGTGTGTGTGTGTGCGTGTGTGTGTATGAATGAGAGAGGGACAGAGAGACAGAGACAGACAGATTGAGAAAGCTCTCATATTTGAAGTCTGGAGCAGGCACATAAAAGCAGTTCACTAAAAACCAAAAACAACAAATGTAAACAAATACAGGCAGGGAACTTGCTTAACGATTTCAAACTCCTCTGACATTGTCCATGCAAAATAGAGTTCTTGCTGTACAGTAAGAGAAGTTTATTCAGGAATAAACATAGGGGACCAGGTGAGGAGGGGTACCCTGAATGAATTGCTCCGTTGAGGAGAAGATGGCAGAACAAAGGAAAAGCACTCAGCAGAGTTGGTGAAGGCATCAGGCAGGTGGGTTACAACAGAGAGGGGGAAAATCTCCTATAGATTTCACTTGTTATAAGATTCTTAGTTATAGGGTTAGTAGAAACTAGTGTGGTCTTTGAAGTTTAACAATACATCCCCAAAGTCACAAAGCTGTGACCTTAGATAGTGAGGTTAGTAATAAATATAAATGTAATAGTGAGGTTAGTAATAAATATAAATGACAGGGCCATCTGTGATCGGTTGTACACCAGAATTGGACAGTAAGTGATACTACCTAGACCTGAGTCCCAATGTACACACACACACACACACACACACACACACACACACACACACACACACACACACACACACACACACACACACACACACACACACACACACACACACCATACCACACCACACACAGCATCATGCAGTGGTGCATTGAGACCCAATTCCTCATTTCTCCCTTGCATGGGTCCTAAGCAGTATTTGCTTGTTGTTGTTCCAGCCAGAGTTAAGTAACAAAACTTAATCAAACTGATTTCTGTGCTTCTGGTTTTTGTTTGTTTGTTTGTTTGTCGGTTGTGGGGCCTATATTCTGGGCCTGGGTGCTGTCCCTCAGCTCTTCAGCTCAAGGTTAGCACTCTACTACTTGAGCCACAGTGCCACTTCCGGCTTTTTCTGCTTATGTGGTGCTGAGGAATTGAACCCAGGGCCTCCTGCATACAAGGCAAGCGCTCTACCACTGAGCCCCCTTCCCAGCCCTGTGCTTTTGTTTTTAATAGCTGACAGAGAGCAAGTCATCAACAGTGGCTTCCTGTAGCACCCTTCACTGCCTCACTAATCTCATGTGCACAGAGATTCATCTGCTTTTGGGGAGGCTGGAACTACTGGAAGTGTCCACATGGGGAGGTAGCTTTCTTCAAGGTGGATAAGAAACCACACGCTTGCTCTCCCACAAACATAGTCCAGACATAGGATGCCTTACTTCTGAAAGCTCACTGACTCCCATGGACATTGATCCCCTATTGACTCCTTATGATAGAAGGAAATGATGCCAGCAACTCTGGCTCCTTGCGCGGCCTGTGGTTTTCTAGAGGTGAGCTGGTGGTTATTGGAGGACCTGGGTGTCTGTGTGTAGCTAGAGACTCTGCTTCCCATGAAAGTGAAAACATTTATCTGGCCAAATGAAGCCACTGCAGACTATTCAAAAAGCAAATGTCCTTTAGCTATTTTGTGTCTGATGTTTGTCTTCCTGTGTATTCTCTCTTATCTGGGGACTTTGTGGATTTTCTAAAAAAAATCAATATAAGAGGCAGAAAGGAAGTTAGCACAAACTATCCATAACAGCTATATTAAAAAGGAAGAAGAGAGAGAGAGAGACAGAGAGAGAGAAAGAGAGAGACAGACAGACAGACAGACAAACAGACAGAGACAGAGACACACAGAGACACACACAGAGAGAGAGAGACAGACAGACAGAAAGTCAGAGAGAAAGGATATTAATGAAATCTATGTGCCCTACCCTGTGCTGGGTATGATGGTAATACAAAAAATAAAGGCTGGCTGAATGCTTATGGAGCTCACAGGTATCTGAGTAGACAACACAGCAAAGAAAGCCAAAAGTACCCTCCCTAATTAGAAGTCCCTTGGCTTAAACTTTGACCCATAGTTACTGAAGAACTAAAAGCTTCACTACTGAATAATAACTTACTTCTGTACTGTGGACCTGACTTTTCTTTTTTGTAAACTGGGGTAAAAAAAGTACATTTCTTAACTCATGAGAGGAAGGCAAAGTGAACATGCATTCTACAAATACAGCCAACATGTCAAGCTCAGGGAAACAGCATGGCAGAATGATTATGTGTATGGACATTTAGTTTGACCTAATGGAATTGCAAGCTTGGGCATGTATTAAAATGATTACAGATCAGTTAAAAAAAAACCCAGAATGGTGAACTATCATCAATTGCCTCTACAAAGACTTATATCCCAAGTATATAAAGAATGTCTACAATTTAATAATAAGCCACAATTTAAGTAACTTAACTTGATATAAAGCCGTACAAAGGATCTGACTAGGGAATTCGCACACACAGAAAAGTAAAAAGAAAGAAATTCAGGTGGCTTTCTTGAACACAGGAAAAAAAGATACTCAATTTTGTTCATAAGATAAATCCAGGTTAAAATGTAATTGACATTTGTTTCAAATATTGTTGAAAGTTTGAGCAATTGGTTGGGATATGATAAACATCTCCATTATGCAAGGTTAGTAAGCAATTTGGCAAAATAAATTAAAATTATAAATATATAGAGATAGAGAATATCCATGTTTCTACAATTGTACTTCAGAAATGTATTCCGTAGATGTATTCACCCCAAAGAAACTCTTATATATTACCATTGTAAATAACTTTTAGTGAGTAATTCCTTACGTAAATTGCAGTACATTTGAATAATGCAGAATTTGAATAATGCAGTACTACCAAGGATTTTAGAACTGTCTCTAAGATACGTTAAGTAAAATGTTAAGATGTGTTTGTGTTTATGTGTATGTGCATATATATGTGTGTGTTTCCATACACACATGTATATACACTATATATGTGTATATAGGTGTACTGTTCCCATGCATATATAGTACACAAACATTTTTCACATAAAGTTGGTCCTCCATACTGTGGGTTTTGCAGCTGAGATTCAATAAACTGTGGATTGAAAACATATTAGAAAAATAAATCTAGAAATTTCCAAAAAGCAAAATTTAAGTTTATCTCATGCTGGGCTCTATGTTTAATCCACATGAATGAAATGATGTGTAGACACACAGCTTGCTGGAGCCTTCTACTACTTCACAGTTCTGTCTCTCCTGAACACTTGCATTTCAGTCCTGTTTGCCCTCTTCTGTCTCATTCATGTACTTCTACTTAGGCCTGTGATGTTTGCGTCTGTGATGGATATATATAGATATTTTTTTTTTGGCTGTCATCTCCTAAACAATACAGTATGAGAACTAGTTACACAGTATTCACACTATATTTGATAGTAATCTGGAGATGGTTTAACATATATATATATGTACATATGTGTATATATATATATATATATATATACATATATATATATATATATATATATATGAGGGGCTGAGGATATAGCTCAGGGGTAGGGCATTTGCCTGGCATGTGCAAGGCTCTGGGTTCAATCCTCTACAAAAGTTAATATGTAAAAAAATGCAGAATGTAATAAGCTCTTAATCAATTGAATATAAGGACTTGTGAATCCAGGATCCAGTTCCCCAAGGATACTGTGACACAACTGTATATATTTTGCTATATATGTTACCATTTGTATAAAAATGGAAAAATAAGCTTATTTGCTTGCTTACCACAGAGCAGTTGAAATATACTTAAGAAACTTGTAGCACTGTTTGTTTCCATGAAGGTGTTTGGGATGGCCTACAGAAAAAGTTGGAAAAAGGCTCTTTTATTGAACATATACCTTTTGGAGTTTGTGAGGCCAAAGTTTTCTAAGTCAAATGATGTGATACCAAATACAAAGTGTATTTTGCTTCTGGAAAAGTTTTCATGAAAGTCTGTAGCAAATGTGCTCATCAATTTGATGAAGATTTATGGAGTGCTATTGTGTAGCAGACACTAATCCTTGTTGGGTAATGAGTCATGTTACTCAAAATGAGTATGGTATTTTTAGAATGTCAGACCTTATTCAAAATGTTTTGCTCATGCTGATTCACCTAAGATTTGCAACAAACCCTATGAACATGTGTGACTATTGTCATCACTAGACAGAGGAGGAAACTGACCCACAAAAATCCCAGCAGTGAGTGGCTGAACTGAGCTTTGAGAATAGGTGAGTTGTTTCTAGAGTCTGTGCTCTTAGATAGAATCAGCACAGGCTCTGGAATATTGTGTCCCAGCGACAAATGGAAATCTTCCACTCATTCAAAAATTAAGAATGTCAAGATGTCAATGTAACCAGATTTCTAGACCCCAGTCCAACTGTAGGGGTTCCAACATGTCAAGCCTGGCCACTTGCCCCAATAAGCCAAATGAAAAAGATGAGTAATGGAGATGGGCAGAGAAAGGAGACTCATTATGCATTGGTCATGTGACAGGAAGAGGCAGAGTAAGCATTTCAGCTCATCTTTGGAGGACAGACTTCAGGTTTGGGCTTCCCTAGAGAAAGAATTGAGGAATGAGTGGTATGTGTAACTAGTTCACAGTCTTGGTACTGGTTAAACACGTGGTCCAGTTTCTCATTCTTCAGATTGTACAAGCAAGACCTGGTCAAGGTAAGAAAGTCATTGTTGCCTGGGGCAGGGGCAACTTTGACTCTTGTCAAAGGATATTTGTGTATCAGCCCTGTGTCCTTCCTAGCATCTGAAGTGGTTATAAGGTGACTGCAGAGATAAAGGCTCAGAGCAAAGAATGATGGATATGGGCACAGGAACAGCAGACTTTTATCCTGCTTGATGATACCCATTAGACAATTGCAGGTCCAGAATCAGTGAAGAATCAGTGTAAGTGGGTTGGTTTTGTTTGTTTGTTTGTTTGCTTGCTTTTTCAAAGGCAATTCTACTGAGGGAAAGAAAGGGAAACTGTTAGGTTGATAAAAAATGGTGGACATGATATGTAAGAGATAACATGTGGCCTACTGTGCTTCTTGTTCCCATATAGCCCTGGGCTCCTGCTCAATTGCTTCTTCTTCCCATAATGACTTAGGTCCTGCTCAGCCAATGAAAAGAGTGGAGAGCGGAGACCACATGCAGAAGCCATCAGGCAATCAGCAGAAAGCCCAGGGCCAGGCAGGGAACGGGTATGGGAGAAGCCCTACACTATAAATCCACCCCCCAAGAAGACTCCATTGGACTCCCCTTTGGTACTCCTTTCTTCAGCGTGTCTTCTGCTACTTTCCTTTATATGTCAAACAAACTTGCTCTGTCTGCTTTTAACCCCATCCCTAGGCAGCATCACTAAGTACCTGCTAGAGCAACAGCAGAGCATTAAACCACATGTGGGGAATTTCTGCGCATGGGGATCTGCATGGGGCTATGCATTCACAAAGCCAGCTTGGGTCCCTGCTCTACTCACTGCCTTTCTTGGCATAGCAATGGAAAAGGTGATACCTTTCCTTGCCCTTCAAAAAAAGGTCATAGCTGACACTCTTACAAGAGATGATAGGTTAACAAGAGAGAAGTATGGCAAGTTTCTCAGTCAAAGCTTTATGTATGCCTTCAGAGACAAAGACCTAGGGCTGAGGGGGAACTGTGGATGAATAATGGACATCTCTGTGAATAGGCAAAAGAATCTAATGCTAGGATGTGCAGGGTGGTGTGGGGGGCCCCAGGGCTGGCTGTTCACTATTCCTTTGGACTTTTCCCAGCCAGTCTTCCCTCCTCTCAGGTATGAGGCAAAACCTCCATGGAGATGAGGGTCTTGAAGGGAGAGGGGAGGTGATGGAAGAGTGTTTCCTATGACTGGCTCTGTGGGGTACAGGAATTCCAGTCCCTATGAGAACCTTGGGGAAAAGGAGTTGTGGTTTCTGACATTCACTTTGAGGGAGAAAGAGGCATGAGAGACAGGGTAGACAGGAGAAGGTCAGAGAGACTTTGCTTCTCATCTTTATTCAGAGTGTTCAGCATGCAAGTGTCATACTTTAGAAGTATTGTGTTTTTTTTTTTTTTTCCTGAGCTCTAAGAAAGACAAACCAGGCTGCAGATCTCTTGGAGCTGACATTCAAATTGGAGAGGATGAGTGGTGATACATAATAAATAGACAGGACATCAGTAGGAGCAGAAAATACCTGTGCTGGGAACTCCAGAGTACCAGGAGCCAGGACACCTTCTGTAGTCAGCACTTGCCTTTGCCAGATCCAAGGTTTTCCGAGATTATTTGAATATAGAATCAGTACTGTAGTAATTCAGTACTTTAAAATTTTTCTGCTGTATAGTCTCACCATCCTTTGGACTAGAGTTCTGAGACTCATATTGGGCAACTGTGATCTGAGTGAATTCTCTCCCTTATCAGATGAAGGAGGGAATGCCCAGAGAGGACTAGGGGTGTGGTCAGCAGAGCCCATGGCTGAACAGTGAGTACCAAGACCAGAGTTTTGTTCTCTAAGACTCTCCCTGTATTCCCTGTAATATGCCAGGAATAACCAAAGCATTGATAACTCACCCCATCTTAACATGCCTATCTCAACAGTCACAGAAAATTTGTATAGAACTAGCTAGCATTCTGTATTTTCTTTACTTCTCTGTCTGTTTGTCTGTCTGTTCTTTGTGCCTGTACTAGGGACTAAGCTCAGAGCCTGTGTTCTCACTTTGCTTTTTCTGCTCAAGGTTAGAGCCACAACTCCCACTTCTGGCTTTTTGCTAATTAATTGGAGATAAGAGTCTTATGGACTTTTCTATCCAAGCTGACTTCAAACCTTGATTCTTAGATCTCAGCTTCCTGAGTAGCTGAAATGACAGGCATGAATCACAGTGGTTTTCCTTTCTAGGTGACTTAAGTTAAATTTCTCCTTGCTCAATGATTGCAGAATATTCTGCTAATCATTTAGTAAGACCCTTTCTACTGAAAGCCTTTTCCTTTTACCTTTTTTTCCCCCTTGTTTTCCATTCTAGGCCACATGTATACTTGGTGTTTTCTAAAATGCAAGTCAATGTTGTACTTGATTCAATCTTAAGAACTAAAGCTTTTACTTCCAAAATAATAGGTTCCATTAAACAACCAACAGATGTGTGAAGGAAAAAGTGCAATCTTTGCATCTAAGACTAGAGGCTATGTTTTGTTTTGTGTGTGACCTGGGGTGCAGAGAAGAAATACAGGAAAATGTCTGAAGCAGGTTATGTTCATTTACCATTAGAGAGACACACATAGAATTGTGCCATAGGCTCTTTAGGTTGTTGAGATTGGACATTTTGAGAACAATCTTATCATAAATTTTGCCTTATATAACTACCTTCAGAATAAATTCTTTACAGCCTTGGGCTTCTTATTAAAAGAGAGTGGACTTTAGTTCCTTCTTATTGTATTTAGATCACCTTTTTGAATGGAACAGTGATTTTCTTGACTTTCTTTTATGAATGTTTTGGTTTGCATTGACCAAAGCAACCAGCTGTCTTGGGTTCTCTGAACTCAGTGTCAGCATGCTGATGCAGCTGAAGAATTGTAGAAATTAATTTTTTTAAATGGTGGCAAAAGGAATAAGGCCTTAAGCTGGAATCCGTGCTTGGTAGGCTAAAATGGATCAATTTTCCTGTCCCTAATTAAAATAAGCCACCAATACAGCAGCCGCAGAAAATCCAGGGCTTTCCTCCTGATGAATATGACCAGCCTGCAAATTTGTCCTCACTGGGAACAGATTTCCTGTGCAGCAGCAGTTTAAACAGAGGTAATTTGCGTTTGATAATACAAGTTCACCTACTCAGTGCTCAAACCTCCATACCACACACACTTCCAATCCCACACCAAAGCACCCACTGAGCTAGGCACTGGTGATTCACACCTGGAATCCTAGCTACTCACGAATTGTGTTATGAGGATCACAGTTCAAAGCCAGCCTGAGCAGAAAAGTCCATGAAATCTCTTATTTCTAATTAACCAGCAAAAAATGCAGAAGTAGAAGCATGGTTCAAGAGTTAAGAGTAAAAAAGACAAAGAACACAAAGCCCTGAGTTCAAGCCTCAGTACTGGTACACACACACACACACACACACACACACACACACACACACACACACACACACACACACACACACACACACACACACACACACACACACACACACACACACACACACACACACACACACACACACACACACACACACACACACACACACACACACACACACACACATTAAACCAATGAAACAAAAGATGACTTTTCCTTCCCAAGTATGTGTCTTTGAAGGGGTCCATTATTGGCCATTGAAGGGGAAAACAAATATGGCAGGCTATCTGTTCTTTCATATTGTCTGAGTTGTGAAAATCTGCCTGTGTGTGAACCATCTGCTTTTAAGAGAAATCCTAGCTTTCTATCAATTAGCACTATAATTTCAGATGCAAGGTAGGTTAACTTTTGATTGATCTTCAATTAACACTAGTTCTTAACCACTTACTTTATTTCAAATTCATTTCCCTCTTCCACATCTCAGGGAAGTGGCAGAATGACCTACCTGCTTTTGAAATGTTGATTGCACTTTACCATGAAAGAACTCACTTTCTACCCTCCCTCCCTTTCTTCCTGAGTGAGTAAGAACTCAGGTGTATAATTTTATTTTCCAAAAGAGCATCTGGGAAACTTGTAAGGAAGACCACATCGAATGAAAAAAATGGCTTTTATTTTTAAATGGCTTTTTTTATGTAGAATTTAGACTTTGGAATTTTCATAAAATAAAGTCACAATTTCCCCCTCAAAGACTCCACAATGACATTGGTAAAATCCTTTGGTTTCTCTCCTAGGGCACAAACTGCCAGGAATTCCCACCTTGCCTAGAACACTCTTTGCTAGTTGGTCAACTAGATCTTCCTTGTCGCTCCATTACACAACGGGGCAGAATCTCTCTGATGAGGTTATTGGTGTAAAATTCTGGCAGCTGAAAATATTTACTAATTGATATTCTTCAGTTACTTCTTTGGCAATCGAGAATGCTAGACCATGTTATTGATCATTTCTATAGGGCTTATAGTAACTTATGACTGTGGTAAGTTACTCAATCTGGCTTATATGAATTTGATTCAGAAGATTTGTTATATCCTTATGCTTCTTCAGAAAAATATATGTATAATTGGTTTTACAATGGCTACCTTTACACAAATAGGATTGGCTTAACAATCTTGTATAGAACAACTAACTTACTGAAAGCTTTTGTGTCTGTAAACAAGGGATTTTTTTTTAATGAAAAAGTATGTAACTTTTTCTCTTTCTTTTATTTTTCACTTATAGTCATCTTTGGTGTGTTGGGAAAAATAAAGGAGGGTATAACAATGCTCCATAGGAAATGGACTCATTACCTTGCTCATGTAACTGTAACCCCTCTGTACAGTATCTTTACAATAAAATATATATTAAAACATTTTTATTAGCTTTAAGTAGTTGTATAAGTTGGACTTCCCTTCCATTCTCTCCTCTTAGGCAAGTGCTCTACAATTGAGTTATATATATATATATCCACAGAACTTGGTTTCTGAAAGTTTTTATTGAATGTACCTCTTGTCCATCACTGGGAAGTACAGAAGTTCAGTGCCTTGGACTCTAGAGTCCACACACACTGGTGCACAAAGTGGAGAGGACTCTTTTTTTTTTTTTGCAGTGACCTTGGTCAGGGATCTATTTTCATCAAGGTGTTGAATAAGGAAAATCACTACCTTGCTGCCACTGGAGAGTAGATGGAATAGGCACTTTGCCTCAGAGATTCAGCCTTTGTGTATCTTTGTCAGGGGACAAGACTTGTCTGGCTGGAAAGGATTAATAGTGTTCTTAAAAGAAACCTTGAATGTTCTTGGTCCAGAAGTCCTGTTCAACTTTAACCCATTGTAGAGCATGTGACTAAAGAAATGGGCCCTATTGTAGAAGGTTGAGCAGATCACTAGCACTTGACAGGGAGCATCTATTTTACCACCCTGGCTACACTCATAAACATTGGTGATATCTTCTTCCTGATTGTTGGGTTTCTATTCCCAATATATGTAAAGGACTATCTCAGGTAGATACTCTTTGATGTTTGACATGACTTGTAGGCCAGCTTCCTTTAATTCAATCTTACTTTCTCACAAATGGATTTATTACTAGTCTAATCCAACCATTAATCGATAGGAATGTTTTTTGTTGTTGTATCTTCCCAGCCAAAAGTGATGATTCTTATTTTTATGTTTATTTTTTATTGTGGTAAAATAAATGCAACATAATATATTATTGTAACTATTTGTAAGTGTATACTTCACTGGCAATAACTGTATAATGTGCAATAATTAAAACCAGAGCTTTAGACCTCATTCCTAAACTTCAAGAGCTCCATATAGAGAGGAAATCAGAGTACCACTTGCTATTATGACTCCAACTCCAAACAGTCAGATGACAATATTAGAGTGCAGATGGATGGACCATATCTTAGTAGCCTGAGAATTCTGAGAAGTGCTGAACGCTCTCAAGGTCAGGGAAAGTAATTGGTTCTACTGTCTGGCTTTTGGATAAGTATGCTAGGATTTCCCACAGAGAAGTGGTTGCCTGGAAATAAACATGGCCTTTAGGGGGTGTGGTTAAATGTCTAAGTGCTTAGAATTGATTCCCCAGATGAACAAAGTATTGAGGCACGCTCCTGAAATATTCAGTTATTTTCATAGGTGATGGTTAATATTGATTTATTGGCAAGGGTCGAGAAGATGAGTAAATTCTCTGGGTGTGCCAGGGAGGACATTTCTAAAGAGCATTAATTAAAAAGGAGAGGGAAGATCTAGCTTGAAAAAAAGTGGGCAGCACTGTTCATAGACTGGGTAGTTCTGAAGAAATAAAACAGGCAGGGACGTGGAACCGAAATCCTTGAAAAAGTTTCAGTTGCCCAGAAAAGAAATGTGTGTAAAGTTGGAAGTAAGGATAATATAGCTGTCGGAAAGACTCCAGCCAGTAAAAAGAAGACAAGTGTATCGTGGGAATATAGGAAAGATGTCATGAAAATATTTTGGGACTTGGCCAGCATCAATCATTGTAGGTTCAAGGGTCTAAAGAAGTGCATTTATTTTAAAGAGTTTTCTTGGAGAAAAGCAGGGGGGGAGGGTCACTTAGACAAATATTTCTCTGAGTTCTATTATCCAGGCTCTCAGAGAACACTACCGTGATTGTCTTAGGGCCTGCTCTCTTAGGAGGCATACTTTGTTTTATCCATGGCTTTTGGTTTCTTTGTTTTTGTTTGTGTTTTTGTCAGTCATGGGGCTTGAACTTAGTGCCTGGGCACTGTCCCTGAGATTTTTTTGCTCAAGGCTAGTGCTCTACTACTTTGATCCACAGTGCTACTACATCTTTCTGCTGGTTACTTGGAGATAAGTTTCTCACCCATTTTCCTGCCTGGCTGGCTGGAAACTGTGATCCTCAGAGCTCAGCCTCCTAAGTAGCTGGGATGACAGGCCGTAGTCGCCAGAGGTCAGCGTGTGTCATTCATGTGGTGTTGACTTGGAAAGGATGCAAAATGCAGGTTCCACCCTGATTTCAAAGGAAGGCCTTGCTTTGGTCAGATCCTTCCTTGCTATTCTTCTGTTACTCTTTTTTGGAATAGATCAGTTTACCCTATGCGTCTGTATGCTGGGAGCATGTAAATTGTTTCAGTGTTATAGGCACTCACAGCTAAGAGTTCATCTTGAGTCTCAGATGAGACTTGGGCCTGGACTTTTGAAAACGTTGGATGTGTTAAGACTGGTGCCTAAGAGATGAAATGTGTGTGTTTTGCATGAAGAGACAAATGTGGCCTTTGGGGGGAGGGTGGGCTCAAGGGTGGAATGTGGTTTAAGGAGATGTGTGTGAGTGCCTACGTGATAAAGTCGATTTTTGATAGTTTGATTTGAATTGAATCGAGCAGAATATAGATTAGAAAGAACACCTGGGGAGGGAATGTATAGGCATGCATGTACACGTGTGTGCATTTCCAGAGAGGATTCACTGAGGATAGAAGATTCACTGAAATATGGGCAATGCCTTCCCATAAGTTGTTGGAATAGAAGAGAGAATAAAGACAAACAGCATAGCACAGACATTCTGTCTGTCTGTCTGTCTGTCTGTCTGTCTCTCTGTCTCTCCCTCTCTCCCTCTCCCCTCACCCTGGCAACCCTGTTGTAAGCTATTCTGTGCTGGCATGTTCCCCACACTATAATGAACTAACACCTCTGAATCTGTGAATAAAAGTGGACCTTCCCTCCCTGGAGTTGTTCTGTTCTGGCATTTTTTTTTTTTCATGGTGATGGAAGCCTGGTGAACACACCACATGAGCCTCAGTATGTCTCTGGGGAATAAGCCTTTCTATGGGGAAATGACCCGTTTGGTTAAAGCAAATCCCTGGTCTTAGCTCTCCCATTAGCATTCAGCTATTAATCTTTAACAGGACTAAAAGAAAGCATCACTTCCTCAAAGGCCATAACATTTGGAACTGTAGCCAAGAATAAGCCAAAGGAGAGACCCTTACTATAAATCGAGAGGCCACCAATGGAGTGCAGCAACTAGGAAAAGACAGCAGCCAGGGAAAGTGTCCATTTCCACAGAGAAGGGACACGCAGGGATCCTTGGCATGGATCCTTGAGAGATGGCTTTGTTACCTCTGTATGGTGTCAAAGAGTAAGAAAAGCCCAAAAGAGGGATGTAACCCTGCTGTCAAAATCATGTTGACTTCCCTTGTTTCTTTACAGAAACCTGGGCATCTTTAACTCTGCATTGAACAGTGGTGCAATTGTCCTCATGCTTTTAACATCTGATCTTCCTCCAGCAAAGGAATCTCTCTCTCGCTGCCTGCCAGTGCTTGACTGGACACTTCCACCCTTCCTTCCCTTTCAGCTGTTTCTAGAGTTTACTCTTACAGGTGACCAGCAGTGTGTTCACTTTTTCACTGACCTAGGACAGTTTTCATTTCCTCTTTTCCAAGAGATAACCAATGATCAAGTGAAGAAAAAAAAAAAAAGAAGCAGCTCATATGAGTCTGTAATGTTAAAATTTGAGGGAGCTGGTTTTAGGAAATTTGGAATGAGCTATTCTTAAATAAGTAACTTTAGGTTGAATAAATACTTTGACAAAGTATCTGGAGGACATCACAATAAATCAAGTGGTGCTGTTACCTGGTAAACAATTAGTGGTGAAAGATATAGGCCTTGGTCATGATTTGGTTTTCTTTCTTTCTTTCTTTCTTTCTTTCTTTCTTTCTTTCTTTCTTTCTTTCTTTCTTCCTTTCTTTCTTTCTTCCTTTCTTTCTTCCTTTCTTTCTTCCTTTCTTTCTTCCTTCCTTCCTTCCTTTCTTTCTTTCTTTCTTTCTTTCTTTCTTTCTTTCTTTCTTTCTTTCTTTCTTTCTTTCTTTCTTTCTTTCTTTCTTTCTTTCTTTCCTTCTTTCTTTCCTTCTTTCTTTCCTTCTTTCTTTCTTTCTTTTCTTTTCTTTTCTTTTTTTCCTTTTTTTTTGCCAGTCCTGGGGCTTGAACTCAGGGCCTAAGCACTGTCCCTGAGCTGCTTTTGCTTGAGGCTAGCGCTCTACCACTTGAGTCACAGCGCCACTTCCAGCTTTTTCTGTTTATGTGGTGCTAAGGAATGGCATCCAGGGCCTCATGCATGAGCGGCAAGCACTCTACCACTGAGCCAGCTTCCCAGCCCTTGGCCTTTTTCAATGGAAGTGTGAAGTCTAATTTTATTTAATTAGTTTATTTTTTGGTGCTGGTCCTGAGGCTTGAACTTGGAGCCCAAACACTATCTCTGATCTGAGCTGTTTTGCTCAAGACTGGCATTATACCACTTGAGCCATACATGCTTGTGTGTATGGGGGTGTGTGGCTGTGGGGGGTGTTTTCTGGTTAATTGGACATGAGAGTCTCACAGACTTTTTTCTTACCCCATGATCAAACCATGATCCTCATATCTTAGCTTCTTGAGTGGCTCGCATTACGGGCATGAGCAGCTGTATGTTTCTGGGAGGAAGGCTGGTTTCTGACACTTGGGAATGTGAGATGGAGCCATCCCAGAGGGGATTCATCCCCATCGCGCCCATCCCAGTGCTGAACCACAGTGCATATTCTGTCCATGGATTTGTGGATGTGCTGACGGAAGCTGGCTGGCAGGTGTAGGAACCAAGGAAAAGGGATGGGAGGGGAGGAGGGCAGGAACAGGGACTGTTCGGTTTTAAGACACCATATAATACTTGGAGTGAGTGGGGGAGACAGAGGTCCATGTATTGCTAAGGAGATGAAATACCCATTGTTGGATGGAAGAGGAGGGCCCCCTCCCCCACCAGAGAAGTAAGGTAGCCTCTGACTCTGTAGAAAGAACTTTGTAAGAAGATGGGAGGATAAGACCAGTATCAAGAGGTCTTCCTCTAATCCCACTAGTGGAGAATAGGATCATTTGCACAGGTTTTTTTTGTAGTTTTAAAAAATGTTTTTTCAAATCGTTTAAATAGGGATACAGGTGGACCCATTGCAACAATGAGATGTACAAGTCGTTATGTTGAAAATGAACTTTACAACTTTGGTGCGGGGGGGGGGGGGAAGGGAGAGGGGAGCAGGGAGGATTAGGTGGGGGGCCGGGGGAGGATGGGATGGGAAGGGGAAACAAAGGAGGAGGCTGCAATGCTTGATAAGAAATGTACTCACTATCTTGCCCATGTAATTGTAACCCCTCTGTACAGTATTTTCACAATTAAAAAAATGTTTTTTAAGTAAATGGCAAAGCTTTCTAACTCGTTCCCTCTTCCCTCCTCTGTGGGGGCCAAGTACAGGGTCCTGGGCAGGCCAATACAGAATACTGTGCCAGAGCAATAATGAACCCTTTCTCTAAGGGCTGATTTGTGTGCAGGAAAAAGGAGGGCTGATTTGTGTGCAGAAAAAGAAAAGTCGTCAGGTGTCCATTGTGAGGAGTATCCTCTTCTCTGAACAATGGGGCTGATGAAGCTGCTAGAAGGTTCTTAGCAGGAAGAAAAGCCTCCCAGCAATGGGAAAACGGGTGAAAGGGGAAAAATGGAAAAGGATACAAACCCCCAAATCATCCTCCAGGCCCCATGCCGTGGAAGCATGGATGAAGGGAGCGTGCTCTCTGAATGCCAAGTGACTCTGCTGGTCAGTCCAAATGAGCCTCTAAAAAGCGGTATTAAAAAAGATGAGAGGAGGGGTGGAGGTGGGGGTGGGGGGAGCAGCTATTCTCAGGAGCTTTGAGCAGGCTGGCTAGGTTTAAGCAGCAGAAATCTAAATTTCTCTGGCTCAACTACGTGCCAGTGGGGTCATAAAAGCTTTCCTCCGGCCTCTGCCTAGGCTACTTTGTAGATCTAGGTCATAGGGTAAAACCTTTTTCCTTCATTGGATTATGGGAAGACAAAGAAATGAAAAGATCCAATAGAGTCCTGACAAATCTCTGGACCCAATTTTGTAGATTACAGACACTGGAATTCAGAAATAACACCTTTTTGGAGTGTGGTAATGTAATATCTCAATGAGCCCATGTCAGAAAAGAAACATACTTCATTACTAAATTACCAGCCAGTACTCCAAATGTATTACCAGAAAGTTTAAAGCAGCTAAACAACCGTGGTCATTCCAACTGGCAAGAGAAGAATTCAGGTAAAATGCACAGAAGTAAAGGTGATAGAAAAGAGGGGAAAAAATATGGCAGAGACAGAGAGCATATGGCACAGATATGCCATAGGAAGTAACCACTTTAGTTCCTTTATACTGTCATGATTGTTTTGCTTATTTTTTAAGTTATCATTAAGTAGTTGTACAAAGGGATTGCCATTTAAGAAAGTAGTTTGTGAATATAACACACCTTGATCAATGTCATTCCCTTCAATCTCCTCACCCACCCCTCCCCTGCCTACCTCTCCTCACTCCTCTTACTCTTCTTAATTTCGTAGGATGTGGAGCTTGGCCTTTAGTTCAATGGTAAGAACTGGAGTACTTGAAGCAGCCTTTCTGATTGGTGCGTCTTCTTTCTGATTTGTATAAGATCATGATGCCTCTATGGTCCTTACTGTCCTGCCCCAATTTCTTCTTTATTCTTGGTCCTTCTATTTCCTTATTTGTTTGTACTTCTATGTCCCCATTGCATTGTCAGAAAGAAGAGAATTGGAACTAATTTCAGATCTACTAAATCTAGTTCCATGCTCCACTGATTTGGACTCATTTAGATCTCATTGTCTCCCTGGACTGTTAGTACTTATCAGTCAGTCAGTGAACTCTGATCAAAACTCCACTGCTATTGGCCCCTGTCGAAATATATTATTGTCTCTTTATACTTGGTATACTTGAGTTCAGTTCCATTCTTCCTCTGTGCCTGACATTTAAGCTTTTGCCATATGGCCACACCTTACCTACCTGCCCTATCTCCTGCTGTTGGAATACATGCAGCTCCTGTACCAGTATCACTGAAGCTGAGTCCTTGATGTTCATCTACCCAGACCTCCCTGCAGCTATATGGCTTGGCTGATAACTACCCACTCCACATGGAAAATACTCACCTTAATCCTGTGAATTCTTTTCCTTCATGAAGTCTTTTTCAAAATGGAAGTATCTTTTCTTTTCCTGGAAATCTCAGAGCACTCTTCTGTCTTAAGAATTTTTCCTTCCTACACTTAATCACTTATGATCTTATCTAGTCTTTTCTAACAAAGTGTAAGTTCCTCAAGGGCAGGAACTGTTTTTGCCTATCTTTATTGCCCAATGACTGGCACACAGGTGGTTATTAAATACATTAGGTTTTCATTGGCATCTGTATTTCCAGATTTGAAATCACATGAGATTTCTTTTGCCAGTTCTGAGTTGGTTTGTGAAGCAACTTCATAAGCAATCTCTGGCAATATTCAAGGACTGGATGAAAGGCCACTAGGGTAGAGCAGATACTTGCTGGGATTCTTGCTAGAAACAGCCCATTTATGTAGACTTTTGGCTCTGTTGACTTCTTTTGCTTTTCCTGCAGATAATAATGTAAAATACAAGTTATTACAGTTACCTGTGCTTAAGCACCTTCTTAACTGTTATATGTCACTGGCTTGTTTTTGCTTGGAAGGAGACACTATTTCTATGGAACAATTGAGTAAGCAAAAGTACAACAAAGTTCAATAACTTGTTTAAGTTCATATCGAGAATGAAGTTTTTAATAACCCAGCTCCAAAATCTAGGAATTCTGTAATAGGTCCAGCCACTTACCCCTATGAGTCAAATAAAGAGACAGTAATGGACAGAGAAAGGAGATTTATTATTATGTGTCAGACATGGCCATCTTGAGAGAGAGAGAGAAGAGAAAGACAGAGAACAGTACAGCCATTTTCTTTAGGTTAAACAGATGGCAGAGATCAAGAAGGTATGCAGTTAAAACAATTCCAAGTCACAGGTCTATTCAGAGATAGCCAGAGATGGCAGTCCAGTGTCTCAGGATTTCACAGGTGGGGGTCTTGTTACAATAAGAGTTGTTGATACTGGGAAGTGCTCCATTCCTTTTTAGCTTTCAAGATTGCTGCAAAGTGACTGCAGGAGTGAATGGCTCAGGGCAAAGGACATCTATACAAAATGGAAGAAGCTGAGATGCCTAGCTTTTATCCTCCTTCCAGTAAGTTTGTGAGTCCAGGTAAAGAGTCAATATTTCTCAGCACAAAGCAAGATTTAAGCACCTCCTGAAATACAGTGAACAAAAATTCTAGCTCTCCTGTTACCTCCAAACTCATGGACTTGTTCACAATGCAGTAGCATGGCCTTCTGAATTTGAGCCAGGGGGTTCTCTAAGCTCCGACTAGCCAAGAAACTATGCAAAATGCAACACCATGCTAAAACGAGTCATTTAATAATGTGACAGAGGCCAGCAGGATGAGAAGTATTTACTAAACCTGTAGGTCCTCACAATACTTGAGGCATTTCTGATTATTACTAGGTCTAGGAACCACTGCTCTGGTAGATAAAATATAAATATGATAGTTGGAGAACTCTAGTTCAAGTCCATCTCTGCCACTGACCACTCAAGTGATGCATAAGGCAGTTAGGTAAACATGGTAGCCTCAGTTTTCTCATCTGTGGAATACTTCTGGAGTGTTTGCTGAAGGAGAGATGGTAGATTATTTAGGATCCAGGACATGTGGATTGCATTTTGGCTTAGCAAACAAAAGATTTAACATTGTTTCAAAAGTAGTTCCAAATAAGGGAAACAGTGGGACCTAAATTTTCTTTGGAACTGGCTTACTTCACTTAATATAATTTTTTCCAAGTCTTTCCATTTCCTAACAAATGGGGTAGTGTCATTCTTTCTGATGGAAGCATCGAATTCATATATACATATATATATATATATATATATATATATATATACACACACATATATATGTATATATATCACATTTTCTTGATCCACTCATCTATTGAGGGGCATCTGGGTTGGTTCCATATCTTAGCTATGGTGAATAATGCTGCAATAAACATTGTTGTAATGGTAGCTTTAGTATGGCCTTGTTTGTTTTCATTTGGGTAAATGCCCAAAAGTGGGATTGCTGGGTCATAGGTGAGCTCTATTTGTAGTCTTTTGAGGAACCTCCGTACTGCTTTCCAGAGTGGTTGAACAAGCTTACACTCCCACCAACAATGCAGTAGGGTTCCCTTTTGGCCCCACAGTTTCCCTTATTTGCAATAATTAGTATATATATAGGATAATCTTATCAGATGAGCTGAAAAGCTTAAATGCTATAAACATATGATCATATAAAATGATGCTAAGTGAAATGAACCCCAAGATACAGACACAAGAGGTCTGTCTTTGTTGTTGTTGTTTTAAATGTACTATATATATATTTTTTGTTTCCTTTGTATGTACTTCCTCCTATGGTATATCCCCTGTTGTCACTGTACTTGATTTTGGTACCTGGTATCTTGTATATACATTTGTTTAATCTGGGGAGGGCAAGGGGAATAACAAAATGGTGAAACAAGGACACAGAATGACCATTGCAATGACAGTACCCACAGGACAGTATATTGGAAACAAACTTTACAACTTGGGGGGGGGGATTGGGATGGGGAGGAGTGTGGAAGGTGAGGGAGGGAAGGGATAGTGGGTCAACAACAAGGGAAGAGTAACAATGATCCACAAATAATGTACTCATTGCCTTACTCATGTAACTGTCACCCCTCTGTACAGCATCTTTATAATAAAATAAAACTTAAAAAAGTAGTTCCACAAGAGAAGAAAACATCCTACCTCTTCCTCTTGTTCTTCAAATTCCTATAACTTTCCCATGACCCTGGGGAGGGTATTTGCCAACAGGACTTGATTAGGAATTAACAATCAATTGGAATGTTGTGGGACCCAACCAATAAAAAGTAACCTTCCTAATATCTAATTATAACAGGGGCAACCAATCAGAGAAGCCTAGGAGATAAAAACCTCTGGACTCAGCTATCTGGAGACAGTAAGCACTACCCTCTGGGTGAGATACCCAGAGGGTATCTCTTCTGAATATAGTTTTTCATACTCACTTTTGTTGCCTATGGTTTTCATCAAATTACCGAGACATGAACCCAAGAATGAAATGAAGCTGGAACACTGGCAGGCTCTGCCTGCTGCTGAACTGTAACACTAGCGGGACTTACCTGCTACAGAGCTACAACCCAAAGGTCTCTTATACCTTCAGGTTCTAAACTCTTATTCAAAATGGTTAAAAGGAGGCATGGTTATTTCATGACCATAAAGAAAGGAAATTGCCACCATGTTAGCTGAGACATCATAGTAGTTTGAACTATCTATAATCATGGTTTTTAGATGTGTGGTTTCATATTTCTTCAAAGTGAACAACTCCAAATAACAAAATATTTTATTTGAATCCATTTCAATCTGTGTGCAGGAAGCTTTCCTGATCCGGACCTAAGCTCACTAACTGGCATTCAGGCAAGCCCAGTTACATCCTCTGTTCTTGCCTGACCTTACCTAATTCTATAATAATTTCAATAAGAAAGTCTTAGATGGCCCTCAGATGTAGCAGAGAGTTAACAGTATCCCTAAATTTTTTTGTGTACCAGTCCTAGGGCTTGAACTCAGGGCCTGGACCCTGTCCCTAAACTTTTGTGTTCAAGGATCGTGCTCTATCTCTTGAGCTACATCTCCATTTCGGCTTTTCAGTAGTTCATTGGAGATAAGAGTTTCATAGACTTTACTGCCTGGGCTGGCTTTGAATCCTGTTCTTCAGATCTCAGGTTCCTGAGTAACTAGAACTTAGGTGTGAACCACTGTGGCCTGTAGTATCAGTATCCCCATTTTTTGAGAATGGTAACTATTTAGTAACTTCACTGTAATCGTGTGATTAGTTGCAGCAGTATTAGGGATTAGATCTCAGAAATTGGCCTTTTGTACTGTAGGGGGATCACAGCTTTGAGGGCAACTGTCCTGACCCTGGGCAGGGCTGACAGTTCCAGAGGAAGATGAGATTGATTTTCACCTTCTTGTTGTTGTCCTTGGAGCATGTTAATGGCTTGGCAGGAACTTCAAAATTTAACTTGTGAGAGCCATCATGAGTATTGAATGGTTGGGCAATTATAGTAGCTGTCAAAGGTTTTAGAGCCAACTGCCAACCTGACCCTTTCTAAATGACTCAAAGGTGGCATTTTAATGAGAAACACAAGCAGAAAAGGTGTTTTTTAAACGAGATTTTTATGGAGAAGTTGACACTGCATTTCCTCACTGTCCTGAGGGGAACGGAGCCCAGGGCTGCAGGCTTCTGTTTGTTACTTAGACTCCAGACTCCCCTCCTCTCGCTTCCTTGAAGCAGTCAGGAGTCTCCAGAAACTGTCACTCTTGAGCATGAGTTTGGGATAATGGCTCCAATCAATTCCTCTTTTTTTTTAAAAATCTTTGAGCCTACTCAAGCAGATCTTTCTGGGCACCATTACTGAGCTACTTTTATTATTTTTTAAATATGTAACTAACATAATCTAAAATTCATCCTTTTAAAGTGTACAACTAGTGGCTTTTAATATATTAATGAAGTGGTACAGCCATCGTCACTATCTAAATTCTAGAACATTTTCATCATTCCATAATGGAATCTACATCCCTAACCAGCCTCTTTCCACAGTCACTAATCTACTCTCTGCTTCTATTTGCCTATTCTTCATATTTCATAAAAATGAAATAAAACATATATCAGACATCTCTCCATTATTATGATTTCAAGTGACAAACTTGGAGGGAGCAGTCTAGAAGACCTCTCTCACTTTTAATCCCAATTGTAAATTTTGGGGGTCTCAAAAACAACCAAGTTTAATAATTGACTGGGAAACTCATTCATTGAAAGCTATTATGCTTTCATGGTTTCTTATAGCTTTAGGATAAGAATAAATAACAAGTGGCCAAAGAAAGATGTGCATAGGAGAATCCAGGAAAGGAACAAACAAAGAAACTTTCAGATGTCCTTCCCCCTGAGTCATTGACATCATTCCTTTTCTGCTGACAGTATTCAAGGAGTACAACCAATCAGGCAAGGTCACTAGAATCTTGGCATGGAGGCCTTTGTTAGAACTTGGTCATGTAAATCTGGTTAGCCTCTCTAGATCTATTGATACCATGTACCCCAGAGCTTCCATTTTTGGTTTTATTAGTAGTATCTGGATTGCTCAAGCAAACAAAGGCACTTTTTTTTTATCAGGCAGGGAAGTACTCAGGATGAAACATTACCTCCCAGGAGCCAGCGGTAAAAGTCAGACCTTTCTTTGGGTGAAGGTAAATTCTTCAGTATATAAAAGTTCATCATGATGTAACCTATAGCAACATTTATTTCCTGCTTATAGCAGATTGTTTCCTTGTAGGGATGAACCACATTTTGTCAATCTGTTCTTCAACTGAATTGATGGATATTTGGGTTGTGTCCCCTTTCTGGATGCTGTGGATATAGGTATCTCTCTATATCCTAAGGAGATAGGTGCCTCTACCCCAACACTGTAAAATCTATTGATGTTGAAGTTACTCCTATAGAATGGCATAGTAGTTGTGTATAACCCACATGTATCTTCCCATATTCTTTTTATTATTAGAGGGGAGCGGGGTTTGAATTCAGGGAATCTAGCTTGTAAGACTCTACTGCTAATCAGCCTAGCCCTTTTATTTTTCAATGGATGTTCTGGCACGGTCTCATATTTTCCCCAAACATGTGCATGGACCAAGAATCCCCTGTTTTAGGCTTCCCATCATAATTAGGATGATAGGCACCCATCACCATACATAGATTTCTTTGATATGCTTTAAACAAACTCTAGATTGTTTACAATACCTAATACAATGTAAATGCTATGTAAATAGTTACTATATTGCATGTTTATGGAATAAGGACTTGTAAAAACGTGTCTGCACATGATCCATACAGACATAACCATTGTATGTGAATGAGCATCCAGGCAAATTGGACTTGATGTGAGCTAGGGAGAAAGTGAGGATCTGTGACATGACAGGAGGCCACGGTGAATTATGTCAATACATATATATTACTTGATATAAGGTGATATGTAGGCATGCATACACTATCTGTAGGGACAGTGACAGGAACCGATGTATATCATTAAGGGTTTTTAAGAGAAAAAGATCTACAGGAGATAGATGGATGATAACTAGCTAGCTAGCTAGCTAGATGATAGAGATAAATAGATAGATAGATAGATAGATAGATAGATAGATAGATAGATAGATAGATAGATGATAGATAGATAGATAGACAGACAGATGTATGGATAAATGATAGATCATTGATAGATGACAGATGGATGATTGATAGACCATAGATGGTTGGATAGATAGATAGATAGATGGATAGATGGATAGATAGATAGATAGATGTGAGAGTGTGCATTTTGTGAATTGGCTCAAATAAATATGGAGGCTCAGAAGTTCTACAATATATTGTTGCATAAAAGACAACTTCAATCCAAGCCCAAAGGCTCAAAAAAGTAAAATACTACTAATGAAGATCTTATGGTTCAAGGCTACAGAATCTAGAGACCTAATGTCAAAAAACAAAGATGTTTCAGATCCAGAAGAGAGAGCAATATCATATGTCCTTTGTCTTTTATTGACTGGACGGTGCTTGGTATATGTTGAGAGTGAGTGGGTATTTCTTACTCAATCTCTGATCACATGCTGATATCTGCCTAGGAACACCTTTACACACAACACCCCACAATAATGTGGTCTTCGTTTTCTGGGTTCCCTTTAGCTCACTCAAGTTAATACCTAAAATTATCTCTTATACTGTGCTTACCAAATAAGCTGCTCTGCAAGGCACAGTCAGAAAGAATGAAAGATACATATCAGTGTTATTCCTGGCTGGACTTAAGTACAGAAAAGTACAATTTTACTTTCCTAATGCAGGCTTAATTTTCCTTTAGAAAGAAATACTCTAAAAACTTGCTATGGGACAGTGGCAGCAATGGCATTAGACAAGCTTTCTTATCCAATTCCTTTGGAGAGAGAGAGATTGATGGAAAACAAAGCAAACATTTTCCTAGCACAGATGGGCAGTGCATTTTGCTTGGGGCAGCTCCAACCTAGCACATTGGAGACAGTTCCAAGAACCATATCAGCAATGCTTTAGGGAACAAAGGAGCTGCCTGGGAGAGAAACCACAATAGGAGCTGACTGTGGACTGTCTGGCTAATCATCTTTGATGGCGAAACCAAGCAAGGTAGAGCAGGCTAGGTGCTGTGGGGAATTTGCTGAGCTCTAAGGGATCATGTGAAGCAAATGTAAGGTGAAAGACAATCGGGGAATAAAATTTCAGAGCAATGGATTTGCAGGGGAGAGAAGACTCTCTCTTCTTTCCTTTCTCCAGATATAACATATTCCTTGTCTTCATTGTCTATCCAAAAAGACAACTTGAAAGTTGCCTGAAGAAAGACCACATAGCACATTCTAACCTAAATAGATGATGCAAATAGCATCTTCTAGGCCTCTTCCCAAGTTCATACATACACCTGAATAGGCAGACACCACATGGGGAAGGTCATTTCCATGAAATGATAGGAGGATGTGGAGGATGGCCCTGACTTTTTTCTCATCCTGTTTTTTTTTTTTTCTTTCTGAGAGAAGAGTAAGCACAATACTGAGCATTTTCAACTTTTCTTTTAAGTCTGTGGGACTTACCGGGTTAAAAGAGATATCATTGGCCCTATAACCTATGTAAGAAACCATTTGCATGATAATATGTTTAAGTTATGTATATTTATATACATATAAATATATACATGTATGTATTATATTGTATTATACATATATAGTATGTATATATTATTATACATTGTACATATATAATATGTAGATATATAATAGATTCAATTTGATAGTGAATACTTCTTTTAAAAAATTCAGTCCAGCTCTATTTGTGAATATTGCCACCAGTTTGGGCTGCTATAACAAAGGACTGTAGACTGAGTGGCTTTTACCTGGTAGAAAGTTCTCATAGTTCTGGGTTGAGTTCAGGGTGCCAACAGAGTCAGTTCTGATGGGATTTCTTCTAGGTTGCAGACAACTTACCTTTCCTTGTAGAGTCACATGGCAGAAAGAGGGTGAACAATCTCTGTGGTGCTTTTTGTTTTCTTACTAGCTCACTAATACTGTTTTAAGAGGCTTCAATACTAAATGACCCTTACCATCACATTAGGGATGGGAATTTCAACATAAGACAAAAAATGCAGTCCACAAAAGTGATCTCAGGACAGATTCTCTGACACATGTTGGGGTGAAGGGAGCTCTTCTTTATCAGTGGATGAGGGATGGGTGGCTCCTCAGCTTCTCTGTTTCTGTGTAGAATCACAGGAACTTGAGATCACACTTGAAAAGAATTTCAAGGTGTTTCACAACAAAGAAAGTCTCACAAGGTGAAAGATTTATTTTAGTAACAGAATAAAATAAGGAGACATGAAAAAAAGGGAGAAACATTCATGCCTCTCCCACAACAGGAAAAAGGCATACAGACTCAAAATGGTGGTTCTTATTTATGGACTTTGTATGCTTTGAACTTGTTGAATATATTTAGTCATCAATATGACTAGCAAGCTCTAATAATTAGACAATGGTTCTAGGTGGGCCAACATGGATATGGTTCCTTCTACAACATGGTGAGAGAGATGGGAAAATTCATACCGAAGAAATATACTTTAAATAGGCTGAAAGCAGATCATCTACAGAGCATTTGGAGTTTTAACTGTTAGTGGGATGATCTGAGAAATACCTAATCCTTGGTTCAGGATATAGGGCTGAGTTTAGGTAAATAGCAATGTAGCAAGGTTAGATGTACACAGAATTACATTTGACCTCTAGGGCATGAATTAGGGGCAGGGGTAAAGATGTTTCTAGGAACTTTTGTTGACCACCTTAGACTAGAAAGAAGTCTTAATCCTTGGGTGGATTGAGTATTAAGAGAAAAGCCATCTTACAGGCTGTGAATTGGAAAATTAAATGACAGTGATTTTTCTCAGAGATTTGATTTCTTTCTGGTGATCTCTTTCTTTCATGGCCACCCCTTATTTCTATCGGCTAACACCACCTAGAATCTGCCATGTATAATCCATGTAACTGTTTCTGAGTACTGATGCTCTCCCAGTCCATGTCTCTTATAAAGGGATGCCATGATATGACAATTAGGCCTATAAGTTTGCCTTCCCAGGTTGGGGCACTGCTGGCTTTGACCTTTAGCTTCTGGGACTTGAGAAAAAAGTGACTCAGGTTTGTAGAAAAGCAGCCAATCAAGACCTGGTGACCTATAAAACTTGCAAATGGTAAGGTAAGCTGATAAATCAAAGCTTACTGGGCAAAACAGAGGCAGAGGCTGTAAGAGAATGAGGAGGTAAGGACAAAAGAAATGAAGAAATAAGTATAGGGCAGTGAATCTTTGGCATCATATCCTTACAGGACACAGGAGACCACCCACCAATCAGAAAACTGTCTTCAAAGACTCCCATTATTCAACCCAAAGGCAAGTTTTGTAATAAGGACCATGGTACAAGATTGTCAAGATGGGCTAAAGCGCTGTCTTCCCCCTTACTTACGTTCATGTCTTGACTCAATTCTTCTCTTGCCAGACACAAGAACTGAGACCAAGTTAGTTGCCCTCAATTTCTGATCATGTCTTTGGTGTATTGGATAGAAAAGTTAGGGATTAAACATGTCGTTTTCTTTTTTCTTTTTAATCTGGATTCATCAAAAGGTAAGAGAAAGTGACTAGAGAGAGGAGGAGAGCTAGTGTGGGAAGCCTTTTGAGAGGGAAAAATGAGGAACATGTAAGTGGGGACAGAAAATGGCAAACATGGCACATGGCTGATAGCAATGTCTCCCATCATGGCCTTTCTTGTTCCCATAGTACATTGGGCTCCTGCTCAAATGCTTCTTTCTGTAATGCCCTCAGTCCCCTCTCAACACATGAGAAGAGCCAGGACAGCATCAACCCTCCAGGGGAGGAAATATAAGAAGGGCCTGTACTATATAAAATCTTCCCTCTGGTAAGACTTCTGGGGTGTCCACTTAGATCCCCCACCAGGAAGAGAATAACTTTCTTTCCTGGCTTTCCTTTTCATGGCTTCCATTCACTTTCAGAAAAACGAACTCCATTTGCTTTAAAACTTTTCTACCTTTTAATTGTTTTATGGGAAGAGAAAGCTTACCTCCCCTCAGACAATCCTTTCTGCCAGTGTCTCTGAAGCTGGAGAACTGTGGCTTTCTATCGCCAAGTGGAAGCGGTGCATGGTTATTTATGGCGAACACCCTTTGAGCCTGATCCTGAAGAAACAGCCCCATTCTATTACTCTGCAGAAATGGCTGTAAACATTTATGAATCCGGAGCACTTTGAGCACCTGGCAGACCGGGGTTTTCAGAAGCAGATTGTTCACTTGCCGGCATACCTCAGGCCATTCATAAATACTGTCTCCTTGGAAATCATGCTGACTTCCACTTCATTTCCTGTCCTTTCCCTTTGACTTTTAGGATCTAGTTTTTCAAGTCCAGCCAACTGGTCAACGCTTCCTTCCAGAAGGAGAAGATGCTATCAGGTTAAAGGCTGCTGTGTGTGTTCACCAGTAGCTTTAGCCTTATTCTATGAAGAGAGCCTCCACTTTGGAGCAAGGATTTATTCATGACCTTGTGAAAGAAAGCCGGTTAATTAGGAGGTAACCAAACTCCTCTGGAGCAAGAATTAGGAGGCTGAGTGACACGCATCCAGCCACAGATGTACTAATTTAATTTCATGCCCTGACATCAGCTGCCCCTCCCCACTTGAAAGGGACATTTGCATCATCTGTCATCATCTTTCCCTTTCATTTTAAAATCTCTTTGCTCCTTTTTCTTTTCTTCCATTCTTCCCCCTACCACAATTTGATGAAATAATGGGCCACATTTAAAATCTAAACTCAGGCAATTCAAATGCTGAACCAATGTGATTTTGTTCCACTCCAAGTCAACCTGGAAGGGTGTCTGGGGAGTAGAAATCAAGGGGCCAAACAAAAAAGCAAGGGAGAGAGAGGAAGATTTTGAATGCAAATCAGCCTTCTCAACCCATTTGAAACAACCTGCTGTGAACTGGGCTAGAACGTATGGCCCATTAGCACCTTGTTAGGCTGTCAGAGCTGGAGCAGCTGAAAAGGGCTCTAATGGGGAAGAAATGCTGAGACCCCCCAGCCCCCCTCAGAGCCTGGCCCACAGCTTCTTGGTATTCCAACCTATCCACTCCCCATACCTGAGGACCTACCAGGCTACTCAGAATTGCTCAAGAATAAAGCAAGCAAGGAGAAACCAATTCAACCTGTTAAAATCAAGGAGGCAAAAGCACACCTTACTAGCCACAAACAGAAGAAAAATAGATATATAGAGATTAACTTACATTATCCAGAGTGAGGGGAAATGGGCTTTTGAGAAAAGAGGAGCCATTTGTGCTTGTTATCTTCTAGTTTCTTTATATCCTTCAGTAAAAATACATAGAATGGTAGGATGATCTGAATTTTTACGAGAGGATTCAAATGAAACGTATGGTTAACCCTAATATTCACAGACATTCATATGCAAGTGTTTTCAAGAATGCAATATTTGTTTTAGGATTTGGAGAGGAGAAAGCATAACAGAACATTCTCCCTACTTACCTCCATCAGTGCTTTGAAAGCTGGGGTTTATGACAATATCAGCATTGTAACATGTAGGTTAGAGAGGTCCTAGGTCTTTCTGGTGATGATATTTATTCTTTGCTCTGTAAGATTAGTATTCCACTACTAGTCAATGAGAGTATTTGCTTTCTTTCCATCCAAAAAAGTAAAAATAAAAGAATATGGTTTAGCAGAACCTTACTGACTTTAATGATCCATTAGAAATGGCGGCAAGATAAAACATCGGTTACAAGGTTTTACCAAAGGTTTCCATGGTAGTGCTCACAAGGCTATACAGCCTGGCTTAATGAGATGAATTTGGACTAATTTAAGATCAGTGATCTTATGTATTAGGATTTAAGAAGAGAGATACACACATAGAGAAAAAGAGACAGAAAGAAAATATGAAAAAGGGAGAAAACATGAGAGAGAAAAATATGAGAGAAAGAACAAGAAACAACAACCACATGAGTCTTTGTAGGAGTTGGGAATAATCTCTAGATTAGTAGAAGTTGATAATCTCTGTTTCTGCAAATCTGTTATTTTCAATCCAAACTACTTTTGAAAATATTTTAACCTTCTTCTGTGGTCATTAGCTGACCATCTCGAGTGGTTTGTTTGGAGTAAGAGGATAGATTTCATAACCTCTTAAGGTTATGAAAGGTCAGCAGAAGATTTATGGATTCTTAGGTATGTGTGAATGCTAACAAAAGATAAATAATCCAAGAATATTTGTTGTAGTTTTAATTTCAGATTTAAGGTGGAGATTAGGATCTACAATGTAATTATCTCTCTGCCAGGATAAAAAAATAGGAATAAATAATCTGATCAAAGTACAAAGTAAGGGTAAAATTTTGCACATGTCTAAACAGCACACTGTAAGTGCTGAATGCTAATGGTTTTCTTGTCTTCCTTTCTTAGGGTAGTTTTCTCCCATGTTTTTCTATAGGCTGGATCCTGCTTTGCTTAAGCGATATGGAAATTTCTCCAGGACAGCTGTGCTGTGCTACTTAGGAGCCCCCAAGGTTAATGAACACCCACAAAGACTGAGGTGGAGAGAGAGCATTCTTTCCCCAGTGATTAGCATGCCTGCATTCTTGCCTCCTTGGTAATGATGGTCAAGCAGGTGCCTAGTGATAGAGGGAAGAATGGAGGGTTGCTTATTAAAATTCATTTCCATTCAAATAGCCACTCTCTGATTTCCATCATCAAATAAGCACACACTGTACATATTTACCAGGCAAGAGACCTGTGCTGAGTTCATGTCTTTTTGAAGTGAAAGCCTGTTCTCTTAATGAGTGTCCATGCTTATCTATGTATGTAAATTTCTCTCTCTCTCTCTCTCTCTCTCTCTCTCTCTCTCTCTCTCTCTCTCTCTCTCTCTCTCTCTCTCTCTCTCTCTCTCTCTCTCTCTCTCTCTTCCTTGGCCTTATCTACTTCCTTTGCTATCTCAGTTCTGGGGTCTTTGATGGGCAGCCTAGATGCCCATTATAATGATAATTCATTTGGAGCAGAATGGAATCTCCTGGTCTAGTCTAACTCATTATAAAGGTGAAGCCCTCGGGAGGGCAGGCTGGAAATGAACAGCTTTATATAGTGTTATTTTCCCCTTCTATTTGAGATGGCAGAGGTAGGATGGAAGTAAGTTCCTTCTTTCTCTTGACTTTGGGTGTTGTCCATCTGGAGCTGACCTCCGCAGTCAGAATCGATGATTGTCTTTTCAGCAGCTCTGTGTACTAAACAGCTGCTGAAAGCAACTGGGCCTGCTCTACTGTTGTCAATGAGAAACCAAGAGTAAAAGGTTTGCATGATCTGATAATTAAGTCCAACACAAAGTTGGTGTCCTTACCTGAGATCTGCCAGGTAGACCCTGGCTTATTTCAATTTTTTTTAAATATAAGAGACATAAAGAAGTTCTTTGAAGGCTTTGGAAATCTCAGAGATCATAGAGATCAGAGGGCTAACAATGAACAGCCCGACACACAAGCGAGAGTGATGTTAAACTCAGGGCAAGATTTTGGTTTTCCAGCCTGATTCAGTTTGTAAATTAGCTCTGTGTAATTAAAGACCAATCAGGGCAGGATAATAAACAACTTCCTTTTTGTTTTATTTTTGTTTTTTTTTTCTTTCAATTGCTTTTAGTAAGCAAAGAAAAAGAAACAAAAACTTTCCGATCTAAAATAACCAAACTCAAATCTCCTAGGCTGGACCCTGCCCCTCCTTTCTTTTCCTTTTTCTTTTTCATCTGCAAAGAGCCTTGCTGGGGAAAATAGTGAGATAAATTAGTTTTACAGAACATATGCTGAAACAAAATATAAAATAAATGAGATTTAAGGTAAAGCAAAAGAAAATATTTCTTGCTCAGGGTCTGGTTCTCATGTTTCCTTTCTTTTGTTGAAACATACTGTTGCCTAATTTTAGAAATTTGATTTTTTTCATTCTGATCAAACTGTGTCCCTGTTTTCCCACAAAGCAATTGGACGGGTTAATATAGGAGGTAGAATCTCTTCTGTCAAAGTGGTTGCTTGATTAAGGCACCACCATTTCAAGAGTAGCTGTCACCCTACACTAATTTAGTTAAGTCACATTCTGTTATAAGAATTGTTTTCCCAAGGACTGGAGATGATAGATTGCCAAATGTGTATGATTTATTTTTTCTAAGAAGTTCCTGCTTTGGCCAGGTGGCTTGGTCCTAGTTGATTATACTTCAATGAAGACATCAAGTTGCAAGTTCCATCCTGCCCCATTATATTTTAATTAAGCAACATCCTGTCAAACTGGCCAATTATGCAAGTTTGTAAACCTATGTTCTGACCAATTAGAACAAGGGATAATACTGTATTAGGGATAAAACTTAGGCAGACTTCCTGCCCAGCATACTTGCTTACTTTGATTTCTGTCTGCATCACATCTTCTGCAGAAATAATATCTTGTCTTGCTGAGTATCTTTCAAGTTGGCATCCTTATTTGTATGTGATGCTCAGTATCTTGACATTTCCAACATCCAGAAAGTTTTCTAGTCCCCTCCTAAGACCATAGGGAGAAAATAGCTGCCCCTGAGATGCTACCGTTGTTGCTGGGAGCTCATTTTTAACCTCAGGAATGCTCAAGAATTGCCTGGCCCAGCATAACTTAGAAACCAAATGACCTGACAGTATCTGGTTCTTTATTGCTTGGGCCACATTGTTTTTTACTTAGGGACCACCACTCACAGCTTGTTGAACAATAAGAATAAAGTTGTATGGATGTAGAATTATGAGAGCAGCTGCTTCAGTCTCATCAATATCAAGGTTAGCAAACATTCTCCTTTCTTATCTGTAACAAAAACCAACCAAGGCAATGTGAAGGATTCTGGGAGAGGCAATATGGATGAAACCATTTATTAGATTTATAAGGGCTGAAGGAAAGTGTGAGGCTATCTATCTTCTATACTTTATTAAGAAAAGGACCAATGACTCAGGCTATCAGGATAGCATCTCTGAAGCAGAATTGAAATCTCAAATTAAGCAGAGGGTAAGTGTAGACATTTTAGGAGGCGAGATCAAATGCAGTAGTAAGAAATGCATGTAAGCCTTCAAATATATTGACTATAAATGACTGCCACAATTATGCAGCAATGTAACTTTGTAAATGAAGACCTTATTTCAGGAAGCTTCAAAAATTGATTTCTTTTTATTCCTCTATTGGAAACCAGAGCCCCAAACATCAGGTGACTATAGGAAAAACGATTACTTGGGTCTTATGAGATGCCTGTGTTAGAATAAATAAAACCAGAAATGATGGAAAGAAGACATAACTATCATTTAATTAAGGGACTGCACAAGGTAGTTCTTCTTTTACAATATAATGCAATTATCTGAATAAGTCAAACTGGCTTAAAGAAAATCTCACTTGTGTTTAAAAGTATCCTAGACAAAAGATAATTTAAAAAATAATTAAAATAAACAAATACATAAATAAACCAGGGAAGAAATCATCTGGGCACATAGGAGTTTGGGAACTGGGCAAATCTAAAAGAATCCAAGTTTTAGACCTCAAGAATCCCGAGTTAAGTCTGCCCACTCACCCCCAGGAACCAAATAGAGAGACAGGATGAAGGGCAAAGAAAGGATACTTATTACATGGAAGCTATAGGGAGATGTCACTGCAGCACATCTTCAGTACATTGGTTCAGGTTCAATAGGGAGGGCTGGGTACTCACAAGTTGTACTCACAGTTAAAATAGGCATCAATCGCAGATGAGTTCTGGTTGACAAAGCTCAAGCTTTGTCCTTGGAGTAGTTCTGGAGGATTGTTACCACTTTATGACTGCCACAGAACAGGAAAAAGTTACCTGGAGGATGAACTCCTGAGTCTTTGGTTGTTTCCTTTCAGATGATAAGAAGAAGGCATTGCCTGTGTGAGGGGCTGTTTGCATTCCAGAGTCCAAGGTGATTGCAGAACAGGTGCAATCAAAGGGCACAGATACAAAGCTGGAGGAATTGTAGATACTTCACAAGGCTCAGCTAAAGCATCTTTTAGGTTGCTTCTTCTACAGAGACATTTGCTTTAGAACTATGACAATTCAAAGTTCTCACATACTCCTTAATGATTTCATGTTTTTAAAGTACAGACACTGATTTCAAAACCTCCTTCCCCGCCCCCCTCCCCCATTCCAGCAGGTCTCAGGCTTGACTTTGCTATTTACAACTAAGTGATCTACATAAAGTTTTATTCATTCTTCTTTAGCTTTTTTTTTTGGTAGTACAATGGAGATAATTATAGACTTTGGTATAAAAATAAAACTTGATAATGAAATTAAAGCAGTTAACTCAGTGCTCAATAACCAGTTTAGGCTATTATTATTATGATTATTTGGAAAAGAGGGTGACAGGCCTAAACCATTTTAGAAGTGAGCTCTCTTAAGGCAAGAAGAAGGCTGTGGACCAGGAATTTTTCAGCATGTCTGATCATTGGAGATAATTGAATGCACAGCCATTCAAGGCTTTCCTCTAGACTGTATTCACATAATGGAAATAAGAAGCCCACACAAGTTCCTTTGTTCTAAGACAGAAATGTTCATTGATCTAACAAATATGTATTGAATGTCTAACAGATACACACTTAGGTTGTAAAGATTCAGCAAAGCCGATGAATTGCTTTACTTGGTGGAACTAGGAACATTTGAATGGATGTTCTTTAATTTTGGAAGAAAAAAATGTCTAAACTTTAGGATAACAAGTAATAGTGATTTCTGAATAAATTTCTTAAAGTCTAAATGCTTCATTTACCTCTATCCAACAACCATAGACTAGATCCATTTCTCAAAATTAGAAGATGATTAGAGACAAAATTTTAAAGGCAAAGAGAGAAAAATCTTAAAGCAAAGTGGGTACACTTCATTGTATTCCTAAACTTACCTTCATGCCCATTAAACTTTCTATTTGACATAAAGATAATGATTTTTCCTATCTAACAATATCTATATCCACATCTAATATTTCTCCATTTCTCAATGTAATTTCTTCAGAAATACTATACTCCATCTAAGTTCTTTTATAACTAAGAAGCTGAAATATATTTTCTAACTTACTTCCTTGAAACATTCATTTCCCCCCCCCCCATTCATTACCATTTTCAGGGCATTTCTGAACAATTTCTTCCTTGAACTCAAAATAGTTTGTGTGAAGCAAATGGGTGCAATTATAAAATAGTACCTGATAATACTGGCCTGGATTCTATCAGTCTCCTTGAGGGACCCACGTGGATCCTCCCACTCTGCTCCTCAAATGTAAAGTTATTGAATTAAAGACAGCATAATTATTACCAAATCTGATGACATCATGAATTTTTAAGATATTTTGTTTATTGGACAAGCACATTTGTCTTTGCTCTGCCTAAAGGCGACACGTGTCCTAGGCAATATCGATCTTCATTGAGTTTTGAAATCCCAGCAGTAGGAACAAACCAGATGGCCCCCCCAAATGAAGATAAATGCATGTAATTGTCATTCAGAACTCTCACTATGCCCGTCAGGTTGCCATATGCAGTGAGGGGTCCACTGCTTGTGGAAGAAAGGGAGTAAGGCACGCATGTTTCTGTCCATGGTCCTAAAAAGACTGCCTTACACAGTATATACTCGCGTGTGGGAATGTTATTCATAAAGATGGTAGTTAATATTAGAAAAGAGTGCTTAAAAGCCGAGTTCGGACTTAGTACTTTATTCCAGAGATATGTCCTTCATCGAAAACTACTTCTCACAGTCCGATAGACCATCTGTCTCTCTTTAATTATCATCATCATCATCTCCCTCAGTCTTCTTTCTCTCTTAATGACTTTGGGTCATGGGAAGAAAATGTCAGCATTTGCAGAAGGAAAGGAACTTGTATTTATTAAAGGCAGATGGTTGAACTGTAGCTACAATTTTTTTGTCTCTTCTTATTATAAAGTCTCATTTCAAAGGTTTTAAAACACAATCATAAAAATTGTCCTGCTGGATGGAAGTTAGAAAAGAAATGACTCTTTGCAGGCTAACTAATGAGGGGGAAGCTCTGTAAGCTAGAAATTATGCACATAGCATAGAAAGCCACATTGAACTGTAAGGACCTAACTCTCTACCACCCAGTGTGTGAAATTATAATTTGAAAATTGATAACTAAGTAGTGTATTAAAGACTTTTCAAACACCAGGGTTGTACCGTGCTAACCAATTAGGATTGGTATTCAGTGCAAACAGTTGACAGTGTGGCCAAGAACTGGCTGAGGTATTGTAGTTCACATGCCAGCTGCCAGGCATCTGTTCTTTTGTGAAAAAAAAATAGTATCAGTATGAGAAGGTTAGTGAATTGGCAAGAAAATCCAAAGCTTCATGCTTTTGAAATCATTAAATAAGATGACATTATTTCATCTTATACTAGGGCTACCTGAGCTCCTTTAACATAGGTATAAGAATCTCCTTATGTAATGGAATTTAAGACTAGAAAACAGGATAGATCCAAACTCAAAATTTCTAGTCATGTACTCAAAGAGATTTACATATCTCTATCTCAGTAGGAAAAAAAAAGAAACAAGAAAAAAAAGCATGAAGAAATTTTCTTGGAGTGGTCAAAAATAGCTGGAATTCCAATGTGAAAAATATGTTTGAAACTTATATTTTGGACATCTATAAACATTAAAATGTTTGTTGTGGGAAATAAATGACTGACATTTGATTAATGGTAAATTATTTCACAGCTGTGACTCCCCAGATAAAAGAGCATAGAGATGATAATTGTGTGTGAAGGTGCTTCACTAATTCTTGTGTATTGGTTAATTTATTAAATGATATACACTGAGCTATACAACAAAGATGTAGCAAGTCCTTTACTACAAATGTGTTTTTGTTGTTGCTGATGGCTATATTCTTTATTTATGTTGTTATTACAACCAGAGGGTCAACAGGATTATCCTCTAGGCAATGAATTCAATTAATTGTTTAATTATAATCACCAGGTGTTTAGACAGCCTCCTTCCTTCATCATCCTTCCCTATATCTCTACTCCATTACCTAAGACCTATTCCTCCATGGGTAGTTTCTGGTCCTAATTCTTTTGGTCTAAGTTACTACAGCTTAAGCAAAAGCTAAAGGTGAAAAGACATAAATTGTCTGTCTACCTGGTGTGTTAGTAACAGAATATTCTTTGACTCAAATAATAACGATGATCAGAAAAGATAGCCAGGCTTTTAGTCTAGAATCCAAAAAATAAAGTTATAACCTCAGTTTTAAATGAAAATAAGACTCATTTCAGTTGTGTGATGGGGATGAAATCAGGTATCTTTGAAGTGATTATCCTGATTTTTAGCATTTGGGGTGTGTGTGTGTGTGTGTGTGTGTGTGTGTGTGTGTGTGTGTGTGTGTGTGTGTGTGTGTGTGTGTGTGTGTGTGTGTGTGTGTGTGTGTGTGTGTGTGTGTGTGTGTGTGTGTGTGTGTGTGTGTGTGTGTGTGTGAGTTTATTTTGAATCTATTCTTGTTGTATTATTGGGGAGAGGGGTCGAGATGATAAGGATGCTCAGGGCCTTGCTCGTGTTGTTAAGCACATGCTGTACCACTAAGCTATTTTCCCCAGGTCTCTTATTATTATTCACATTTCTTCTCAATTGAACCAGAATGCACATGGAAATTTCAGATTCTGAAACTGGTCTTTAATAGACATCAGGGGGTAAAGTATTATCTTAGCAATTCATCCTTCTGAGGTGATAAACTCAGTCTTTACAGCTAGAAAATTCTCATGCCCGATTCCATTTTGTCTCTGTATTAGTATTAATATATATTATATAGTATATATATATATACATACATATACTATATATACACAATATATGTTATATATTATATATATACTATATATATGCACAAGTCTTTTTTTTTCCCTCTTAAATAGGGAATTCCCTTATAGCAAGCCAAATCAATTATGGGGCAGGTAAAGCTACTGTTCTTACTTGGAAGTGATTTATGGAAGTGATTCAGGGAGTCACTGAATCCAAAAAGAGACTGTTGAAGATAAGGCTAATAATTCAAGAGTGGTGCTGGGGTTGTAGCACTGCTGGAGATGTACTGGAGATGTGTTTTATATTTGTACTGTTCTGGGTTCAATATACAGCACCATACATAAAAGAAGATTTCAAGATAACTTCTGTATTTTTGGTCTTAAAAATATTTGGGTGTTTGTACCACAACTCAAAGGAACTGGTGGAAGTATTCATACAGATGACTTGAACTAATATTTTGACCTAGACAAATGTTAAATATTGGTGCTTTCTACAATCCAACATTGTCTTCCCAGTAAGCATGTATTTATCATTAGTGAAGCTTTGGGTATAGCTGGGCCCATATTCTTTAGTTGTATACCACAAAATGCCATACAGAATGAAATAGGATGGTTCATGACTGTAACCCCAGCATTTGAGAGGCTGAGGGAGGAGGATCACAAGTTTGAGGTCCGTCTGAACTACATGGCAAGATCCTGTTACAAAATAAAAGAAGGAAACAAGCAAAGAGAAACAGGAAATTCTATATAAATTCCTATCTCTTTAACATCTGAAGTTCAGACTTTCACTTGGTAATTGATGGTGTTAGTGGTGTTTTTGATCTGTTCATGGATCCTAGATGACACAGGGGTGACATAAAGGAAGGTAATAGAAGAATGGAGGCCCAGGTACTCCAATGTGGCAAAGTGGAGTCTCATGAACCACCACATCCTCTGAGGCCAATTCCCTGACATAACCCAGTACAGCAATCATGAATTTATAGCTCAGAAATCATCTTTTATCTTCTGAACATTCTTTTGGGATAGCTTGCAGACTCTTTTTGTTGTTGTTGTTGCTGGTGGTGGTAGTGGTTGTAGGACTTGAACTCAGGGCCTGGGTGCTATCTCTGAGTTTCTTTGTGCTCAAGACTACCACGCTACACTTGAGCCACAGCATCACTTCTGATTTTTGAGTGGTTAATTGGAAACAAAAGCCTCACAGAGACTTTTTTTTTGCCCAGGCTGTCTTCAAACTGTGATCCTCAGAACTCAGCCTCCTGAGTAGCTAGGATGTTTGTTTTAATAGTCCAGAAATACACTGGCATTACTAAATTGTTTTGAATCTTAAATTGTTGAATCTTTGGCTACCCCAGTGTGTAGAGTAAGAAGATAATTGCTCTGATCCCAGGGAGAACCATCTGCTGGTACAAATTGCTCTGCTATCTGCTTCATTGAAACACTTGTGTTCGTTATATTATGTTGAAATGTGTTCATGAAACGTGGCTTACACTAAGCTGTGTTCCTGGAAAATTTGATTCTATAAATGGGCAGAAGACTCTTCATTTCAAAGGCTCTTCTCTGTCTCTCTGTCTCTGTCTGTCTCTCTCTCTCTAAGATTTTTTAAAAACTGTTTTGCTGATTCAATCTGGAGCCCTAGAGAATCAACGTCTTGTGACAGTGGCTGAGTTCAGATGCCCAGGGGAAAAGTAAAATGACAACTGTCATTTACAACCTTTATAATTCACCTTAAAAAAAAAAAAAGGCATTCTTGAGATCAGAAAAAAATACGTCTTCTTCTTATGCCATTATTCTAATAGTCCTTTTTGTCTCTGTGTGTCATTACTGAGGCTTGAACTCAGAGTTTTACGCTCTCACTTAGCTTTTTTTCAGTCAAAGTTGGCATTCTACCACTTGAAGCCACACCTCACTTCCAGCTTTTGCTGGTAAGGTGGAAATAAGAGCCTCACAGATTTTCTGTCCAGGCTGGCTTCAAATTACAAACCTCATTTCTCAGCCTCCTTAGAAACTAGGATTACAGGTAGGAGTCACCTGCTGGCTCTCATTGTTACTGGTTTTTGTTTTGTTTTGTTTTGTTTGTTGGTCATAAGGCTTGAATTCAGGGCCTGGATGTTGTACCTGAGCTTTTGCGCTGAAGGCTAGCACTCTACCACTTTGAGCCATAGCACCACTTCCTGTTTTCTGGGGTTAATTGGAGATAAGAGTCTCCTGGACTTTCTGCCCAGACAGGCTTTGAATTGTGATCCTCAGATCTCAGCCTCCTGAGTAGCTAGGATTACAGGTAAGAGACACAGGCACCTGGTTCATTGTTTTTTTTTTTTTTTTTATAATGTGGGATTAATGACTGTAATGATGTAAGATGGATTTTTTTTCACTTATTGCTTTCTTTATGTTTTTTTTCATGTCACACAGATATGCAAAATAAAACAACAGGAGAAAATAATGATTTAAGTAAGGCTTTCAACTAACAAGGTGCTGTTAACATTGGCAGGTGGATTTCCTAATTCTCTAGGCATGCTGGCAGAAGTAAAATGGGAAGAGACAAAGAAAAAATATTGGGATATTAGCAATTTTTGTCTTAACATTTCTTAGTCTACTATGAACACACCAAGTGCTAATTTACTGAGATATCAATTTTTTCAAGCACATCTTTTTTTAGTTTATGATAACTGTATTAATTTTATTAAGTAATTGTACAAAGAGGTCCTAATTCCTTAAGTCAGATTATGAGTAGAATGCTTCTTGATCAGTGTCACTTCTCCCATTCTTCTCCTTTCCATCCCTACTCTCAAGTCATGTAGTTCAATGTTTACATTGTGTACATCGAATATAATGACAGTATTTGCTTACCCTTCCTCTCTCCTTTTATGCCTGTCCCCCTCACTGCCTACCCCCAAACATATTTTCACTTCCTAGTATTCATTTAATTCATTAGTTATTCAGAGGAGATATACCATTGGCTTCCTCTCCTTTCAACCACAATTTAAAAAGCCTTGACACAAAGAAGCAGATGAGCCTGCTGCTTTGCTGTGACTCAATGATTCACTGAAATATTTGTCACCCCAAGTCTTTTGCCAACCGGTGTGTTTGAATGAATCTGGAATTGGGTCTCTCCTACTGTTTTCCTGGTAATCCACAATGATTTGTATATAGTAGCTATTTTTTTGGGTGGAATGATTTTCACCAATGATGCATGTAGATTCTATTTCCAAGGCTAAGAATGAGTGAATTGCCTCAGTCTCAAACAAGAGGTTATGTATGTGACCAATGTGAGTTTTCCATCATTCTCTACTAGGCTAAACTAGACAGAAAAGAATTTAGGTCCCAGTGTGGTGGAGTTAGGTTTAAAATTCCTCTTTTATCTTCAGACCTGTTTTAGACAGCCAGAACTAAGAGCAGAGCTATTGATTTGAAATATCTACCCTCGCTCTCTTCTCTACTCTTCATCAGTTTGATTCCCTTTTTATTATCATTATTTATGTTTTGTATAACTAGAAAAATAACTTGTCATGGATTACATCTTATTTTCAAGAAGCTCTAGGAAAATGGTAGCAAAGCACATTCCATATATCATCATTTATCAGCTTCTCTTGTAACTATACTGAAGTAATGGTGGAAAAAAATACATATAAACAACTCTGAGGACAGAGTTGGAATGATCCAGTAATTTTGATTTATATTTGGTATTTGATGGAACTGTATTAGCAGTTAAAGTCAATGGCTAAATGATTCCCAGCACAAAATGAGCCAGAAGTACAAAAGAAGCTTTACAATGCACAACGGAGAGCACAGAGCCTCCCAGCTTAGATTTTCAAAGTGCGGCATAAATTATAGGCCGGGTTGTCACTTTTAACTAACAATTCTACCCAATATGCTCTAGCTAGGCAATTTTTCCACTCTTCCTTTTTGAAGCAGTAAACACCAGCTTGATTCCATTGGCTTTTCCAAAGCAAATTTTCTCATCTCTTATATCTACTGCAGAGAAGGAGTAAATCTCCCATTTTTGATGACAGTCTGTTCCACTCAACTAACGTGTGGAGCCTGGGATTGGTTTAAAAAGGCTCTCCATGTCTGTTAATTGGGTGGGGCTCTGGTCAGCTTGGAGTGATAGTAATTTGTCCCAGTGTTCTTCCTCAATTTCCCCTCCTGACCTCTAGGCACTACATGGCCACTTGCCCTTTACTTGTTTTCTCTATCGTTTTTCCTATGTCAAAGAAGAAAGGAATGGAAGATTTGGAACTCAAAGCCAACTACTCTAACCACAAATTTTAACAGAAAAAGAAAAGCAGTCTAAACATTAGTAAGGGCCGCAAATCTAACCATACAAGATAGGCAATTAAGTAGACAAATACTGATGTTGAAGCAATGGATAGAGAGTTATTTCTGCTACTGCATTTAAGTTGCTAAATGTGTGTGTGGGGGGGTGTGTGTGTGGGGGTGGTGTGGGTGAGAGAGATTGAGAGAGAGAGAGAGAGAGAGAGAAAGAGAGAGAGAGAGAGAGAGAGAGAGAGAGAGAGAGAGAGAGAGAGAGAGAGAGAGAGAGAGAGAGAGAGAGAGAGAAAGGAAGAGAGAGAAAGGAAGAGAGAGAGGAGAGAGAACTCTTTTATCACATTTTATTTTCTTTGGTCCATCCAGGACAAGTAGAAAAACTAATAGACTTTCACAAATGCTTCCCAAGGAATCTGTTTTATGGCAGCAATGTGGAGAGTCTTATTCAAGAGTCTAGATATGGATCTTGAATCTTCTTCCTTGAGAATAGCAGAGTGTAGCCAAGCCTTAGACCCACCTGTTGATAATAATGCTCTATCTTGAATCAAAGGACATAACCTCCGATACTTACTCGTTTCACAAAAATTATAATCATCTAATCATTTACTCCCAAATAGCAAACTTTTACTTTTGCTAAGCATTATGATTGGTGTCAGGATCAAGGATGTAAGCATGAACACTGATTGGCCACCATCCATTGAGAACTCAAGACTTAGGCATGTAAGTAGGACCACAGTAAAGATAGTAATATGTACAAATACAAGACATACCAGTCAAGAAGCCCATGGACAGTGAAGAGAGAAAGCAACTAACAGAGAAAGTTAGGAAAGAGTTACAAGAACAAGTGGTATTAAGTATGCCTCTTAAAACACTTCTAGGAATTATAACTTGGGGGAGATGCTATGTTGGCAAGAGGATCAGGATATGTGCAAAGCACTGAGTCTGGAAGATTCCAAGGCCTGATTATTGTTTTCAGCATGTCTACATGAACACGTCATGGGAATACATCTGTATTATTTACCATGTGTCCTGCCAGTCACCTGTCTCCTCCAGAACAGAAAAGAAAGGGGGTGGAATTTTGGGGTAGAGAGATGGACACTTGGAAGTTCATTACCTAACAGTCATTTGGAGAAGAAGATGAATGTGATTCATCTCCTCCTTGGAAGTGCATCTTCTACCACACTGCCAAAAATGCTGCCATTTAAGAAGACACTAGCAGAGTTTTTACTCTTTAATTTCTTTGCTCATTAAGCCTTCATTTCTGAGGTGTGAAAATGACTCCAGGCTGGTAATAAACTGCTGGAGAAGTCATTATTTTAAAAATGATCTTGCTCCCAAAGGGGATGGAGTGGTACAAAGCACAATTGCTCTGAGATCAGCTCTTCTGTAGGACAAAGATTGTTCAAATGTTTCAGTTATCATAAGAATAAGAAAGGGCTGTCTAGTTACAGCAAGAAAAGATGAAGCAGCACAAAGTACTCAGACCTACTCAATAATCACAATGGCCTATTTTTTTGGAGAGGGGAAATGGTATATTTCAATGGCAGAAATTATAGTATTGTTAGCCTGGATATTATAATGCAAAGGAAATGGAGAGTGTACAGAAAAAATCCAAGGAGACAGAAGTCACTTTGAGGGAGTTTTGTTGTGTGAGTAAAGTGACCTAGATAAGTTTCAATAGCAGTGGTGTTATTAATAATAACAACAAATAGTAGTAATAATAATTTAATAATAATAATAATAATAATAAAGACCTCTTATTGCATTTGAGAGATCTCAATCCTCTTGGTTTCGCTTTTACACAGGGTGCTCATTTTACCTGTAAATTAGTGAGGGGCAAAGAGGTTCCCCTAACTAATACTCTCCTAAAGAGCTGTGCCATAGACTCTAGGGAAATTGACCTTCTGTGTCCTTCCCTGTTCTGTTTTTCCCCTCATATTTTATTGTGGTTGCATCTCTCTGTTTAACATTAACCCTTGAAATGTACTATGCATCCCTCTTTAAATAAAGCAAATTAAGACAAGTTGATGTTGGGAAGTTTTTTGAGTCTATATAAAATCAGATAATCAGAAAGTCCCTGCATTTTGTCTAAATGAAGATTGTGGGTGGGGGTGCTGGCAGAGGGGACCTTTCACAAAACTATTGCATGGCTGTGGATAAAATGTTATTCTGCTTTTCATCCACCATTTTTAAAGCCTTTGAGCAATCAGCCTCCCCTGCTTGAACCAACTCAGGAGCATGATTAGTGAGAAATTGAAGTTTCTCACTAGGGAGGCTAGGATAATACTTCTCTTTGGGAGGCAATCTCCCCTCGCAGATGCAAATTGATTCAGGCACCTTGCCTCTGACCCACAGCCAATGGTCCTGGAAGGAGGGGGAACAATAGCAAAATCTCACGGGCGATGCAAGGTTCTTGGGTTTTGTCTGGAGATGACTAAATATTCCCTCCTACATGGCAATTTGGTCATCATGAACTCACTTCAGAATCATCAGGGACTTGGCTTTTGTCCCCAAAGACCCATTCTCAGGATTTCTTCGACCATAAAGTATATGGTCTCTTGCAAACATATCGCAGATATGTTTGGCACATCTGCGGTAGGCGTAAAAAGACTAATAGATCTTTTGGTAGCTGCTTTGGGATTCTATGTTCCAAATAACACTTAAAAATAGCATCTTATAGCTCACAGCTTCTCAGATCCTTTATAAGGACAATTCTTCAACCTTCTGAGGTTCAGTACAATCCAGCTGGGAATCAATGAGAAGGCTGAATTTTGTGGATCTAAGTAAATCCTAAGGTCAGATGCATAACAAAGCAAACGGTGAAAAGGCAATCTATTGACAGAAATAAAATACTTTCAGATTATATGTCTGATAGGGCATAACCAACCTCTAGAAAGAACTCCCATAATTTTATAGCCAAATTGGCCACAGGGTTTGACTATTCATTCCTCAAAAAAAAAAAATAAAAAAAATAAAAAAAAAAGAAAGAAGAAAAGAAAAGAAAAGAAAAAAACAGAAAAGGACATAAAAACAGCCACCAAAGTAAGATTTTGAAAACCATAAGAAAATATCTATCATCTGAAATAATGAAAAGTAATACGTTCTGGTGAGAAATTTGCTACTGAAGAAACTGGACTATTATTTGGGATAAATTATTGGTAGAAATGTGAAATGATGTGGCTGTTTTGGGAAACAAAAATCCTCAAAAAATAAAAGCAGTTATCAGATGATCCAATAAACTTATTTATGGGTATTTCTCCTCCAAAAGAATGGAAATCAGGACTTCAATGCATGCTTACATTCCCATATTCTTTGCAGCATTGTTCGTACGTACGTATGTACGTACGTACGTACGTACGTACGTATGTATGTATGTATGTATGTATGTATGTATGTATGTATGTATCTATCTATCTATCTATCTATCTTCCTCAAATTCACAGAAGCAGGAAGCAGAGTGGCATCTGTTAGGAGCTGGAGGAAAAGGAAGATGGGGAGTTGCTGGACAATGTACAATAGTATCTGTTATGCAAGATAAAATAGTTATACAGGTCTGCAAACAACATTCTGTTTGTAGTTGAAAGTAATGTATGAATTAAAAATTTGTTGAGAGGGGAGATTTTTTTTAAGCCTCAAAACATGCAAACAAATTTTTTTAAAAAGCAATGGGAGGGTGGCTCCTGCCTGTAATACTAGCTGGTGAGGAGGCAGAGATCCGGGGATCTGGTGTAAGGCTTGCTCCAGAAAAAGCTTGCGAGACCTCATGTCAACCAACACAAAGCTGGACATGGTAGTGCATACTTCTTATCCCAGATACATGGGAAGCCTAAGTAGAAGAATCACAATCCAGGCTGGTTCAGGTAGAGTGAGACCCTATTTTACAAATAACCAAAGCAATAAGGGATGGGGGTGTGGCTCAAGTGGTCAAGCACCTACCTGGTAGGTAGAAAGCCCTGAGTTCAAGTTGAGTCCTGTCAAAAACTTTTTTTCTGGGTTGGTTTCATATCTTAGCTATGGTAAATAATGCTGCAACAAACATGTTTGTGCTGGTAGCTTTAGTATGGTCTTGTTTGTGATCGTTTGGGTAAATGCCCAAAAGTGGGATTGCTGGGTCTTAGGGGAGCTCAATGTGTAGTCTTTTGAGGAACCTCCATACTGCTTTCCAAAGTGGTTGAACAAGTTTACACATCCACCAACAATGGAGTAGGGTTTCCTTTTGGCCATATCCCCTCCAGCATCTGTTGTTATTAGATTTCTTTTTTTTTATTGTGAAAATATCGTACAGAGGGGTTACAATTACATGGGCAAGATATAGATTTCTTGATTATAGCTATTCTAGAGGAGTTGGGAAGATGGGGAGGGAAGGGATGGTAGGGAAAAAACAAAGGAGGGGTAACAATGCTCCATAGGAAATGTACACATTACCTTACTCGTGTAACTGTAACCCCTCTGTACAGTATCTTTACAATAAAAAATATATTTAAAACCTTTTTCTTAATAAGCACAAGAGAAGGAAAGAAGGAAGCAAGGAAGGAAGGAAGCAAGGAAAAAGGAAGGAAGGAAGAAAGGGAGGAAGGAAGGAAACATGGTGATCATAGCAGGAGTGATGTGATGAATATTCTACTACTTTTTTGGGCTCATATTGATGAATAAGGTTTGTTGTTTTGCTAGGAAATTTGAAAGAGCCTTCAGCTGTAAATGGAAGATTTCAGAGAGTTTTACTATCCCAATAGCTGACAAGTCACTACCCCCAACTTCCCACCACCTCCACCTCTGCCACTACTGCCACTAACGTCACCTCTGCTGACGTTACTCTCATCACAGCCACTTCTGCAATGCCACACTCTCCTCACCCCTCCACTGTAGCCAGTTGCCTACCCAGCACTGCCAACACAATTGCTTTGCCAGCTTAAGAGCAGCGAACAAGCAAGCAAAAGTATTCTCCATCTATTTCAACAAAGCATCTGCACAATCTCTGTGGAACGTTTATTTGTGGACTGTCAGCTGATCAATTTTTTTTCATTTAAAATTTTTATGTATCTAATTTGCAATGAAATATGTGACTTTTATTTATTTTTATCAGACTCAAGGTATCACAAGCAGCTTAGCAGTGAAAATTCCCATCTCTATCATCTCTAAGCCTCTCCATTCAAATCAGTTTGTATAGAATTAAAAAAAAAAAGCCTAAATGTACAATATTAAAAAAGCTCCCATTTTTCTCTCTCCTCTCTCTGTCTCTATCTCAACCTTTCTTTCTGTCTCTCCATATATGTAATCTTTTTATATAAATGTTAGCAGAATGCATTCACTAGTTATAATTCTTTCTTAATAACACACCTTTGGGATCGTTCCAAAAAATACATAAAGAATTTCAGCCTGATTTTATTATTTTTTTAAATTAAATTTTGGCTTCTACTTATATGAATTCTTTCACTCTAAGTTATCGGAGTTTATTTTGCCATTTTTAATCTAACTTCTGAAGGATTCTTACTTATTTCATTGATTTTTTTGTCCTTTGGCTTTTCTCATGTAAGCAATTATGGTTATAAATTTATGTATGCATTCTATCAGCTTCATTCCAGGTCAGCATATTATGCCTTATTTTGTTATTTTTTAGTAAAAATATTCAAGAAATTCAATTATGCTTTATTCTCTGATCTGCTTGGAAGTGTATTTCTTAATTTTCAGAAATAGGTCTCTTTGAGTTATCTTTTCATTATTGATTTTTAGCTTAATTGCATTGTGGTCAGACGACAATGGAGTTTAAAAAGTTTATTTCATTAAAACTTTATGATATTTACTTCATGTTCTAGTACATAATTATTTTTAAAATGTCCTCTGTTGAAAATAAAATATATTCTATGGCTATTGGATAGAGAGTTATACATATATCTATGAGCTTAAGTTTACCAATTTTGTATTATTTTATTTCATTAGTATTTTCTTTTCTTTTCTTTTTTAATCAATTCCTCGTGGTTGTAATTTTTCTTTGGCTTTATTTATTTGTATACTATGTTATTAGGTGCATACAAATGTCAGGTATTCTATTTTTCTGCCTAAGCTCAGCTTTTACTATGAAAACTTATCCTTCCTTTTCTCTAGCTATGTTGTGAATCTAAAAAGTTCTTTTCCATATTATTTAATATGATTACATAAGCTTTCTGTTTTAAATTTCAATTTTCAATAATTTTGTATTTCTTTTAAGTGGCATAGCCCTCCATCTATTTTGAAAGACTTTTATCTAAAATATTCTGCTTATTTATGCCTAACCTAGATCCTAAACCACTGAAGCTTAAAGTCAGCATCTCATTTTGTGATTTGTGTATCTCGTACTTGTAATATTTTCATTCACCTTCTTATTTTTGCAAAATTTGAGATTGCTTTTTGTTTCTGGGTAGATAGGTCCAGTCTGGTCTCAAATTCATAGTTATATTTGGATGCCACAGCCTTCAAAATGCTGACATTGCAAACTTGTATCATCATACCTGACTAATCAACATGCTTTGTCTTGTATTTTCTTCTCTTCTACAAGTTTAGATGTCAGAAACATAATTTCTGTTGTTTCATTAGGGACTTAAGGATTTACAGAATTCATATAAACTAGCATTAAAATAGTAAGATATTCACTTCCCAGATAACTGAAGAATCTTAATACATTTTTCTACTATCTACACTTCTTATGGATTATATAATTCTTTTTTGTTGTTACATATGTTGCTGCCAAGTATTTTAATACTTTTTTAAAATTCAGTAACTCCCCCAGGTAGTATTAATACAGTTTTATGCAAACTATGTTCAGAAGTATCAATCTACATACCTACCATTTTATTCTCATTACTGCTTACAAATGAGATTTTCATATACTATCCCTTTTTATGTCTTTCTTACATACCAACTAGGTTCATTTTCCTTTAGAAAGATCTGCTCTCTTTTTCCATGCTGGTATTGTGGCTTGAACTCAAGACGTTGTGTTTGGCCTCTCATTTGTTCCTCCTCCTCTCCCACCCCAACTCATGGTTGGCAACCATTTGAATTATACCTCCATTTTTCTTCCCAGGCTGGCTTCAAACTGTGATCCTTATATATCAGCCTCCTGAAGAGCTAGGATTACATGTGTGAGCCACTAGTGCCTGGCTAAAATTGCTACCATTTTAAAATGCCATTTTAATTTCTTTAAGAAAAGCATAATGATTTAAGCTTTCATTTCTAATGTTTTGTCACTTCTGAAGTCTTTGTGGATTAGTTTCTGGCCCTTGCTGTGCCCGTTGCGTCTCATTTTGGACACCTTGTTTCTGTACTAAGTAAGTGAAACACTTTTGTATGTCTCTCTTGGCCCCAGAACACTTGGTATACCATCTCAAAGGCTCACGGTAAAGATGCCATGCTTCAGAGTTCTGAGTTGGCCTTCCATGCATGTTAGTTTTTGTATTCTCTGATCATGCAGGTTGATGCAATTTCCAGTGGATTTAGAACTTGTACTTCTATATTCCGATGTGGAGATTCATTTCCAGGAAGTCTGTATTGTTAAAGGGATGGAAGTACCTCTTTCCTGGCTTATGTTTTGTATACATGTGTGCATATGCTTATGCTTATTTACATATGTATGCATCTATACATTTGCATGTGTATATGTAAACCTATCTACATTGTGTTTATATGTGTGCATATATATGTATATATGAGTGTTTATGATACAATTGTGTGTCAAACCATGTTGTTCCACACTCTACTTGGGTTTTCAGTCTTTGCCTTTTGCCTATAGACGCCATCTAAACATTTGTTTTGTAGCTCCTCCTCTCGGCCCAGAAAGCCAACTTATTCCTCTAAGATTTCAACTCTTTATTATTAGATCCTTTTTACCTAAAGAGATGTTTTGGGAATATTTTATCTGACATTTTATTCATCTTCAGTCAGAGCTTAGTTCGAATAACGCGACTTGTTATTATAAGAACCAGATATCCCAGTGTGTGCATGTTCAAATTGTGCCATGATTACAGTTTAGTGCTTTGTCCGTACAAACTTCTTCCTTTTACTTTAGTAATCTGTGAAGACCATCTGGAGGTCACTTGAACTCAGAATTATTTGTCTTTACTTCTTTTTGGAACAGTAGTAGGAACTGAAGACCTTGTGCCTTCACTTGGTTGTTTTGCTGAAGGATGGCATTCTACCATTTGAGCCATAGCTTTACTTTCAGCTTTTTTGCTGGTTAATTGGCGATAAGAGTCTCATGGACTTTTCTCTCCAGCCTGGCTTTGAATTGCCTCAGATCTCAGCCTCCTGATTAACTAGGGTTACAAGCATGACACCAGTACCCAGCTAAGCTCCTAATTCTTTAAACCCAGGTTAAAACAATCTTAGTTCATCTTAATGAATGTTTATTTGGATCCATCTGACTGGTTCTGGTCCATGGCAGAGGGGATTTGGAAGTGGCAATGAGATGCTAACCTCATGTAAGTCTCTGTTTGGTCCTGGAGATATAGAGCTCTGAGTTGTTATTTGTACATCTGACTTCATTCTGTTTATCTTCAGGCTTTTTGCTTCACTGGAGATGTTCTGATTCTTGAATTCTTACCAACTTTCCAGGTCTCTTCTTCCTTTTCACTTTAGGTTATCTTTTTGGAACTAAGAGTGTAGCTTGGTACATCTCCTGCCTAGCAAGTACAAGGTCCTGCATTTAATTCCTACAACTGGGGAAAAATAATCTCTTGTATAACAGTAACTGTTATTTTCAGACTGTCTACTAATTTACTACTCTCTCTCTCTCTCTCTCTCTCTCTCTCTCTCTCTCTCTCTCTCTCTCTCTCTCTCTCTCTCTCTCTCTCTCTCTCTCTCTCTCTCTCTCTCTCTCTCTCTCTCTCTCTCTCTCTCTCTCCTATACCAGTAGTCTAGACAGACTGGATCCAAAATAAAGCTGATCTACTTTTGAAGTAAGATTATCTGATCAAGTTACAAACAATAACATTTATTGAGATATTTGATTTATATTTTACAAGTTATCTTGCTGAACGTTGACTTGTATGTTCTATATTTTTTGGCTATTTTGAGGATTAATATCATATGTTGAAGAAAACTATATGTAATCTTAGTTTACAAGAATAAAATACCATTGGCTGGTGGTTTAAACAACAGACATGTATTTTTTCCTAGTTCTAAAGGTTGGGAATCTATACTCAACGTTGTAGCATAAATGGTTTTTGCCAGGTTCATGTTTCTGGCCTGAGAAAGATGGCTACTTTCCCAAAGAGGAATTAATAGAGACAAAAATAATAGTTACACAAAAATAAAAGAGCTCCTGTAACTCAGCTTTTCCTAATGTTAACATCCCATTTGACTATAGTACAATGATCATAATTAAGAAATTAACATTGCAACAGCACTGTTGACTAAACTGTAGATTTTTATTCAGATTACACCAATTTTTGTACTATTTTTCCCTTTCCATTTGGGGATCCTATCCAGTGCATCATGTTGTATTTAGCTGTTACATTTCCTCCGTCTCCGTGCAATCTGTGACAATTCTTTGTTTTTTATTTTTCGCTTGTCATTAATCACTTTGACACTTTTGGAGAATTCTGGCTAAGAGTGTCCACTCCTTTTTGTTTGTCTGATGTTTTCTCATTACAGTATTAGATCGAAGTTCTTCAATCCAGGGGAAAAGTACCAGAGACATGCTGTGCATTTCTCAGCAAATCATGTCAGGGAGCATGATGTTGATCTCTTATAAATGGTGAAGTTGGCCTCAATCATTGGGCGAGTTTTTCTTTACAGTGAATATACATTCTAATTTGATGAGAGATACTTGGAGATTCACTGATTTTTGTATTCACTTATATTTTTCTTCCTATATCTATATCTGTATCTATATGAGTTAGTATCAACTTGACTGGCCTTCTAACCATTTCTTGGGTTCCTGAGAAACATGACAAGAAAAAGCTCTAGCCAATTGAAACCTTTCTAGAATCCTCAACCAGTCACTTTTCAATTCAACCAGCCACAATTAAAACTTACTTAGAAAGATTGGTATTCTTCCCTTCCCTACTCCCTCATTTCCTCTCATCTTACTGTCTTCTTTTTGGTCCTTTAAAAAAATCTCTTAAACCTTGGAGAATGTTTCTTCAGCAGATGGTAGAGCCTGCTCCAAAACAGAAGAAGGAAGGGTAGCCAAAAGACAATGAGCAATGCTAGAACTGTACCTTTGCCTCTTCCATCTCATCTCAAGAAGGTAAAGAAGAGAATTGTTCTATATTGTCCCTTTGGATCATTCCATTCATGACCTTTATCCAAATCTCACTCTTAAGTTTGGAATGGAAAAAGAGGCCATTAGGAGCAAAGCAAGAGCAATGATGCCTGGGTTCCAGCTATCGATCTCTTAATGGATACACCTAATCAGGATCCTCCATAAACAATAACAGCATCTGCTTACACTGGCTGCTTCCCCACTACTACAAAGAATTAGGTGGACTGGTTGAAACAAACTTCTGCCTGTCCAAGCCCTTTCATAAGTCTTCTTTTCCTCAAACCTCTCTCTCTCTCTCTCTCTCTCTCTCTCTCTCTCTCTCTCTCTCTCTCTCTCTCTCTCTCTCTCTCTCTCTCTCTCTCTCTCTCTCTCTCTCTCTTTAGCTACTATTCAGGCCTTTAGTAATCCCAGTTGATTTTTTTTTGACATTTTGCCCTCTCCAAATATATACAAGTTGTGGAGCTGTTTTTATTATTTCATGTACTTGTAATTCATCTACTCTGTCTACATTTCCTCTAATTCCCGGCTAATGCTATATTCTGGTCTTAACTCCAGTTGCAGGTTCACTTAGGTTTCATCTCTACTTTTGGTCCAGATTTCCATGTTTTACTCTCCTGTGACACTGAAACTTCATACTCATATATCAAAGTTTTCCTCTGATTTCAACCTAAAACCCTTTATCATTACCCTGGTTTTTGGAAAGAAGGCAAAAGTCACCCACTAATATCATTCTCTCTCTCTCTCTCCAGAGAGGTGTGCTTCTTAAAATATTTTATATATACATAATTAATATATATTAAGGCAACTTCTCCTGAGGAGTGTAAAATAGCCAGTCTATGGTACATTAAAATCCACCTGCTTGTGGAACAAAAACCATGATTTTATTATTAGATTTTATTATTTATTAGATTTTATTATTAGATTCTATTTTTTTTACAAATTGTATTTTTATTATCTCTGTTCTTTGAAATAAAGCACCACAAAAATGAACTGCTTAAAATAGCAGTTTATCAGGGTTGGGAAGGTGGCTCAGTGGTAGAGTGCTTGCCTTACATGCATGAAGCCCTGGGTTTGATTTCTCAGCACCACATAAGCAGAAAATTCCAGAAGTGGTGCTAAGGCTCAAGTGGTAGAGCGCTAGCCTTGAGCTAAAGAGCTGAGGGACAGCGCCCAGGCCCAGAGTTCAGGCCTCACAATCACCACCACCACCACCACCAAATAACAGTTTATCATGCTATGGCTTTGTTAGCTTAGTAGAATCATGACATGATTCTCATGAAACTAGAATCTAGTTATGTGTTCCTTAGCCTGTTGGCAGGTTCATGAGTTCCATTCATTTGTATGTAGTTACAATCTGATGGCTCTGTTTCTTTCTTGCTTTCATGAGTTATTTTCAGCTTTTGAAGTAGTACTCTCTAAGGTTTGAGAGATTTTTGTATGCCTTGTCTCATGTCCTTCTTTATCATGAAGTGTAGCAATGGGCCAGTCAAGTCTCTGCCTTCTCCTTCTGCCTCATTTTTCTTTATTTCTTTTTATCACACTTCTTTTATTGACTTTTGTTGAGAAATTAGTCATTTTTTAAGGGATTAACAGATGAGGTTAGAATAATAATAGCTGGTGGCTCACATCTATAATCCTTGCTACTCAGGAGGCTGAGATCTGAGGATCACAGTTCAAAGCCAGCCTGGGCAGTAAAGTCCGTGAGACTCTTATCTCCAATAAAACACTAGAAAACCGGAAGTGGCACTGTAGTTGAAGCAGTATAGTGCTCGCCTTGAGCTGAAGAGCACAGGGACAGCGCCCAGGCCCAGAGTTCAAGCCCCACAACCACCACCACCACCACCAACAAAAAAGATGGTAATGCAGAAGAATCTCCCAATTTTAAGGTCTATAACATCAAATTAAATCTGAAAAGTCCTATTTGTCAATGTAAGGTGATGCATTCACAGATCCCAGGGTTTAAGGCCTGGATATCTTTTGGAGAAAGAAAACACCTATCATTTGATTACCACTGTTCAAATAACACAATATAAAAAAAGGTTTAAAAGAGGATGAGGGGAAGGATGAGGAGGTAGATTCCGTTCTGGAGCATGGCCTCAAACAAACCAAAGGACCAATAGTAGACTATTGGGGTGGGCATGGGCACTGAGAGGGATACTAGTCTCTTGAGTGGGTGGGAGATGAGGACTGAAAACTGGAGAAGTCTAGTTGGAGGCAGGTGATGGAGGACAACACCACTAAATGTAGGACAACTCCTTAAATGTAGCAAGGCTGACTGTGTTAAGGAAAGGCAAAGGAACGAGAGGCTGGGTTGGTATTTGGGTCACTCAGTTCTCCTGAAGAAAACATGAATCTCTATCCTCAAAGAGATGATGACTTAGAAGGAATGAGGAAGCTGTGGCTTTGCAGGCATGGCTTTCTGGTCATCTGTCAGTGTTGCTGACAGTTCTGGTATCCCAGTACCCTGATTGTGATGGTACTTGTTTCTAAGAAGCTTTCACACCACCTCCGCATATACGTGGTCTCCTCTCTCTGGTTTCTACTTCTTCTACTTCTTTTTTTTTTTTTTTTTGGGTCTGGTCGTGGAACCCGAACTCTGGGCCTGGGCGCTGTCCCTCAGCTCTTCAGCTCAAGGCTAGCACTCTACCACTTGAGCCACAGTGCCACGCCCGGCTTTTTTCTTTTTGCTTATGTGGTGCTAAGGAATCGAACCCAGGGCCTCATGCATGCAAGACAAGCGCTCTACCACGGAGCCACCTTCCCAGCCCCTCTACTTCTTCTTAAAGGCATCCTGGTGCCATTCTGTCATGGAACACCAGGACATCAGGTTCGAATCCCTGTGGTGCTCTGGATTTTCACGTGCAGTGACTCACATCTGCTCAGATCACATTTACCCTAGCCATTACAAGGGCAGCCAGCTTCACACAAATATAACACACGCACCTGCCTCGTGCCTCAGGATCTTGCAATTCCTCCATGAAGGTGCAACAGAAATTAATCATGATCTACACGCACAGCTTAGAAGCGAGCAGGAGTTACACTCTTCACACAGTCTTTGAGCAATGAGGAATGAGAGCTTGAGACGAATGGTTCCCATTTCCTTCCCTAAGGTGGGTGTTTATGGAGTTTGTTGTATACCAGCTTCTCAGAAGTACCCAAGGAGATTGATGTCCAATTGTCTAAATGAGTGGCCAAGCTCCACAGCACTCCCTCACATAAGCTTTTTACCCTTGCCTAGTTTATCCTTCCTGTTCTCTGACTCTTATTTCTGGAAATCACTTCTGGCATAAATTACCTGTGGGTTCTGCTAAGGCATATACAAACTACATGAGCAGGTGAAGCTAAGGAGATGTTTTAAAGTGACAAGGCTAGTCTCTGAGGCATGAGGCAGAGGCCAGGCCTGGGAGAGAGCCTGTGGCATCTCTCACCATGACACCTGGCTCTTAGGGGAGATGCATAGCTTGGCAATATCTGTTTTATCAGCAGGCCAAGTGGTAGATGACATACCTGTGTAAAAAAGAGGCAGAGAAGCACAGAGCTAGCATTGTGCTGCTAGTGTAAAGAGCTTATATGGATAGCATACAACATTTATCTAAAACGTGTACAGTTGGGGTGAGGATATAGTAATACTATTGTCCTAATATTGTGTTATAAGAATCAAATGACATTAGGCACTGACGGCTCCACAAGTATAAACCTAGCTACTCAGGCTGAGATCTGAGGATCACGGTTCAAAACCAGTCTGAACTGAAAAGTTCATGAGACTCTTATTTACAATTAACCAGCAATAAAGCATAAGTGGAGGTATGGCTCAGGTAGTAAAGATCAGCCTTCGCTGAAAAGCCAGTGAGAGCATGAGTTCAAGTCCCAGTACCAACACACATATGCACATACAGAAGAAGGCAAATTATAAAATATAAAAACCCCAGTTAGCATATAGTAGATATGCAATAAGAACCAAGTATGGACCAATACTTTGTTGAGCACTATGGAATATAGAGATGAATATGATGTGTTCTACTTCACTGTGGGGACCACTGAAGTATAATGAAGACCCAGATGCACCTCTGGATGTATGGAAGGCAATACATAAATGAAGGAAAGGAACATCTGACAGATCTAGAGGAGAAATATATCCATTTTCTTATTGTGGAAAAGGATTAGTTGAAGTCTAAGCTGTGAGATCAGTAGCTTTCTTCAGACACAGCAAAAAGTAAAGTGTGTGTGTGTGTGTGTGTGTGTGTGTGTGTGTGTGTGTGTGTGTGTGTGTGTGTGTGTGTGTGTGTGTGTGTGTGTGTGTGTTTAGACAAGGGCATTTCAGGAAAGTAAAAGAACAGAACTAAAGGCATATGGTGTGCAAGTCAGAAAGAATGAAAAAAATATAATAAGCTTATTTAAGACTTGATGAATCCAAAGTTGCAGGGAGGCCCCCAGAGTGCTATTATGCAGTAACTAGTTGCAATTACAAGTCAGAGGCTCAGGTGAGAGAGTGGAACTGGACATAAGGATTGGGAAGTCATTTGCATGTGCATAATTGTTGCTATGAGAGAGGAAAAAGCGCCTATAGGCAGCGAGTGTATTGAAGGAAGAAATAATTGGCTCAAGGACAGAAACCTGTGGAATACCAATATGTAATGGAGAGGGAAAGGAAGATAAAATAACATGTTGAACTGAAATTCTCCACTGAGCATCAAGACACAATGGATATAAGCCACACACTAGCTATCGGATGGATCAGCAGGCAGACATTTACAAGTAGGAGGTCTGAGAATATTTCTAGTTCCAAGTCAACAAGGAAAAAACAAAACAAAAGTCTAGAGATTGGAACAGTTCTGAGTACTTTGATGGATTGGATTTTGATATTTTGTTGTGAACTCATAGTTTTCTATTATCTGTCTGTCTGTCTGTCTGCTTGTCTGTCTTTCTAAAACATACACATATAACATGGAAATATATGTAAATATACATATATACATATACACATATTTTCTAGCTTTTCCTACTAAGAAGTCATAGAACCAATGACAATCCAGTAGCAATGAATACACCTAGATCTTGCTTTCTTAATGTTATTATTCACTAAATGAAACTAGGGTTTGTAGAGATACACTTGATTCTGGAATTGGATCATGGAAAATATGAGCCTGTAATACCTTTGATGGTTGAAATTTAAGAAACTTGTCAAAGGTAATTAGGACATGACATATGGCTATAAGCCTGCTTCCTTGAAATTCTACTGTCCAAATTTGGAACAATTTGAACATTAAAATAAAAATGAATTATGACATATCTCATGAAGAAAGAATCCATAATTTCATGCTAATATAAATAAAGCAATGAGTGAGAGAGAAGGGAAATTTGTACCATAGAACAGAATGCCAAGTAATGAATGTTGAAATAATTGTAGGAAAAAAATCACCATTTCTCAACCACCATACTATTAATAAGCTCAGGCAAGAATCATTAGTGGATATTAAAAGTAGTAAGTTAAAATTGGAATAAGAACAGAATGTTTATGTATACTTGAGCCATCTCCCACATTATTACTAATTAATTAATAAATGCAAAACTTGTATTAACCAACTTCACAATGTAGATACATAATAAACTTCATTACAACCAATAGATTAAAGTTAACATAATCAGTAACAGAATAAATATTTAATAAGCCTTCACACATTTCACTGAGAAAACCATAGTATCATTTTGTTGTTTTTCTTAAAAAATATATATCATCAAACATAATTGCAGAAACACATTAAATATCTAAATTGAAGTTTCCTTTACAAAGTAACTGGCTATGATTTTTTTTCTCCTTTTTTTAAAAAACCAGTCCTGTAATTTGAACTCAGAGTCTGGGCGTATTCTATAGCCCCCCCCTTTTTTTTTTTTGCTAAAGAATGGTGCTCTACTGCTTGAGTCACAGTTCTACTTCTGACTTTTGCATCATTATTCCCATACAAGAATCTCACAAACTTTCTTACCTGAGCTGGCTTTTTATCTTGATCCTCAGATCTCAGCCTCCTGAGTAATTGAAATTATAGGTCTGAGCCTCTGCTGCCTGGTGATTTTTTTTTTCCTTGTAAAAAGCAGACAAATGAACTGCCAGCTTCGTAGTTCAGTTCAATATAGAAATTGGAAGCTTTTAAGAGGGAAAGATAAAAGGGAGACTGGAAGCCAGACTAGGCCAGCTTTTATAAAGGCTCTTCTTCTCTTCATACATTTTTTTTTTACATCACTTAGGGACTTGCTTCATGATTGATGAAATCCTCCTTGAGAACAACTCTTCCTTCTTCCCCCACCAAAACCCCACTTATGAGAGTTAGACCTCCTATTATCACCTTCGTACAAATTTCTTTAATCACATAATTAAATTGCTCTCTTTTTGAACACTTATCTCAGAATTTTATCAGCTGATTTTTCCCCTTTTTTAATTAAATTAGTTTTGGGTGGGAGCGGTAATTCAGTGCATGTGTTATTTAGGGAAAAGGAGTACCTAATCAAGAGAGCAGGGGAGCTCTGGATACCCATTGGGCAGTGGAGAGACATGGCTCTCTGTGAAAGTGAGCAGGAGGGTGAAAAAGTTAAAGACCAGAAGAAGAGATGGCCCCAACCAAAGTTTTGCCTTCTTGCAATTTTTGTGTTTTTGTGGACTCAGCGCTCTGCCTTCACGCCCTAGAAAGTCTCTCAAATGGCCATTGTCCTATGGGGAGAAGGTAATTATGAATCCCTTGAACAGAACTAATAGCCAGTCAACTAGTTTTCCCAGGGAATAAAAATGGCAAAGTTGCAGCAGTCACCCATCCGATGAGAGTACTAAAGAACACCATTCTCATTTAGGAGGGGCTGCTGCCCTACCAGATATATTTGACTGAAAATGTCACCCAGGTCCCAGAAAATCTGAACATACAAAAAGCTATAATTCTGCTGCTTCTGTTGTCTCAGAAATCTACCGTCCTTTATTATTTGATCACCTGAAGTCAGACCTTAAAAGGTACACTGTCCCAGAATAGGATCTGGGCACGGAGATTTCAGAGAAATTAAAATTAAACAAAGTATAAACCTGACCTTACAGTCACTTAATAATGCTTCTGGTGTTATCCCGGAAGAGAAAAGACCATTCTCATCAAATAGTCTAGGAGAGAGAAAAAACGCTTTAGAATGCTTGGCTTTTAACTCCATGGGCTTCTCAGATTCAGGGAGAGAAAATCCATCCTCCACTGGTGTGGTCTGGCTAGTTACCTACAGAATCACTGTCCGTATTATTCAGTATGACTCAAAGGACAGAATAAAGACCCACAGTTACATCTGATGGTTCCAACAATTCAATTTACTAAGTGAGAATGTCATCGATGTTCCTGTGCTAAAGAGATTCATGTTAGCATGCAGGGGGTTGGAGAATAAATTTAAGTGTCAGTTGGGCATGAAATAGGGTGACCAATGCATCATAGTTTGCCCGGCACATTCCTGGTTTTAAACTGCATATCTTAAATAACTCTTTTTAGTTCCAGGCAAATCTGGACAGGAGTTCATCACTCATCTAGGTGTCTCTGTGATTTGTAAAACTTTTCTCAACTCTAAAATCCTTTTGTTCTGATGCTTACTGATCTAAGTTGTGTGTTGTTTTTGTGAAGTCTGGAATTGGAATATCAGAAAATGATGGTGGCGCTAGCTTGGATTGGAGGGCAGAGTGCTGGATGGGGAATTGGAGCTTCTACCAATAAACAACGCTGTGACCTTGGGAACACTCTTTCCTCTTTGAGTCTTTTATTTTTCCCCAAATGGAAAACATCATGTGGACGTTTTATAAGAATCCTCCCAACCCTACCATCCCATGGTTGCTTCTTACGAATTTAAAGGCCCCCTGGGAGTCTTGAGAAGACGTCCTTGCATAGCAATTCTCTACTTTACCTGTGTGCATGATGAAGAGGGGTGGGGAGAGCAAGTAGGTAAAAGGAAAAATAGGATGTAGAAAGACCAGAAAAAAATTCAGGATTCAGGAGGGATTCTGAATTTTAGTCCAAGAAGATCAGAAACCATATTTCCAATCTATGGGAACCTACTACAGAATTTGTCTTAGGAGTGCAAAACAAGACACATTCCTTCTCTCCCCGGCCCCCCATCAACACAGAGAGGGAACTAAGTTTGACCAAGGGTCACAGAAAATTACCAGCAAAGGTAGAAATAGAGCTCTTGTCTCCAAGGATTGTGCTGCTTTCCTGCCACTTTACTGACTGTAAAGTGTCTCTAAGTAACAATTTCTTTCCCCTTTCATTTGAAAGCAAAGTGGGAAGTATTATGTCTGATTAAAGAAAACACAGTAGACAGGGACTAATTTTCAGGCTCCTGATCTTCTTCCAACTCATTGTCCAATCCTTGGCATTGTTGACAACTTGAGATGTGGGTTAAATACAGCAAGGGGAAGTCAATGCTACACCTTAAAAATTAATTGTTCAAGTACTAGGTCATTTCGGAGTAATGCACCGTGAAATTATGTTATTCTCCAGAAGAATTTCCATAAAGTTTAACATGCCATGACATTCTTCTTTCTTTTTGCATTGGAGTTAGACTTAAAAAAAAAACAAACATAAAAGAATCTTTAGAGTGTAAGGGTGTGCACACACCTCACTTTGGACAAAATAGGATGTTAGGCATGGCATTCAGAGTAGCAGAGGCTGCTAGGTTGATGCTGAAGGTGATCCTATTACCAAAATACATTCCCTAAAAGCACACGCCACTGGCATTCATGAGAGCAAGCTCTGAAGAAGTCATTAGTCTTGGTGCTTTTTTACTGTTATTCACACAGGGATAATGAGATTATTGAAATTTTTTTTTGTCCTAATGAGAATGAGACAGAATACCTTGGTCTCTAAATGATTTAGTCACAGAAGGAACACATTACTCTTCCCTTGATTGCTGTCAAACGCTGGAAAATTGGAATATCATACTGATGTTTATCGTGATAAGCAATATTTTTCCTTCCTTCTTTGTGTCAAATGAGATGGGAAAAATATTTGTCTGAGAAGCAGTCTCCTTTACAAGGTTTGCAGAAAGGAAGACAGATGTACAGATAGAATAAAGCACCCGGAGCAGAGGTTAGAGGAAAGGTAAACCAGAGGATGATATTTTCTATTTCTTTCCTACTCTTCCCCTGCTTTGTTGAAACTATCCCATTTTTGAAAAACTTGGTACAGATTTCTCTTCCAATTAGGTCACTAGAGTTTGGGGCTAATTAGGTATTGTTTAGATTCAAAATAGAAGGTCAATTTCAAGGGGAAATGAGTTCTGGGTTGGTCTGGAGGTCGCTAGCCATAGCTAAGTTAATTTATGTTTCTTGGGAAGGAATTATATTCTAGGCATGAAGAATGCTTTGCAAGGACAAAAAAATTTTTCTTTTCATTTTTTAAATTCTCAATGGTCTTTGACCTGAGACCTGTCAGCCCAGATTGTGGGGCCAGTGTAGACTAAATTGGTGGCTGGGTGCACTGAGATTCAGTTCAGGTCATAGGTGGCTTAGCAGCCAAACCAGACCAAAGAAAATCTTGAATTCTAACTCTTGGTCCAGCCACACCTCCAAACTCCTATCAGAAGGTCCTGAGATGAAAATAATCATAACAAGTGAAATATTTCTTGTCATTGTTATTTGTGACCTGACCCTATTTCAACATCATGATCAGGACATGTTAGTGTTTGTGATAAGACAGGAAAGAGAAGAACACAGCGTAACATTGTTTCTATGATTTGCAAACAGCAGTGTTAGATTTGTTTTTAGGCCCTGCTTTTATAAATACAGGAATTTGAGCTCATAGCCTGTGGTCCTGAATCAGTTGGGATGAGGGTCTATTCCTCTGTTTTTTTCAAATCAGCTTCCCACTCCCAACAGTTGAGAGCTAATGAAATCTATCAGCTTCCTTATTGCATAAGAGTAGTTCCTTTCTTCAGAAATAAATTTACTTACCTAGACAACACAGCTAACAAGTGACATAACTAGGGCTTGGTTTGATCCTTGGTGGATCCTGATTCATCTTAACTCCTCGGCGAGGTGGAATGAATCTTCCTGTATTTAATTACTTAACAATGCTGTGTGCAGTGTCAGCAATAATTAGTCCTTGAGCCTCCGTATGCACCCTGGTGTTTTGCCTAATGGTAAGGCTCTGGGGAAGACTCCAGCAACCAGATTTATTGTAGGAACCAACACATAGTCACAGACCTAACTACGGCTCTTAGAGAGAAATACAAGGCCCTTGAAGAGAAATAGAGGTGGAAGTTTGTATTGGAATGAGGGAGGTCGCCCAGTTGTGGCTGTAGCACAGGGCATACTTTGCACCTAGTAGATGCATCTGGAAATAGCTTCACATCTCATTTTCAACTCATGGGTCATTTTGTAGCACAATGTCTTCTGAGAATAAGAATCGTATTTTACCATGAATTGCCAGAAAGAGGAAAAAAATTCTTAGTGCCAGGAAGGAGGACAATCAATAGCTTAGATGGTTCTCAAATTCCATCCTCTCTATGAAACTTTCTCCCCTGTCTAATAACTTCTCCTTTGAAGTTCTAATGCCTATCTCTAAGGTAACTCTAGAAATTTCTGTCTTGTACCATTTTTTTATACCAGGGAGATAGCCCCAAATGAACTGGTTGCAACTTGAGAGCAGACGCCATCTGTTTTGTTCATCTGGGTGTCCAGATTTCTAGACGGCCTTGTCTAGAATTAATGTCCAGTCTATTTTTTTAATGTATTGATTTAATTTTATTGTCAAGGTGATGGACAGAGGGGTTACAGTTGCATACGTAAGGAAATGAGTACATTTCTTGTCAAACTTGTTACCCCCTCCCTCATTTTTCTTCCATTTTCCCTCTCCCCCAAATCCTTCCCCCAAGTTGTACAGCTCATTTCCAACATATTGTCTTGTGAGTATTTCTATGTCCAGTCTTTTTGTGGGCAAGAAGTGCTATAAAAAGGACCACCCCTAACACAGCATGGTCCTCTACTGCAGCCTGTCATACCCACGTGACTGTACTTTGCGATGTCTCTCTTTTCCTACTTTAGTGTTTTTTCTAGAATCCCTACAGTATCCCAGACAATGCCTCACCTTTTTTTTTTTTTACTTTTAATTCCCTCTTCTCACTACTATTCCTTTCTTAGAGTCACCATTAGGAATGTTATTTAGTGTCCATCAGTAGGTTTATGAGCTATAAATAGCAGCAAACCAACCAACAAACAAATGTGATTTCTTTCTCTTACTCTTACAGTTATTACAACACAGAATAACTAACTTTTGGTTACCAAAATGTGTGTGTTTGGGGTTTCCCTAACATATGAGCCAGCGAGTTCTGCAGCGGATGGCTGCTGGGTTTCCTATAACTCAATTCAGTTCTCATATAACCTGCCCAAATCCAAAGATTTGAGGGTGAAGGAGTTAAAATATGCCAAATTGGTATATTGATTATCTGAAAGTGCTTAAGGAGATGTAGCTTTCTAAAGGGCCATTTCTTCCATCTTTCCTTACATGCAGTAAGCCATAAAGATTTGTGAGAGAGGTGTCCTTCAAGTGCCAAAGCTGGAAAGTGCTAGTGATCATCAGAGACTCATAACTGGGACTGCAGTGAACCGGAGACTACATCTCCTTCAAGTCCATCTCTCAACAACACCCCTAAAACACTTCTGTAGTCCAAATGCCCATTTGTATGCTGTTTCTCCACAAAGGCATTATTAGTCCTCCAAAGAGCATAAAAACATAGTGGTTGGTCATTTCCTTAGACTTCACTGTCTTGTGAAGATCCCCAATGCATGTATAAATTTAGCAAAATGTATGTTTTCTCCTTCCTAATCACCCTTGTTCTAATTTGGTTCCTATCTAGCCCAGAGCCTTTCTAAGAACTAAGGCAAGACTAAAAGAAGTTCCTCTCATTTTTGAAAGGCTCAGCCCATGCAGGCTCCGGTCCCAAGCAGTAGCTCATCTCTTATATTTCTGACTGGCTATAATTAGGGTTTCCATTACTCTCTTTGTGAATTCTATTAATATGCTATAGTAACTCATGGGATTCAGGGAAATGTGTTACTTGTGTTTATGGGTTTTACTATAAAGGATGCTGCAAATGATACAGATGAAGGTAGCCAGATGGAAGAGCTGTACTGGACAAGGCAGGTGGGCAGAAACAAGGAGTTTCTATCTTCTCCCCAGGTGTGCCAATGTCCAGGTATCTCCACCTGCTCAGCAATCTGGAAACTCACCAAATCCCAATCCTGGGATTTGTATAGAGCTTGATAATGTTCATGTAACTGATTACATCATTGGCCATTGGTGATCAACTTAACCTTCAGTCCTTTAGTCTTCTCTAGAGGTTGTGAGGCGGGGCTGACATTCACAGCCCTCTAATTATGCTTTGGTCTTTCTGGTCCAGCCCCTATCTTCCCCTACCCCCGTATTCTAAAACATTTAGGGGCTGCTGTAGCCATCCATAAGCTAATTCACATATGAGTACTTTCATGAAGATCTGGAGATTTCAAGGGCTTTTCAGAATTATGGGCAAGGAAAAGTAGAGGGGCCTAAGACTAAATATGCATTTTCCAATATAGTAGTAGTCAACAGAGCCTATTGCAACTGAGGTTGTGGGGGAGTCTAGCATCATTTTGCATCCGAATGTAAATGACTTCCTAGAAGGAGAGCAATAGTGTATTCCGGTCATGCTTAGTTAGCTATCAGATTGCTTGCATCTCACCCCTAGTAAAACCACTTATTTATCATCTATCAATGTATTGACAAGGTCAGAAAGCAAGACTGCCCTGAGGTGAGATGGAAATTCCAAAGAGGTGAGCATTAATTGTTCCAGTGATTGTTTGTTTATTGGCTAGGACATAATTACTCTCTTTGGGGGTCATGCATTTGCCTGCATTTGCTATGAGCTTGTGGCTTTGGGATCAAGGCCAGGGAAGAATGTGGTCACTCAGACTCTCAAACGCTCCAAACTATAAGCAAGAATTTCCCAGGGATTGTGACAGGCCCTGCTCCCACAAGCTTTAGGGGGAAGTTTAGATTTGGATGCAGCTCTGGAGACTTTTGTTTTAGGGATTTTTGGAATGGTCCAAGTGATTAGTAAGGCAAATGGGGACATGGCTGTGTCCACAGAAGATGAAGAGACTAGGGACAACATTGCCCTTTGCATAGTTCCTTCATTTCACAAAGACCTGATGCTCATAGTTGTATAGTGATAAACACCTGCGGGCAATGCAGGATTTGGGGGTGAGGGGAGGTAGTATTGGGATTTGAATTCAAGGCTTTGTGCTTGCCTAGGAAGATACACTTGGCACTTGAAACATGACCCCAGATCAATGCAGGAATACGTGTGTGTGTGTGTGTGTGTGTGTGTGTGTGTGTGTGTGTGTGTGTGTGTGTGTGTGTGTGTGTGTGTGTCCTAGAGCTTGACTCAGGGCTTGGACACTATATTCAAGGCTAATGCTCAAGCTTTGGCTTAAGTGGTACAGCATTATCACAGCTCAAGTGGTATTTATTCGGTAGTATATAGGAGGTAAGAGTCTCATAGGTGTTCTACCTGGGCTGGCTTTGAACCATGATCCTCAGATCACATCCTCCTGAGTAAGAAGGATTACTGGTATGAGCCACCAGCACCTGGCTGGATGCAGGAATATTCTTAAAAATTACTCTCTGATGTCTACTTGTTCAGCTGCAGAAAGAAAGTGTCAGGCTCTGCTTTCAGTGGGCAAGTTGTTAGTTCCTGGACCTTCCTCCTATCTGTGGGATCAGGGAAGGTGAGAGACACTTGTCTGCCACAGTCTCCCTGATAGTCTTCAGCATGGAGGCAGATGGGTCTGTTAACTTTCCAGCTAACACATACATGCAAGAACCAGCACCAAGCCTGAACTCTACTGGGCAATATTGGTCACGTCAGCTGGCCAGCTGGGCTGGCCTTCATTAGCCAGGGCCCTGCAGGAGACAGGGTTGGACAAGGGCTGAATTTGTTTGTTCGTTTGTTTCGTTGTTGTTGTCTTACATGGCTGGCAGCTCTCCCTTAGGGTAATGAGCTGATAAAGGGAAATAGCTGAGCTTGGGAGAAATGGGTTTCCACCACAGCAATTTGCCCAATTTTCCCCCCCTTTATTTCCTTATACATTATTAAAGCAGATGTATCACGAGGAAAAGTGCTGGCTGGACAAAGCATTTTCATGCTGTGCGTGTGCTTTCCCTCCCCTTGAATATTTGTAAACGTCTCTGGGTGCTTCATCTCTTTGACATGGACTGGCAGAGAAATCGAGGCAGTCTGGATTCCCAGTTCTCAGCAGTGCTGGCTTGTTGGCGGCCCTGCCTGGCCAGCTCCAGCCCTGAAGGCCCCACACCACAGGCATGTAGCACCAGATGGAGAGAGGGAAGACAGACCCAGGGCAAGTCCTCAGGAAGAGGAACTAAGGCCCAGGCAGAGAGAGATCATGCTGGACTAGTTGGACAAGAGCCCAGCTTGGAACCGGCTGGGCTCCTCCCATTGAGGGGAAATAAAATCACAAATGAGATCAGCAGGGGGCCAAGAAGCAGTTGGAGACAAAGGGGGTGTTTGCTGCAAGGTGGGGGCTGTGAGACTAGGGAGGCTTGGATGAGATGTTCAAAAGTTTGGCCTACTATGGCCAGACAGCTGCCACCAGAGCTCCGGGCCTATGGTGGTGTTCATGAGCCCAGCGAGTCAGGCCATGTGCTTTAGCCCAGGGTCAAGAAAGGCTGATGAGAAAGGGAGGCCTTAGCCTTCCTTCTGCTTCTTGTCTTTTAGCCATCCCTGGCCACTTAGTTCTTAGGGCCAAGATCTCCCCCCTTAGGAAACTGGCAGCAGCAGGAAGGTAGAGAGAAGATTTTTGAGGTTTGGGAAGGATATAAATTTTCAGACCCCAGCTTTTCTGCAGCATTTTAACCCCTGGGACATTAAAACGCTCTACCAGCAGCTGAAGTAAAGGGTGATGGGCTCAGATAGAACTAGAGATCAATAGCAGGGGGGAGGGATTCAACCTTGGCTGTTTCTGTCCTGTTGGGCAAGCCACTTGCTCGGTTTCATTCTTGACTAGCAAATCATCCCTCTTGCATTCTGATAGCACTTTTCATCCTGGGACATGGTCCAAGTGAGAGAGCTTCTCCCTGCTGCCTATTACCACACAGCTCAGAAGATTAAAGACTTCTTCCCCCTCCTTCTCTGCCCAGGAACCACAGGAAAAGGCAGTGCCATTTAGTTATTAAGTGGTGGTCATCACTTGATTCATTCTCCAACTTGGATAAAATAAACAGGGCTTGAAAATGAGAGTGTCTCATTACAGGGAAGAGAGCATATCATACAATCTGTCCACTTGCACACATGTGTCTGTTGTATACGGATGCCCATGCATACATATTTGTGTATATGTGGAGAAATCCCACAGGTAGGGGTCATTAGGTTCACTTTTCCACTTGTCCCACTTTCTGCCTAGTGAATGAGAAATGGCATGGAGGAGTAACACACATAACTTCCTGTGTTGTTCTGCATCTTAACCAGCACTCTAGTGGCAGTGACCATCTCTCCATCTGCTCTGATCACGTGTGTGTGTGTGTGTGTGTGTGTGTGTGTGTGTGTGTGTGTGTGTGTGTGTGTGTTAGAGTCCTTCCTTGGTGTTTCCTTTCTGAATGAAACAGTACAATAGTGGATACCATACAGGGAGAGATTCTACTATGAATCCTCCTCTCCTCCCAATCTAGCACGAACATGACTTTCTGCTCATTAGCAGTGTTGTCACAGTCTTTCAGCAGGGACAGAGACAACTGTAAGACAGACAGCCCTTAGTTTACAGAACAAGGGCTGCACCCCATGTTCTCCCATATGCAGATGCTATCCAAGCCTTTCAAAGCTTCAAACTAATAAGGATTTCTGTCTCCTGGTATTACTTTGTATTAGGAATTAATTTTTGCCTTTTCTGTCTAAAAAAAAAAGAAAAGAAAATAGCCAATTTCTTCCCTCAACTCCTTTTCCCTGTCATATATATGCAGTCAATTTGTAGGTCTTTAGTATTGTTATTTTTTCCTGTGATACATGTGACATCTTAATAATTCGAACACCAGCAATGGAGAAATGAAAAAAAAAAGAAAAAGCATGACAAAATACTTCTGGGCCATTTTGGAATTAGTGATATTTTTCAAGGGTGATCAATTACATTACTTTCCTGAAGAGCTTAGATTATTAAAGAGAAATATAATTAGTGGCAAATGTACTGAGATATATAAAGACAGATAGTCGGCCCAAGGAATGGGACCTCATCAATTTCTCCAGGTTCTATCAGGACGGCATTTGTTTGACTGCAAAATTCCATTTAAGAGAAAACACAAGCTTCTTGTGAGCATTTCCAGTGCTGTGGGAGAGAGTGTATCATGGCCATCATCCAGGCCCACATCCATCTGGCCTGTCATGATATCAGGGAATTCACCAATACTGCTTGCGTCTCAGTTTCTTCTTTTGTATCAGAGATGTGTTATGCCTTGGCTACCATGTGCTTTCCAAAAGAGCTCCTGTGTTGAATGCTGTGTCTTCAGCTAGTTTCCCTATCTTGGGGGGTTCTAGAAACTTTAAGAGTTGAGCTTAGTGGGAGGACATAGTTTAATGGGAGTATTTTCTTGGGAGCTACATATTATTCTAGGCTCTCAGTCTCTCTGTCTATCTGTCTAGCCCTCACTCCCTCTTTAGCTTTCTCCTTCCTGTCCACCATGAGGTGAGCAGCCTCCTCCTCCAAATCCTCCCACTGTCATGATGTTCCTCCTTACCATAGGCTCAGCATCAATGGAGCCAAGGGTGGTGGATAGAAACTGTCATAACCCAAATTAAATCCTTCCATCCTGAAGTTGTTTATGTAGGTGTTTTGTCACAGCGATGAAAAATTTGACTAATATAAAGGCTCATGATGCCTATCCTTCCTGCATCCCTTGGAGCTGTGGTGAGGCTTAGACAAACCAGATGGATGTGGACCGGCTTTGAAAGCTAAAAGCCCTGTATTCATGCTAAGAAAGATTTGAACTGTGACTGCAACTCAAGTTAGATCTTTTTGAATAGGGTAAGATTTGTCTTGTTGGAAACAGAAATAAGAGATATCAATTCAAGTGTTCAACACACGAGAAAGATATCAACCCTGGGCAGTAGTATGTGTCCTTTTAAAAGAATTGGAGGGCTGGGAAGGTGGCTCAGTGGTAGAGCGTTTGCCTTGCATGCATGAGGCCCTGGGTTCGATTCCTCAGCACCACATAAGCAAAAAGAAAAAAGCCAGAAGTGGCGCTGTGGCTCAAGTGGTAGAATGCTAGCCTTGAGCTGAAGAGCTGAGGGCAGAGTTCAGGCCCCACGACCGGACCCACAAAAAAAATAAATAAAAGAATTGGAAAATATTATACCCCAAATGTAAACTGGAGCAAGAGAAGGGTATATAGTTTGAGCTTTTTTTTAAAAAAAAAAAGCAAGCACAAAAACTACCTAATTTCAGATAGGATGACATGATCCATACAGCTTTGCAGAAAGATAGAGCTAGTGGGACTCAGTAGAAGATATTTTTTGGAGTTCGGGAGGGGAACGGATTAGAGGCTAAGGTTGGAAACAAAGGATGGACACCCCAGGAAATTGGATATGAGTGGGGAAACATTGAGGGGGGGATTACTGGTCAGAAACAACAGGACTGATTGAAATGGCCAGGGAGGATCAGGATAAGGGAAAAAGGAAAAGTCAAAGACCTTCTGAATAATAGGAATCTAGACTCTTACTTAGGTGGACAGGTAGGTCATGGACAGAAATCTAGAATGCAGGCTGAGGGCACTTGGGATTGCAGATGGTGTACCTAATACATACAATACTGCTAATGTAGATTTTAGGGTATTGGCAGAACCTACAGCTAAAGTTGCTCCCTCTATGGTAGAAAATTTCCAGAATCAAGATGGTTTGAGGCATTTTGAAATCATTAGAGGAAAGGAAAAGAAACTGAGCGACTCCATGGAGACAATGAGAAGAGACAAGTGGAAGAAGGGAAGGTGTTTAGACAGTGTATTAGGGGATGAGCTAGATACTTGGTACTTGCTTACTGCCTTTCCTACATTCCTTCAAAAACTTATTACATTTTGCCAAACACAGAAAAGAGGGAGGTGGCAATATGGCCTTCTATAAAGGGGCAGCCTACTACTATGTCACAGAGATAGTTCATGAAACTTCACTCAAGGAGAGACAGATCTAAGCTGTTCCAGAGTTCACTAGAGCCCTGGTCAGATAGCCTGGCTTTCAGGAATATAGATAACTCTGAAGCTAATTAGAAGTACTCTTGAGAATTAATACAGTGGTTTTGACTCCTATGTCCAGAGCCAGGGAATTAGTTCTTCTCTGAGAATACATGGATTATCTGACTGCCATGTTCGTAGAAAGCTACAATTTTCCTTCCTGGAGTGTTTCACGAATCAGTAATATCTGGCCATGGAGGAGCCATGAGCTTGAAACACAGTCACCAACTCAAAACTGCCATTGGAGAGAGCAAGCTAATTGATGACTCAATAGCTGGAAAAGCATAGCCACACACAGCTTTTCCATGACACATCTAAAACTGCTACCACACTATCACAGTGCTAAAAGTGGCTCATTCCTTCCATGTCACCCGGTGTCTGGTATTATTTTCATTGTTTTGCTTATGTCTGTGAATGTGGGTGAATGTTTATTGTTGAAGCCTCAGACGCATGTTTTACAGGAAGAGTACTGGTATTTCAAAAGTCATTGATGTTTTGGGTTATTGCATGTGAGGGATATGGGTCAATGCTGAACAACCATACATAAACAATATAAGGCGTGCAAACCTGTGTTTAAGCTTGATGCACCAAAGTGGTATTTATAGCAAAATTATGACCTCAGGGCATCCAAACGTGATCCACTTTTTAAAATCTCCTTCCTCACCCCCTCCACCCCCAAAATCTTTCAATCTAATTAGGCTCACATCAGTATATTATTACTGAGAGTAATCATTCTTTTCTTCTAATAACATTCATGGATAATTTTATTCCTCATTTCCAGGCTCCTACTCCTGTGGTGTAATTAGTGTCTTTGGCACCTTGTGATGTTCAGAATGAGTTGCAGCTGCTAATTGCTAATTGAAAAATTAGAAACTCAGTTAGAAAAAGGATCTAATTAAAATGAAATTAGATAAAAATCCCTTCAAACCAGCTCCCCCCTCAATTTTCTTTGTTTTTCTTTTTCCCCTTCTGCCTTCTCTTCCAACCGCAGAACTATTAGCACTTTCAAAATATATGTAATTGCTGAGAGCCAAATACCTTTCCATAAGCAGACTCTTCAATGGTCTTTAGAAAGGAGCTATGGAACAGTTTACAGCAATTGAATTAAATTTCAGAAGCTGGCCTTTCTCTCTATTCCCAGTCTACTAATGAGTGTGAATTCCACCATATCAATAAGCTGCCCTGGACAAGTTGTATGGTCAGCCCTCTGTGTTTTTCTAGCATTTGGAAGGGTCATTGGTGCTCTCATGACTGTGAGCTGTAAGGATCCACTCACTTCTGGATGCAGATCTATTCCTAGCCTCTTCGTTACTGCATCCTCCCATCCGACAGATAATTATCTAGTAAATGCTCAGCGCTCTAGGAGATGCAAAAGGAAACCAAGGTCCCTTATGTCTCCAAAGTACTTACAATCTGTTGAGAAGTCTAGACGGATAGGAATAACAGACTAAGAGAATACATAATCAAATGCAAAATAGCATTTCAGATACATAATATTTAGTTTAAGATTTCAGTGTTTTTGAGCTTCTTAATAGGTGCCAAGCACTCTGCTAGCGCCTGGGCATACAAAGTACACACCAATCTAAGTTCCTACCTTTAAAGACTCTGGATTTATATGAATAAGTGTGTTTTAATCTTACATGATAAAAGCAATGACAGCAAATGAAGCAATTGCCAGGTGAATTGCAGAGATATAGATGATGAATGCTGGTGGGCAGAGGTGGCCACGAAGGATACTTTATGTCGAGGAAGTGACACTACTGTAAGATTTTATAGGGTAAGTAGGAATTTACCACGTGGACAAGCATTTTAGACAAAGATACCACGTCCCAAGAAACAGACATAGGCTGGCACCAATGGCTCACATCTGTAATCCTAACTTCTTAGGAGGCTGAGCACTGAGGATCAGGAAAGTTTGTGAGACTCAACTCCAACGAACCAGCAAGAAGCCAAAGAATAGAGTACCCGTATGACTTGCATGAAAAACAAATAAACAAACAAAAACACTAAGGGAAAATGCCTAAGCCTTCAAGCTCCATACTGGTGCCAAAAGACAAAAGCAAACAAACAAACAAAAAACAACCAGAAGCACAAACCAGACCAAAACCAGTATAGCAACTTCTGAGACTACAAGTGATGATCTGGCATTTTTGAAGCCTAAATTGAGAGATGCATGGCAGGAATGAAGCTGGGGAAGTAGAAAGGGGCTGCACTCCTAGAAGGCAACTTACACTCTCCACAGTTAGCAAATGCACACCTCCTCAGCCCACGCTGGCCCAGTGGGTCTTGGCATTCTTTTGGCTTGCCAGGCTTTCCTGGCTGAACGTTGGAGGCAATCACTACCTATTGATTGGTGAGCTGTCACTTAAGGGAAGCTATTCTATTTTTTTAAAAGAATTCTAAATCAATAGAAAATCAAGAAGAGGAATAAGGTTAATTTGTGGATGAATAAGCTAAAGGGATCTTTCCCCATATGTGATGGGGAAAGGACAGAGAGCCAGAAGTGCCTACATCCAGGAACTTATTCACCATTAATTTCATGAGTCTGGAAAATTCTAGGAACCTGCTTCCTGTGTGAGGAATAACTGCCCCTAACTATGTTTAAAACGTAAGTATATATGTTCTGTTTTTCAAAATGGATTCTAACAAAAAATTAACTAGTAACCCAATGGCAATTGCAAATAAGCTTTGCCTTCAAGAATGTCTTTCTTTTTAGCTAACTCATGTTTTTCATGCCACAACTCACTTTCCTTCCCTTGAGTTGATCCCAACAATTCAAAAGCCCGATGCTTTTAACCAACTGGTATCTTCTGGAATGACAATACGCTAGTTTGCTGACTAGAGCTGGGGTAAATGGATGGGAGAAACACAAGGTCCTGCGCATACTTTGTATCTATGTACATTTGTGTTCAAATCCCAACTCCTCCATCCAATCGTGCAAGCTGATAAAAACTCTCAGTGATGATGACAAAGAGGAAAAGGATGACATTTGTGAGGAACAGAGACAATTAAATGAGACAGTACTAAGTGTTCAGAGCATGCAAGAAATACTTACATAGTAAATGTAAGCAATTATTACTGTAGTTGCTACTGTTCTGGGGACCAAGAATGGGAATAAAAAGGTACATTGAGGAAAGGGATGACTGGCTTGGTTTTAATAACTACTACTGGGCCCAGAACATGTTAAGTCCTCTGTGCTTATGTCTTGGCCCTGGAATGAGAGAGATATGGAAAGTGGCATAGGTTTCTTTGATTTACTGCATATCATTTTTGTCACTTAAGCTACATAAGTCATACTCCTTTGATGGAGTGAGATATTCTAGAACACTGAGATAGGGATTGATGTAGTGGCAATCTCTTGCTTGTTACTTATGGAAGAGACTGAGTGAAGGAGGAGAAAGGGTTGGGAATGTAATTCAATGTTAGGAGCAGACATTAATGGCAGCTGCTACAGCACCTACAGCTGCCTGTGTGGAGGTCCTTTTTATCTTTTCCATCCTGGTTGGTTTTTCCTGGTCTTTCTTTCCAAAGGTACTTATAATTCCTCCACTTCTTGGGGGAAAAAATCCAATAATTAGTAAACAGGTAAACAAAACTATGAGAAAGTGAAATGAATTACTATGTATTGAGAGGGAAAAATTGAATGATATTGTTTTAAACTGATGTCCATTTCTTCTGAAAGATGTATTTCTTAAAACCATTCAGTAGCCCTTAGCTCCAATCTCAGGAAGTCCACTGGGTAAGTTTAACTATTTGCTATACCATTCTTCTTTCTCTTTTCAAAGCATTATTGCACATAAACACACAGGTATTTCAGCATCATCTACTGTTGAGAAGCCTTTACTATTCTTCTCCTTTTCTCCTCTCCTCTTCCTGTCTTCCTCTCCTTCTCTCTCTCTCACTTTCTCTCCCACCCCCTCTACATCCCTTTTCTATCCCCTCCCCTATCTTTTTCCAACCAAATACCCTTACATCCAGGGACTACCCAGCTTCCCAGGCTCTAGGCTGTCGAGTGGGGAATGAGAAATCACACATCAGGAAAGACAGAATGTGAGGTCACATCCATATTCAGAGCATAGTCCTGCTGGATAGGCCATTTCTTTGGGGGTTCCTGTCACTTCCACTTCAACAACCCACAAACTGCAGCCAAGATGGCAAAGCGGTTGCTATTCTGCATCATAGCAAAGGGATTTTCAAAGAAAGGTGACTTTGAAGGCTTCGAGGTGGAAGTGGCTGTCAGCTGGCAGAGCTGCTGTTTGCAGAGAAGGAATTCACTGGGGGATAAGGAAGGGCTAGGGGTTCCGAGCCCTTGCGATGGCTAAGCTTCCCATCTCAAGGAAACAGGTTGCCCTAATTATCTGTCATGTCACTCTAACTCTCTATAGAGACAGATAGTTTTCTTCTCTTAGGTTTTTCAAAATCCATTTGTCATTGTGGAAAAACCCTTTCCATCCCATCTTTCAGAGATTTTTAGGAATAAGAGCATAAGTGGTACCCACTGGAAGATTATTTTTTCTTCAAGGACTTTTGAATATGTTAATATTTCTGCAGAAAGGCAAATGCTGTAAATCAGTCCTTTCAATACCTTTTAATGAGTACATGCTGCTTTACGGTTTCTAAGCCCTGATTAGAGAGGGAGGAAAGCAAAGCTAAGGGCAGACTTAAACAAGGGGAATCAGACAGTGTTATGAGACCTGGGCAGATGTTAGATATAGGACTTGGGCATTACCATCCAAAGGGTACTGACATCCAAAGTTCTAATGAAGCTAGATTCTATCCTGTGCAAGCACCTTGAGGAGGTGTGGGGTAGAGGAACTGTCACAGAGGAGTCACAGCACAAGGAAGTCCAGAAGAATCTTGCTAGGTGGCTAGAGGAGAGTTTGGCAAATTCATCAAGATGTGGAAGTTATCCATCAGCTTTATGGGTTCCATTGTTTTAATATCTGAGAGCTCACTGGAGAGATTCATGCTGTCAACAATCACATCAGTATTTTTCAATGATTGTTCTCACTGCATATTCATTGCTCAAAGGTATTTCTTTAGGATATTTCCATCCATGAATATGATGTACTTTGATCAAATTCGCTACCACTATTGCTGTTTCCTATCATCCCTCCATTCTTACACCTCTTTCCATTTGTATAGTTTTTAGTGAGTATGCTATTTTCACACATACATGTCATATACATGTATCATATTCATAGCCCCATCAACATCTCCTTTCCTTGTCCTCTCTTTCTTGCCCCTCCCCCCACACCAAAACATGTCTCTTTTACAGTCATGTCACATTATTATTGGTGTTTTTTGTCATTGTCATCATCAATTTTAGGTCTAGAGTCTACAAATTCTACATGCAATATGTTGTTTGGCTGAGTTTGGCCTATCATGCCCCAAATGATGATGGTCTCCAGTTCCATCCATCTTCTTCTGCAAGTGGCATATAATTTATTCTTTATGACTGTATAATATGACATCACCATGCACATATATGTTGGTTGAATGGACACCCAGGACATCAGAGTATTTAACATAGCCGTACCTACTTCATGTCTTGCACAGTGCCCGGAGGTGGCAGAATCTAGTGCCAGGAAGAGATCTAGGTATGAATCTTCAATGGCCAACTTCATACCTGCTCTGTGACCCAGTTTTCTAAGTGACAAACTAAGTGAGGGACGGGTTGACTAGCTAGCTTGTTGACTAGGGAGATGGTGGGGATATCATAGACAGATGATCTGCTCTCCACTGCATCTGTCCCACATTTTGCACTGGTCTGCCCGGGCTGTGTGGGGTTCTGTCTCATGGCTCTAGCACTCCAGAAATCCACTGTTGATCATGCGAATAACTCCTCATGTGAAGTAAGCAGACTCCATGTGTACACATCTTAACTCCACGTGTCTTCTTCTTGTAAGTCTATCTGACACTGAAATATCAAGATCACTGGAGACTGTGGACTCCTGTCAACCTCAGAGTTCCTCATAAACTCCCCTTGCTGTAGGAAGCCATGGTTGTGGATTTTGAAGGTAAAATGATGACATCTCAAATTTGAGACAAGCTAAGAGTATTTTTAGACAAAAAGGGGGTTGTTTCTTTCCCACTGAGAACGCTAGATGAAGATATGATTGCTGTTAGACAGACTGATGGATCAGGTTACTTTAAGTAAAAACCAAGGAGTACATGCCAGGGACTTTCTTCCTGTGCCCTTCCCCCACCTCCACTGGATAGACATATCCTCACCTCACCTCTAGTGGAAAGCTAGAGAACTAATCAAGGTTGAACTTACACAGATAAATAATGTCCCTCTTTCATCCCCCCCATACATATACATATATCTATTTTTTTCCCTACAAGCTCTCCAAGTACTTCATTATCTTATTATTTTCTGTTTGATTTGCTCTCTTCCCTGGCTAACAGTTTCATTGGGACCGTTCAAAATTACTTCCAACAGTTTCTTTTAAATCATTTAAAAAAACACCTCCCCTTCATGCTAGAGTTGGCTTTCTCCTCAACTAATCTCTGTGGTAGCAAATTAAGGTCAATGTACATTAAATAGACCACCAATCAGAGTTTGTAATGAGAATCCCTCTAGTTATTAGTTTTGTTTTAAATTAAATAGAATGATCAGTGGGAGGGACTCAGAGCGAAGACCCTGGTCTTGAATTTCTCAGTGGAGAAAGGGAGAATTCAGTGCATGGAAGGGTCACCTTCAGGCACTTCCTTTTTAGCCCTGTCATAAGGCCTTCTGTGTAAGCTGCTTTATATGGAGGAAAGGATACTCTGCAACCTGTCCACCAGTTCTGGGGCGTTCTGATGCTATCACTGAAGAACCCCAGAGTAAATGTGCCAAATGGAGGTTCCCATTCCAGATGTCTAGATATTTACACACTCTAGATCAAACTAACAAGCTGTTATGTCAATACAATTATTATTTTTTGGTGTTGTTGTTGGTGGTGGTGGTCCTGGCATTTGAACTCAGGGCCTGGGAGTAGTCCCTGAGCTTTTCTATTCCAGGCTAGCACTCTACCATTTTGAGCCATAGCTCCACTTTCAGTTTTTGGTGGTCAATTAGAGATAAGGGTCTCCTGGACTTTCCTGCCCTGGCTGGCTTCGAACTGAAATCTTCAGATCCCAGCCTCCTGAGTAGCTAGGATTATAGGCATGAGCCACCAGCACATGGCAAGTATATACAATTTTAAAGGCTATATCCAAGAAACTTGATACACAGGCTTAGATTACATTTAGGATTCTTGCACTCAGGATTCACAGAGCACTCTCTTGAATATGGTAACATGGTGTTCGTGGGGAGGCCTGGCTTCTGCTATGACCTTCCTTCTTCCTATTCCTGCCTCTGACTTGTACCCCAGACCTTTGTGAGTGCTCGTGTGATGACCAAGCTGCATTTACAAGCAGGCTGGGTTGAAACCCTATCACGTAAGTTCTAGATCCATACAGTGAGTGGAGATACAGACTCTGGGCGGACTTACCCCTCACTTCCTTGGATTGCCTGTTCTCTGGGGTGGGGACAATCAGAGGAATGGGACAGTGAGGGACTAGTTCAGTGTGGGACTCAAGGAACAAGTGCTGCTGGAGGCCAAGAGTTAGCACCAGTGTTGGAAGCTCAGTAAATTTGGGGCAGAGAAGTTAATATGAGAAGAATCAGAGTTGACACAAAATGATTACTTTGGGGATATTTCCATCTTATTTTTATTAGGTAGTTTCCATTATAAGCAATAACCATTTTATTAAATTAATAAGCATTATACAAGCTCAAGAATTCTCATAAATCATTCTGACTGCTGCTGTTTTAAACAGACAAAATAATCTGCCAGCTCTGAGAGCATCCACCTCTTTCCTGAACACACACACACACACACACACACACACACACACACACACACACACACACACACACACACACACACACACACACACACACACACACACACACACACACACACACACAGATGGGGGCAGAGACAGTTTTTAACCTAAAAGGAAACTTAGATATGTGATTCACACTAATAAATATATCTGAGCAGAAAGTATTGGACAAATCCTTATAGCCATATTTCTCCCTTTCTATAGACTAAGGACTGAGGTCAAGGGAAAGGGTTTCAGACACTAGCCAGTACTTGCTTCCTGACCCTAATTTCAGAGCCAGGATAGCACTGTGTGTGGACATGGGAATATTGGAGCTATGGACAAACTGATTCTGAGGGAAGAGAAGTGGCAAAGTGCTGTCCGTCCTCCAGTCAGTAACTACAGGGATCCACTAGAAAATTCATTGGTTTTTTCCTGCTGTAGAACACCTTGGTATACTCTTGGAGGAGGTTAATTAATGACAAGGAGTAAACATTTATACAGATGGCTCTAAAGAGAAGAGATGGTCTAGAATGCTTCCAAGACCCAGACTGTTCTTCCCTGAAGAGGAGAGTAGACATTTCCTCTTCTTTCATTTCTTCCTTTTTTTTTCTCTTCTATCTTCTTCTTCATCTCTCCCTTTTTCTCTTTCTTTTTTGAATTCAGAATTACAGAGATAATGTTTACATAGAGTAAGAGCCCATCAGCTTTAAGAGAACAAATTGATGAGGTTTGATCAATATTTACAGTCCTCATTATACTTAATGTGCATTATGTAAAAATTGAACTATATAATTTAAATGTAGGAATGGGGAGGGGGAGGGGAGGATCCTGGAAGGGGTGAAAGGGGTGGCATTGATCACCTGTACTCATATCTTGACTTATTGAACTGAGAACCTGTTGTACAATTATTAAATAATATATATAAAAGATAGATAAACAAATAAATACAAAATATCAACTTGTTGAGCTCCAGGATGTTCCTGGAGACTGTGTGTTAGAATGTTAATCACTTTAAACATTGGCAAGTCTTTTTTTTTCCTGGATGACTGTTAGAATGTAACAGTTAATTATGTTGATAAGTGTGTAGTTAACTTTATAAAACACCACTGAACGGTTTCCCTGAGTGATGCAGCTTTAGCTGGCCACATCCTCTTCTCCAACACTTTGTGTTTTTAACTCTTTTAAATTTGGCTATTCCATCAGGTGTATTCTGGTAGTACATTGCAGTCTTAAGTTTCATTTCCCAGTCATTAATAATATTTGACACTTTAGAATATGCTTATATATACTCATACATCTTTTTAATTTTGAAATTATTTTTTACCCATTTTTAATTTGGGTTGTTTGTCTTTTACAATGTCTTTACTGTGATGATTGTGCTCCTAATATTTTGAATTCAACACTTTTTATCAATTATATTTTGCAAGTATTTCTCCTAGTGTACAGGTTTTATACATATGCATCTCTAAAATAGCGATATCTTGAAGAGAAACTAAAATTTCAGTAATGATTATAATTTTTTCATTTGTCATTTGTGCCTTTTTAATCTTCTAGGCTTATTTTTTAAACCTAAGGTCACAAATATTTGCTATATTTTTTCTAGAAATCTTTAAAATCTTGTATGTATGTTACACCTACAGTATATTTCATTCATGCTAATCATATTTTAACTGTTCAAATGCCTCATTTTGAATAGTGGCTCCCATATTAGATGATCCAAAACTTGAGGCATATCAATATTACTGATCCTTTCAAAGAATTAGTCTATGATTCTGATTGTTTTTTTTTCTACTGCTCTCATTTTTGAACTTTCTTTATCTGTGCTTTCATCTTTTTAATTTTACTTTTGTTATATTTTGGATTTAATGTTGTGATTCTCATCTAATTTCTCAATAGATTTGAGCTTTATCCTTTTTCCCATAAATTTTGATGTATTTCATTTTTATTTATACACATGCTAAGATACATTGCTCTTCACTTTGATTTCTTCTAGTAGCCATGTATTGTTAAGGGCCATAATTTTTTATTTCCAAATATCTTAAAGGTTTTAGATAGCTCTTTATTAATTTCCATTTTCAGATAGCACATGCTTTTAATTTTCTCAAATGTACTTGATCCATGTTTCATAGCTCAAAATATAGTTGATCTGGGGAATATCACGTGTCTACTTGAAAAACAATGAGCATTTCATGGCCACTGAGTGGAAAACTATATAAATGCTAATTGCTGATTGTTGATCTTATAGTTTCAGTATTTCATATCCTTGTTGTTGTGTTTATAACTAGCAAGTATAACTATCACCGAGAAGGGAATATTGCAATCTCCCAGTAACTGAATTTGAACCTTTTCTTTTGATAATATCAGTTTTTTCATATATTTTGATGTTCTGGTATTTAATATGCAGGCACATTTTCAAAATTTATGCCCTATAGACCTTGTTCCTTTATTGCTATGATGGTTATTGCTTATCCCTGTTTAAATTTCTGGGTCCAAAGTTCACATGTCAGAAGTAATGCAGTAATACTGATACAAAAGTTCTTCTCATTAGTTTTTGTACCATATCAGTCGTGGGGCTTGAATTCTGGGCCTGAGCGCTGTCCCTCAGCTCTTCAGCTCAAGGCAAGTGCTCTACCACTTGAGCCACAGCACCACTTCTGGTTTTCTAGTGCTTTATTGGAGATAAGAGTCCCACGGAGTTTTCTATCCAGGTGGGCTTTGAACCATAATCCTCAGATCTCAGCCTCCTGAGTAGCTAGGATTACAGGTGTGAGCCACCAGCGCCTGGCTTACAATATATATTTTTCATACTTTGGCTCACTCTTTTATATTACCAGGTAATCAAACTCAGGGTTTGGCACATGCTGAACCTGCACTATATTATTGAGCTACATACCAACCTACCTCACCCTTTAACTTTTTAATATCTATCTATCTATCTACCTATCTATCTATCTATCTATCTATCTATCTATCTATCTATCTATCTATCACCTACCTATCTTATAATTGGTCCTTGTTTTAAAACTCATTGCTGTAATTTCTATTTTTCCATTAACATTTGTTATGAATAGCCACCCAGTTGTGTTTAAATCTACTATCTCTCTTTTCTTTCTTTTTCAAAGTATTACTATTATCTTTAAGTAGTTGTACAAAGGAGATGACATTCAACAAAGCAGGTTATGAATACAATATGTCCCGATCAACATTCTCACTGGTCCCTCCTAATTCACCTCTACCTTCATTGTTCCCCTCCTAATTCACCTCTACCTTCATTGTTCTTACTTTTGTAGGCTATAGATTGAATTTCTTTCCCTGGATTTCTCTTCCCTTCTTCTCTTTATTCATTGACCCCTCTTCCCCTTGTCTCCACTTCACCCCTTCTGGGTTTTGAGTACCCATTTTCTGGTGTTTATTTCATTGAACAATGATTTTTGCCTTTCTAAGATATTGCACTGTTTTAAGTGCTTCTCTGAATTTACTGTCTTTCAGTGAACACATTTTGTATATCTGCATATCATCCAATATTTTAACTTACACATTTATAAACTAGTTCTAACTTCCACCTATGAGGAAAACATTTGTCTCTCTGGACCTGACTTACTTCCCTGAACATTTCTAATTGTCACCTTGTTCCTTTGTTCCTGTTCTTGTTCTGGGATTGATTGAATCAAAAAAAGTTTTATTATAAATCTACTTTGAGCTTCTTATCAATAGTATTTCTGTTGATAATTCTAAAATTTCCATACAGAGTTTCAGAACATCACCACCTATCTTTAAGTGATATAAATGGCCACATACCCAGTGTAGGTCTGTAACAATGCTACCCTTCCCTTCCCTCACCTCTCTTTTACTAGTTTGTCATTCATTTCAGTTTTACTTATAGTCAAATTCATTCATTACATCATAGTTATAATTCCTTTAAGTTGTTTATTACTTGCCAAAGACTTAAAGGGAAATTCCTCCATATCTTAGGAACTTGTGCTGTATTTTTTCTATTATATACTTCCTGAGCATTCTAGAAACTTGGTTTCTATGAACTTTTCTCTCCATCTCTTTGGTCTATCCAGCTCAGGCTAGATTCCCTTCCTTTCAGTAGCAGCCTAGATATTTTTCCAAACAATAATCTTCTGCAACCCTAGGGACTACTTTGCTTCTTTTTTTTAATTGTAAAGATGCTGTACTCATTTACATGAGTAAAGTACATTTCTTGTTGAACATTGTTACCCACTTCATTGTTCTCTCACCACCTTATTTCTTTACCTTTCATGTTTTTATCTTATGACTCACAATCTGGTGCTAAATTATTTCAATGGCTAAAAATATGTATTTCTTATATGTGTCTGTTTTATTCTGGTTGTTTGGAGCAGGAGAGTAAATTTGATTTCATAGTCAAACTCAGAAGTCCTTAGCTCTAGACATATTAGACAACTTGTCCTTTCCTAAACAGGAAAACATTGATTATTTCTGCACTATAATTTAGGTTGTGTTTTCCATGTACTTAATTTCTGATATTATTAGTAGCTCTTTGAGTTCTGGAAGTTGTAGAGCTTAAATTTCATTAACATTAGTATTGGACAATGCCAGTCTTTTCATGATCAACTTTTTTTGTTTTGCTATTGGTCTTTCTTTTGCCAATAAAGCCCTGTTGGTCTCTGAATAGTAAACACTGGCTAAAAGTCAAATAGGAATAAAAGTTCAGAAGGAACATTGAATTTGGAGTTTTCAGCATGTAGGTTCCTTGTGTGTGGTTGCAGGTTTATTGAAGAAGGCTAAAGCTGGTAGAGTTTTAGCACAGTCCCAGGTAAAGGGCATCATTGCATTTCCTCCTGTGAGTTGGCTTGAACTCTAGGACTTTTACTTTGCAATAATCCTCTTACTGATATTACAGGATGATAAGATAGCCAATGTAAGAGATAAGGAGTTGCCTCACCCAACTCTATCCTTAGAGAACTCAGAGACCACAGTAGGGCATGTGCCAGAAGAAAAGTTGCTTTGGAGCTGAGTTGGGACTGTTAATTTGTTCTTCGCCTTAAAGTTCTCAATCCATCTAAGTTGTAGCTCTGATTTGAAAGTGTAATACATTTATGTAAGAGGCTCAGACTTGGGGTTTTCTCAAGTCTTTTTCACATTTAGGATTAAACAAAAGATAGACTAAAAGATCATATTATACTGAGAGGGTCATCAACTTTTTTTTAAGAATATAAACATTTCTATGTTGCTTTATATGTGCCTCCCCCCATGGTATAACCCCTGCTTTCACTGTATTTGAGGTTGGTATAATTTGGAGGGGAAGGGGAAAAATAAATCGTTTAAGTAGGGATACAGGTGGACCCATTGCAACAATGAGATGTACAAGTCGTTATGTTGAAAAATGAACTTTACAACTTTGGTGGGGGTGGGGGTGGGAGGAGGATCCGGTGTGGGGAGGGGGAAGTATGGGAAGGGGAAACAAAGAGGAGGCAACAATGCTTGATAAGAAATGTACTTGTTATCTTGCCCATGCAATTGTAACTCCTCTGTATGGTATTCTCACAATAAAAAATAAAAATATAAACATTAATACTTTCAAGCATGAATTTTTCACTTTTCTTTATATCTCTACTCTTTATATAAAATATTGGAGTCCACTTCCTTATGAATGTATTTGTTTTAATCTATTACGTAGCAAGTGTGTGTGTGTGTGTGTAGATGACAGACATACAGATATACTGGTAATAAACACTTTGGGTAGTTTCTTCTGCACCATTTGAAAGACAGATCTTTGTTATGCCTCTTGATAACTTTTAGTCTTAGGTACTAAGAAAGTTAGAAAGACAGGGAACCTTATCAAGAATTGTGCAGCTAAAAGCCATGGAGAATGAGAGCATTCTTCAGAATAGACTGCAGTTGTGACAATCAGGTCATACTTGGCAGCTGGACAAGCTCTGCTGTTATGATGAGGGCATGCCTTGGCGTTCCTTTCTTTGCTTCTCTCTATGGATTGGCTAGCTCTGTTATGATGAGGGCGTGCCTTGGCGTTCCTTTCTTTGCCTCTCTCTATGGATTGGCTAGCTCTGTTACTCATGGAATTTACTCCGTCATGGCTTTATTGAGTCCTAGCTTCTGCTCCCTGCCTTTTTTTAATTTTAAACATGTGTTTCCTTCTCTGTTCACACATTTTGTCTAATATTTCAGTATTCCAATTGGGCTGAAGTCTCATAAGTTGCAGCACAGACAATTCAACATGCATGTTTAGAATAGGTATCCAGTCTTGGTCCAATCACATGGCAGGAATATGTAGTACCAAACTGGTGGTCTCTCTATAAGAGACCACTGAGAAGTGTTCTGAGATGCTTCAGTTTACTCTGAGAAGTTTCAAATGGACAGCCATAGATGTCAGTCATCTTGTGTGGTCTGCATAATAATACACAGAGCTCAACTAATTTATTGTTGTACAAGTTAATACATTGAATAAGAAATCTATTGTACTTGGAGTGGGTGGACACTTAGCTAAACATTCCCTGGGCTTCCGTCCTACATCCTCTCTCTCTCTCTGTCTGTCTCTCTCTCTCTATCTCTCCCTGTATCTATCTGTCTGTCTGTCTGTCTCTCTCTTTTTCTCTCTCTCATACTTCCTCATCTCTTCCTCATTTGTGACTCAATCTGAAGTTGGACAATGAAGCAGATCTCTTATTGTAGAATGGAGTACGGTGTTTCATTTTCTGTTGCATCTTATCTCCTGGCAGCGAAGTGCCTCATTCCTCATTTGCTTCATAGGTTGAAGTGAGATCCTTATCTATAGTCCCCAAACTCAGTTTCTATACAGAGGAGGTCCTTAATAAAAGCTGGGTATCATTTTCTGATTCTCCTCATGATGCTTCCCTCATTTAAGCATATCTCACACTCTAAAATTACTTTAAAAGATTGCCCTTTTATATCAGGGGTTCTTCTTGATTCTATGCCATCAGTCACATTGGGGGTAAATAAGCTAGATGGAATATTGCTAAATTATGCTCCTCTCTTTATAAGTCTTTGTTCATTAATTCCAAGGAGGTGAACTTAAATCTATTATACTCTTAGCAGATATGGGCTGGATAAGGGCACCTTCTTCATGAATATTCAGCTAGGGAAATACAGTGGGAAACACTTATTCTGGCTGATTTGGCTGTCTTCATTCAAGCACTGAATAAATCCAATCAATAATGCTAATGTCAAGTTTAATTTTCACAACTTCTAGAAGTCAAGGACCAGACCTGTGCATTATTTTTGCTGAGAACCTTCAGCAATCAAGCACTTAAAAAGTCTATAGTGCTGAAATGAGAAAGGTTTCCTTGTTATTGAAAGGGGCAAGTGAAGGAAGATGTAGAGATTTTGGTGGCTCTAATTAATGAGACAGAATGAAAACACAGACCAGTTTCCCAGCTGCCCATGCCCAGAGCCCTCCTACCTTCTCTCTCTCTCTCTCTCTCTCTCTCTCTCTCTCTCTCTCTCTCTCTCTCTCTCTCTCTCTCTCTCTCTCTCTCTCTCTCTCTCTTTCTGATATGCACTGAACACTACCTCCTGCAGAGGAAAAGGAAGCACTAGAAGGGTGAATTGCTAGATGGAGCCAGGCTCTGGGGCAATCTGGGGACTTTTCTTATACTAATCACCTTGCTTTCCTTATTTCTGGTCAACTTAGCTTGGTTCTCCTATGCAACTGCTTTCTTTGGGACATCCTGCTTGTTAGTTATTTTAGCAGTGTTTCTGTTGTCTGTGCAACTAAGCTGAAATACCACACTCTTTGTGAAAACCTGAGGTCAGCACAATTTCTTCCCAGGGAAATTATAACTTTTTGGTACTGTGATTGGAATGTGTGGGTTAGAAGAAGGGAAAGGAAAAAAAAATCTGTTTCCAGGTTCCCAAAGCTCTTATCTCTGTCCAGAGCATCAGAGCTAAGATCACAAGTTCATTCATGGCAGAAGGGCAACTCACGTCTCCCATGGACCTTAAGAGAATGCAGAGCTTTTCACAAGTCGCAGTGTCAGGCACGTTTATGTCAATGTGACATAGACCTTGGGGTTTCCTGAGATTCTAGTCTTGCCTTTTGTATTCTCACCCTTGTGCACGGAGTGGCCTGTTTTCTCTGGGTCATTTTCTCCCTATCCTCCAGACGCGAGAATTTCAAAAGGTTTTTCTGTGAAACTTTTCAGCTTAGAAATATCTCCTCCTCCACTTACGAACTGGATTTTCTCAAAGCCTCCTGTACTCACCTCTCATACCCATGCATCCCATATGCAATTGCCTTCTATCCCCAGGCCTGTGTTTTCTACCAGTCCATATTAAGCAAGGACCCTGTTTCACCCACCACATTCACCTTGTGTCTTGAAGACTCAGCGTTGAGTCCAAATGTGTTTGAGTCAGAGACTGTGTCTTCCTATCTTCATGAAATCAATTTTTTCAATCTACAAACCAAGGATCATCTTGCCTTAAAGACAGTGGGGATTTTAAATATACACCCTTTAGTTTGTGATAAGGATATATTTTTATTGAGTTGCTATTGGTTGAACCTCAAGAACCTCTTTGAATCAAAAAGACATTTCATACAGAAAATAATATATATAGAGAGAGAGAGATTGAGAGAAGGATAAGAAAGAGAAGGAAGTATGGATATAAAGTAGACAGCCTTTTGGTTATCTATATGGACATAGTGTTAGTGGGTACTAAACAGTTAGGTCTGCCAGGCTCTCAGAGCACAAGGAAGAACCCTGTGGTCAGTCGTATGCTGCCAGGCCTCCTCCTCCGCCCCAGTCTCTGACATTGAGTAGTTGCCTGGGATTACCAGGTTTTAGTGTTAGAATAAGGTTTTTGAAAGAAATGGACTTTTGTTATTTTTTTGTTCAGATCTGAGCTAATGCCATCTTAGCTGGACCTATTCTCTTTCTTATGAGACTTGGAATGGTTCTTTTAGTTTCAGTAGATTTCTATTTTTTGCAGAAACATGTTAGTTTATTTGGTATCTCACTTTTATTTTTTCTTTGTATATAATTCAAGTTTATTGCTGGTTGGCTTTTAATGTGGGATATATATATATATATATATATATATATATGTGATGTACAGAGGGGTTGCAGTTACATAAGTCAGGCAATGGGTACATTTCTTTATGAACAGTGTTACCCCCCTCCCTCGTTTTCTCCCAGATTTTCTCTGCTGACCCCCCTCCTCCCCAAGTGGTATAGTTCATTTCAATGTAGTGTCTAGGGAGTGTCACTATTGCATTAGTTCACTCTGTGTCCCACCATTTCTGCGCTTCCCCTTCCCCTCCCCAAATCAGTTAAACTTACATATACGACAAAGGGTACAGAAATCAAAAGCAGCAACAAAGGGGAAAAACAGAAGAAAAAAAGCAAAACACTACAATAAGAAAACTCTTCTTTCCATTTCTTGAGTTCATTTCTATAAGCATCATTTTATATGTTATGCACATAGCTATTGAGCCCTTGTATATCTCACTTTTTGGAAAAATATTGGTGAAACTTTGTCCATCCCGAGCACACTAGAGAAAGCAACAGTTTATCAGGTAAGAGGTCTGGAGTGGAGGGTGAGATAGAGGTTCTCAAGAGGCTGCTTCTTTGGATAAATGTGAAGAATCTGTGAGCAATTCTGACAGCTGGCCATATTTTACTGTATGCACTGGTTCTTACACTCTTTACTACATATTATTTTGTAGATGAAGAAGTAAAATAAGAGCTGAGGTGACTCACTTCAAAGCTATATGGGAAGTAAGTGGAAAGAGGCAGGATTTGAACGCAAGACTCGGTCAAGTTCAGTTCTTTCCTTCATTCTCAGCTATTTCCCCAAAGGAGTACAAGTGCTGAGATCTAGCCCAACCTTCAATTTTATAACCTTCAGGGAAATCTGAGTGTCACTTGTGAATCTAGAATAAAATATGATCCTCTCTCATAGGAAAAATGGATGCAGGTATCAAAATATGCATCTCATTTCAAGGAGGAAACAGAGCCTCAAGTCTTATTCATGAGCTTAATATTAAGAATTCTTGATTTAGTTTACCTCATACAATTATTCTATGCTAACTAAAACAAATTACCATTTTACTTATTGATAAACTGACAGTTGAGAGGGGAAGAAAATGTTAGTGAGTCATCTGGGGAAAGAAGCCCAGCCTTTCAGATGTAGCCTGGTGGTATCTGACTGCTCAGTGGGTCTGCTCACACTTAACTGTGCATTGTAGAAACAAGAAAAGCCTACCCAGGAAAAAGAATTAAAGTCAAGGTGACGGGAAGAAAGGGCTTTAATTACCTAATCACTATTTCCAGGCTCAAATAACTATTGGTGGCAATGGCAGGACATGCAGGTGACTTTTACTCCTTCAGGTATTTTTTTTTTCAGTTCAAGAAGCCTGAATTCTCAAGGTACCTCATTTACTAAGAGGTAGTTTAGACCCACCGAGAACCAGCCACATCAATATTCTAGCCTTCCCTCATACCTGTAGATCAATGGCTCGTTCTTATCTGACAGCATCAACTGACATATTTCCCTGGGATCGAAGAAGGAAGGGAAGAAATTGCAGGTAGGATTTGCAGCTGGCTGCCATATCATGTTTTTATTGAAAGGCTTTAGTGGCCCACACTGCTTGGATTCCCACAAATCCATGCAGTCATGAGTCTCAGCATGCATGGAAAAAATCACAGGGGTCTCTGGGAGGAAGCCTCCACTGTTCAACACTGGTTTGCTTGCTCCATACCATATTGGAACATCATAGTCAAGGGCTCTGGCTGTTATCCTGGCAATTCTGTATTTTTTTTAGTAGAGAGTTAGGCAGAGAAAATCCACACAGAGGTGAAGACATATACCAGATTTGACTTAGGCCTTCCCTAGAATAAACTACAAAGACTATTGGTGCCAGCTTCTATAAAAGAAAAAAATAAATGCATGAAGCTACTTAGTCATTTTGTATAATTGCACAAAAACACCACTCGGGGAAATCATTGTTTTTATGAATTTTCATTAAATATATGCCCGGAATTAGGTTAGGCCATGCAGATGCAAGCTGAATGAGATCTCAGGCTTTGTTTATTTATTTGTTCCTCAATTCATTCCACCTTCCATTCGTACAAAGGGAAAACAGTTGTCCTGGGGACTCTCCAGAAACAGAAATAAAGTAAAATATAAACCAAATTAAAACATCATCAGGTAGGACACTCTAGCAGAAATGGCTGTTATCTTGAATTTCAAAATTGAATGAGAGCATCCCAGATAACTGGGAGATTGGGACAGGGTGAGGAGGACATTCATTCTCTCCGTAGGAGACAGAGGCACACTGCTGGCACGGGACCCCTTAGCTAGCATGATGGGTGCGATGGGTTAACTGGGTTCTTTCTAAAAATTCATATGTTGGAACTTAGCAGTCTTTATGATGATATTAAGAGTGGGGACTTTAAGAGTTTGTTAGGCCATGAGAACCCCTGTTTGAGAAAAGAATTAGAGCTCCTCTAAAAGAGGCTTCACACAACTTTTGTGCATTTTTAAAAATACACTTATGCCTTTGGTCCTCTCCAGGACATATAGTTTCAAAGATCCCATTTTGGAAATTTCACTTTCTTTAACAGAGTGCTTTGATCTTGGGCATTCCAGATTCCAGAAATGTGAGAAATAAATGTCAGTTCTTTATAAATTTCTCAGGCTTGGATATTCCAGTAGAACAGACTGAAGGAACAAGACAGGGTTTTGTTTGTTTGTTTGTTTGTTTTTAAGGAATTCCATTCACTTTGACATTGCTGGTGTAGGAGACATGTTATGTAGAGTAATGGGGCAGGGGAGAAAGAGACTAGAACCTCATTTGGAAGCAAATCACAGAGTACTTTATGTGCTAAATAAGGAGTTTGAACTTTTATTATTATTATTATTATTGTGAAAATACCATACAGAGGGGTTACAATTACATGGGCAAGATAGTGAGTACATTTCTTATCAAGCATTGTTGCATCCTCCTTTGTTTCCCCATACTATCCCTTCCCCTCTCTGCCCCCCACCCCCACACCTCCCTACCACTCCCACCCCCCACCCTCCCACTCCACCAAAGTTGTAAAGTTCGTTTTTCAACATAACGTCTTGTACATCTCATTGTTGTAATGGGTCCCCCTGTATCCCTATTTAAACAGCTTGTTTTTTCCCTTCCCATCCACAAATTATATCAATACCAAATACAGTGAAAGCAGGGTTTAATACCCTGGGAGAGGTACAAACAAAAGCAACAAAGAAATCATCTTATAAATATGTTGGAAACAATTGCAAGAAAGAAAAAAAATTGAACCCTTATCTTAGGGTTTATTTCTCCTAACATCAACTTATCTGACTGTTTCGGTTTGTCTCAGACATATACTAGTTATTGCAAATAAGGGAAACCACGGGACCTATATTTCTTTGGGCCTGGCTTACTTTATCTTGAAAACTAAGGGGAGCTATTGAGGGATTTTAATAGGGGCGTGTGGCAGGATCAGATTTACTTTTTTGATGGTTTACTCCTGTCTGCAGGGAGGGTGATGATTTGGAATGGGGCCAGGGGAAATGAATTAGGTGCCTATTGCTGTAACCCTTATGGGATCCAAGAACAAAGCGGGAAGACAGCTATGTTAAAAAGTTACCGAAGAGATAAGATATAAAAGACCTAAACTGACTATTTGTTTGAGAAACGGATTAAAGATCTTATAAAAGAGGCATCATACAATTTTAATTTTTGGGTTGTTTTATATTCTTATGCGTTTAGTCTTCTGCAGGTCATATAGCGTCAGTATATCATTTAAGAAGTGTATAGCTTCCTTTAACAGACAAACCAAACTGGCTTGATCTTGGGCATCCCAGATTCCAGAAATTGGTAGGAAGAAAGGAAAGAAGGAATCAAGAGTCTTGCTTTGGAAAATCATTTCTAGGATGCTGTTACTCATGGAGATTGTGAATATTTTCAGAGCAATACACACAGAGACAGCGACAAAGAGGAAACAATGGATTCTTTCTAGGATCTTAAATGTAAGGTTATAAAAATAGTCAAGTTCTGAATTGAGCATTCTAGTTGCCTATTGCAATCGCAAAGAAATCTGAGCTGGAAATACAGATTGTGGACTCTTCATCCCGAGGTGGTTTCTGGTAAGAGCACTTTGTGAATATAAATACTTAGAAGAAGTAAAGATGAGCATGAAGTTCACAAAAGAGTCTAGAGTGCTAGAAGAGTAGAAGGAAAACTGGAAAACAGCAATTTTAAGAGAATCACAAAAGAGGAAGTTTATTGTTAATTAATTCATTAGTTCTGGTATTGGGGCTTGAATTCAGGGTCTGACACTCTCACCTGACTTTTGTATTTATAACTGATGTGCTCCCATTTGAACCATACCTCTGCTTCCTGCTTTTTGCTGATTAAGTGGAAATAAGAATATCACAGATTTGTCTGCCTGAGTTGGCTTCAAACAATAATTCTCAAATTTCAGCCTCCTAAGTAGCTAGGATTCCAGGCACAAGCCACTGGGTGCTTGGCCAAAAAAAAAGATAAAGACGGAGAGGCTGGTCATATGGAAGGCTTTGGTGTCTTACTATTAATCATTAAGTAAAGGAAGCCTTGGTGGGGAAGCCTTGGTCTTTGATCCATTTGGAGTTGATTCTGGTGCAGGGTGATATATAAGGATCTAGCTTTAGTTTTCTACAAGTAGTTAACCAATTTTGCCAGCACCATTTACTGAAGAGGCTGTCTTTCTTCCATTCTATTTTTTTAGCTCCCTTATCAAAGATTAGATGGCTATAGGTCTGTAGGTTCATTTCTGGGTTTTCATTCTATTCCACTGGTCCTGAGGTCTGTTCTTGTGCCAGTACCAAGCTGTTTTTATTAACTATGGCTTAGAGTTTGTAGTAGAGTTTGAAATTTGGTATTGATATTCCTCCAGCAGTGTTCTTTCTGTTGAGGGTCTTTTATTGTTCCATATGAATGTTTGGATTGCCTCTTCTATTTCCTTGAAGAATGAGGTTGGAGTATTGATAGGTATCGCATTGAATTTGTAGATTACCTTGGGAAGTATTGCCATTTTCACGATGTTGATCTTTCCAATCCAGGAGCATGGGAGTTTTTGCCACTTTCTAAGTTCTGTTTTGATTTCCTTTTTCAGGTTTTTAAAGTTTTCATCATAGAGGTCCTTCTCTTCTTTGATTAAGTTAATTCTTAGGTATTTTATTTTTTGTGGGGCTATTACGAATGGAGTTGCTTTCCTAATTTCAGCCACACTTTTCTCATTGTTGGCATACAGAAAAGCCATTGATTTTTGAGGATTAATTTATATCCTGCTATTTTGCTGAAGTTTTGAATCAGCTTGAGTAATTTGGGAGCGGAGTCTGTGGGATTCTTTAAATACAAGATCATGTCATCTGCAAGAGGGAGAGTTTTACTTCTTCTTTCAGTATTTGGATCCCCTTTATGTTTGCATCTTGTCTTAGTGCTGTAGCTAGGCATTCTAATACTAGATTGAAGAGAAGTGGAGAGAGTGGACATCCTTGTCTTGTTTCTGAGTTAAGAGGAAATGGCTTTAGTTTTTCACCATTAAGTATAATGCTGGCTGTAGGTTTGTCATATATAGCCTTTATTGTATTGAGGAATGTTTCATGAATTCCTAATTTTTCCAGCACCTTCATCATAAAGGGGTGTTGGATCTTGTCAAATGCTTTTTCTGTATCTATTGAGATAACCATGTGGTTCTTATCCTTGCTCCTGCAACTTCTATATTTGTACTTTCAAAGTATTCTTTCCTTTGAGGCTAAACCTTTTTGTAAAAGATGAGCATGCACAGGGTATCATTGTTAGTCATATTTAATGGTTCAAGGTGAGCAGTCCCAGAAGTGTTCTTATATCCATTTTAGCCTTTTGAACATGTGGTACATGACCTTGAGTTATGCATGCCCCAAATGTGCCCATTATTATTTTTTTCTTGAACTATGATCTTAAAGTGAGCAAGCTCAGCAATATATATCCTTAACCTAAGCCCACCCCTAAATTAATTTCCTATATAGATATGTATAGGGTTCTGGGATGAAATGTCTGTTTCCAAGGAGGACATTACTTTCAGAATAACTACAGTGTTCTTCTTATCTACTACAGCTAATAAATCTTCCTCTATTTTTTTTATCTCCTGATCATGCTTATTGGCTTTGCATTTAACCATAGAAGAGCCCATTATATTTGGTTACACTACAAAATATCTGTATCTGGAAGGAGGTATTGTTGGAAGGCACATTATAAGGACATAATAGTGAATGAGAGACACTGTAAATACTAAAAATTTAAAAAAACACTAGTGTAGATTAAACTTTTCAGAAAGTTTTGATGGGAGAGGGTGATATTATACTAACTGCATTGTAGTAAAACACTGACACATTGAATTGAAATCCATTGGTACTGAATTGTTGAATTGAATTGCTGAATTGTTGAATGTTGAATTGAAACCTTGTAAACAAGTAATAAATACAAGGAGAAGGTCAGAAGATTGGGCAAGAGGCTACTGTTTGATCTACATTGTTTTATTTTGTTTATGCGTGTGACCTGAGTGTATTTATTTGCTGAAGAAGAAAAAAAATACAAAAGGAAAAATGGAATAAGCAAAAGAATTAGAGATAAAAGAGTTGAGATCTGAAATATGTAGACAAACCATGCTTGTTTAGTAGATCAGAGGAAGAAGGAAGGAATGATATCAGAGTATTAGTTGCCTATTGGTTTGTACGCCATATATCAGGACACCTGTGAAAGAGACTAAGGATGTCCCACTGAAGGAGTATCTGGACTTACAACTAACTGAAGGTCATTATAAGAGGACCCGGCCGAGGTGGTAGTTCTTATCGTGGTAATCCCAGGGTGTATTGGGTGTACTTTCACAGTGCCACAGGGCAGTGGGGTATGGTCGGTGATGCTTATGCCATCTGACCAGACTACATCTTAGCTATATGACCTAGAGCTAGTAGTTTCATGTGAATCTCATTTTATTTTCTTATCTGTGAAAAGGCTAATAAGATTGGGTGTCTCAAAGGTGTGCTGTGTTTTACCCTCTTAATTCCTTAACGGTATGTAAAAATGATGATGCTTTTCGGAATAGGAAAAATGAACACCGAACCATCCTCACAATCTGACATAGAATGGAAATAAAGGGCAGGTGATGTAGTTGAAACACAAGTTGAAAAAGGTGCCGAACAGAAAGGACTTGTGAGAGGGAAGATGAAGGCCCAGGAGGGTCTCTCCTTCCTTTTTGTCTTCTTTTGAAGTGAAACATTTTAAAAGTTACAAGTTGCAGTAGCCAAAGTGCAAAAAGGATTTCTGTAAGAATCACATCAGCAACGCGTTCTGAAGGATCTCTCTCTGGCTTGCTTGGAGACAAATATAGAAAATAAGGAGGGAAGTGATGGATGGTGTTGGGGGATCTTTCAGGAAACTCTGCAGAGGACTTGCTTCTCGGATACCTTTCAAATGCCAAAGGTAGTGAAGGAAGTGTTCTGCCATTCTGGGGAAGCTCTCTCTAGGACATTATCTGAGTCAACTAAGTAGAGATCCTTTTCTCTCTCACAAAGTAATCTGGTACTGCTCCACTTGAACTGGGGACCAGAGCATCATTTCAAATGATGATGTCGATGGTGATGATGATGATGATGATGTATACGTACACAGTGGCTCCCTGCACCGCATATTGTCTAGATACAAAAGCAACCCACTTCCCACTGTGCATATTGAAATGTGTACATTGAACACCATTGTGTCCAACATAATGTTTGAGTATAAAAGAACAAGGAACGATTACACATTCTACACAGGGGAGGATTCCAGTGGTGTAACTCCTTTGAGCACGGAACTTACAATGTAACAAAATGAATACCAAGGAGCTGTGTTAAGGGGTGGAGAGGATCCAGGGGAGGGGTGACAAATGAAGGGTGGGTGATTGCAATCATCATATTTAATGTATGTTTCTGAAAATGGAACCAAGTAACTGGAGAGGATGGGTCAAGTCTGAGTTATGGGGAGAAGGATGGAAAGAGTGGCATTGACCAAGATGCACTCACAAATTCACATATTGAAAAGAAACCCCTTTGGACAACTACTTAAGGATAATACTTTTAAAAGCAGCAATTATAGAACAAGAGAGGGTAGAATGTAACCTGGAGTGAAGTTATGAGCTACGGATAGTAAGAATTCTAGAAATCCCTAGGAAGGGTTTGGGCATCCACCAGGAACTAGAATATTCAAGTTTAGAAATATCAAAATGGAAGGTACATCTGGCATAACAGAGATTTAAAAAATGCCAACCCGGGGGCTTGGAATGTGGCCTAGTGGTAGTGTTTATGCCTAGCATGCATGAGGCCCTTGGTTGGATTCCTCAGTGCCACATAAATAGAAAAGCTGGAAGTGGCACTGTGGCTCAAGTAGTAGCGTACTAGCCTTGAGCACAAAAAGCTCAGGGACAGTGCCCAGGCCCTGAGTTCCAGGATTGGAAAAAACATGCCAACCCTTTCCAAATTTAGCTCTGTTTTACAAATGAGGAAAGTGAGGTGCTAAAAGGTGAAGTGACTTGTCTGGGGTCACAAAAGGAGTCCTAGAAAAACTGAACTAGGACAGGAAACACTTGGCAGGAATGAATCCACAGAATGATGTAGTAATTCTAGTAACTATGATTATCAAAACAGTTACCATTGATGGAGTGCTTTCCATTGGCCAGTCTTGTGTTAGCCATTATATATTCATTATTTTCTCTTACTACTTATCACAGCTACGTACATACTGAGTATTTGTTTGTGCTCCCTTTCTTCTTTTAAAAAATATCGGAAAAAGAATCGGAATGTCTTTCTTAGATTTGAAGAACCTGCTTCGTTTTTGTGGTGGATACTAACTTTGTTGACACTGAAAATGTCAGGTAATGAGCAAAATGACATCTGGCTACTTCAACTAAATGTCTTGGTTTATCTGTGCCTTGATTCCCTTTATGGTGAAAATGAGGGTTACAGACTTGATAGAGGCCATGTAAGAATTAAGCGAGCTGGGTGCCGATGGCCCCTGCCTATTATCCTAGCTACTCAGGAGGCTGAGATTTGAGGATCGAGGTTCAAAGCCAGCCCAGGCAGGAAAGTTCATGAAACTCTTATCTCCAATTAACCACCAGAAAACTGGAAATGCACTGTGGCTCAAGTGGTTGATAGTTTGCCTTGAGCTGAAGAACCCAGGTCCAGAGTTCAAGCCCCATGACCGACAAAACAAACGAACAAAAAGAATTAAGTGAACTGATATAAGAAAATACAGAGAAGTCCTTGCCACAGTGTAGATGATCAAAAATGACAATGGCCACAATCATTTAATTTTCCAGTTCCTTTAGCAGCCAGGCCATGGGCTCATATAGGTTATGCTGACTGAGAAAGTTCTTACCACACACTAACAAGTAAAAGCAGGGACTTTCAGAACTAATGCTTTGTGAGGCTAGGCAAGCAAGAGCTCTTCTATTTGAGTCACTCTATTTGCCCACCCTGAAGCTCTAATTTCATACAAAAATCACATTCACAGGTTTTGGTGCTAGAACTTAAACATACTATTTTGCATGTCACAATTCCAAATGCAACGCAGATGACACACCACATCTACACATGGAAACATTTCCTTAAAGAATCTATGAATTCAAAGAGAAGATGCATTGGCGAAAGTGAGGAAGAGGTAGAGAGAACCATGGAAGGGCAAGGGACTTGACAGTGGGCTTGACTGATAAATTTGGGAACGGGCTCAGCACTGTCACACACACAGGGATTAAAATGTCACCATCACTCTCTCAATGCTCTGTCAAGGTCCTGCCAAATAATTTTCTGAAGACCAAAAACTTGATTTCCTTGGCCACACATGGTGATACATTTCTGGACTCTCAATTATTCAGAAGGCAAAGGTAGTGAAGTCAAAGTTCAACACCAGCCTGGTCAATGGGCAACATTAACAGAACATTCTATCTGCAAAACTGAAAAGAAGAGGACTGTCGAAATAGCTCCACTGGTAGAGTGTGAGGGCCAAATAAAAAGGAAAGAATGATATTGAAAAGGTTGACATTGATCAAGATGCACTGTATTCAGAAACTGCTTTGTGAAATGGTATCTCCTGTGTACAACTACTTAAAGAGAATAAAATATTTAAAAAGAAGGCAAAAGGTTTTTTTTTCTGTGATACATGCATAAACTTTAATGTATAGGATCAGGCTATCATACATACACTTATTTATATTACTGTAGTCTTTGATTTTTTTCTCTAAGCTTTATATCTCATCACAGCAAATGCTATTCTATTTTAGTCCTTGTTATATTGACCTACAATTTCTATTCTTTTTACTGGTGAAAGTAAACATCGGTTAATAAATTTATACGAAAAGAAATTTTTGAGCTGGGCGCTGGTGGCTCATGACTGTAATCCGAGCTATTCAGGAGACTGAGATCTGAGGATTGTGGTTCAAAGCCAGTCTGGGTAGGAAAGTCCATGAGACTCTTATCTCCAATTAGCCACCAGAAAACTGGAAGTGGTGATGTGGCTCAAAGTGGTAGAGCACTAGACTTGAGTAAAAGGAGCTCAGGAACAGAGCCCAAGCCCTGAGTTCAAGCTACAGGATTGACAAATAAAATAAAATAAAAAAAAATAAATCTTTGTACTCATCTTTGTATACATGAATTCTTTAGAATTGATCCTGACAAGTGTTTTCATTGTGTCAAAAGGTAAGCATTTACAAACCAAAACAACATTGAGATACCACCTCACCCCAGTTAGAAAGGCTATAATCAAGAACTCTAACAACAACAGATGCTGGAGGGGATGTGGACAGAAAGGAACCTTACTTCATTGTTGGTGGGAGTGTAAACTTGTTCAACCACTTTGGAAAGCAGTATGGAGGTTCCTCAAAAGACTTCACATAGAGTTCCCCTATGACCCAGCAATCCCACTTTTGGGCATTTACCCAAATGTTTACAAACAAGACCACACTAAAGCTACCAGCACAACTATGTTTATTGCAGCATTATTTACCAAAGCTAAGATATGGAACCAATCCAGATACCCCTCAATAGATGAATGGATCAAGAAAATGTGGTATATATACACAATGGAATTCTATGCCTCCATCAGAAAGAATGACATTGCCCCATTTGTTAGGAAATGGAAAGGCTTGAAAAAATTTATATTAAGTGAAGTAAGCCAAGCCCAAAGAAACATAGGTCCCATGGTTTCCCTTATTTGGAATATCTAGTATATGTATGAGTCAAGCAGGAAAGTTCAGATAATGTGATGTTAGGGAAATGAACCCTTAGATATGTATTTAAATGTTTTTTTTTCTTTCATGCATTTGTTTCTAACTCATTTATAAGATTATTTCTTTGTAGCTTTGTATGTCCCTCCCCCACAGTATAACCCCTGCTTTCACTATATTTGATGTCGGTATAATTTGTGGAGGACATGGGGAAAAACAAGTCATTTAAGGATACAGGTGGACCCGATGCAACTATGAGAAGTACAAGTTGTCATGTCAAAAACAAACTTTACAACTTTGGTGTGGGGGGGAGGGTTGAGTGGGGGGGGTGGGGGAGGCTGGGAAAGGATGTGAAGGGTAAACAAAGGAGGAGGCTGCAATGCTTGATAAGAAATGTACTCATTATCTTGCCCATGTAATTGTAACCCCTCTGTACAGTATGTTCACAAAAAATGAAAATTAAAATTAAAAAAGGTAAGCATTTAAAAGTTTATTGCATACTGCAACATTGCAAACATTACTTTACCAATTCATTCTCTCACAAGCAGTACACATAGGGTTTGTTTTTGTATTCTTTGATACATTATTATGTTTAATTTTTGCCAAGCAGATAGGAAAATGTACTTCTTTTTGTCTCTTTCTTGTTACTGGTACATTTGAGAAAATTTTCTAATCACTTTTGGCCATTTGTTTCTTCCATGAATCACTTATTCTTAATTTTTCCATTTGTATGGATCTATTTTTTGTTTCCGTACAAGTTTGGAGTTTTTATTTATGTACTTTTTGTGATCATTGAGATTATTTTCTTTGAGTCTTTTTTGATGATTCATCATTAGTTATGAGTTTTTGGAGTGCAGAAGTTTTATAGTTTTCATTTAAGACCTTGATTTAAATAGGTATTCTATTTGTGGATAGTACAGGGTTTAGATTTATTTTTCCAAGGAAAAGCTACTGATTTCAACTCCACTTATTTAATAATCTATATGAGATACTGGAAAAGTTTGGCCCATGGGGCAATATTGGGTCAATACCCAATATTGTAGTAAATAAAGTTTTCCTGAAACACTGTTATTTGTTTAGTATTGTCTTTGGCTGTTTTTCAGTGCAATGGAAAAGTTAAGCGGGTTCAACAGAGACTGTATAGCTCACAAAGCCTGCCTGAAATATTTACCATTGTGTCCTGGGAAGAAAGTTTCCTGCCATCCTCCCCCTTTGTTCTGAAATGGTCTTCTTATGTCTGCTGAAAGTCCTTTTGTGCAATGGTTCATTCTGAGCTCTCTTACTCAGGAGCTCCATATCCACGCTCGACCCATACCATCTCAAGTAAATATAGGCTTAAAGAATGTGTAGGTATTTGTTTTAGCAAATGTCCTCATGTATTTATTTTTCAAAAATTCCCTTGCTCTTTTGCTATATATATATTTTTAGTATACAATGAGCCTGCTTTTTTTTTTTTTTGCAGACTGTGAATTGGTGGATTCCTCCAAACTATAGAACAAAAGTATTGTTTAAAATATTGTGACTCTATTGATCACATATGGACTTTTTTTCCTTGTCTTTATTGTCTAAACAATAGACAGTTAAATAATATTTACATTGTACTTACATTATAGGAGGCAGTACAAATAATCAAGAGATGATTGGACCTGGGAGTTTATATGCAAACATTTCATATATAACACTTGAGCACCTGCACAGTTTGGTATCTGCATGGGGTCCTTGAACCAACTCACCATTGATATACAGGGATGATTCTATCAACTTGAAATTCACCTTCTCAAATTTTATTTTCTTATATTTTATTTTATTTTATTGCCAGTCATGGGGCCTGAACTCTGGGCCTGGGCTCTGTCCCTCAGCTTTTTAGCTCAAGGCTAGTGTTCTACCACTGAGCCACAGCACCACTTTGGCTTTTTCTGCTTATGTGGTGCTAAGGATTCAAACCCAGGACCTCATGCATGCAAGGCAACATTTTACCACGAGCCACCTTCCCAGCCCCAACCTTATCAAATTTTAAAACAAGCGTACAACCCCTAAGTCAGACATCTAAGCAGAACTTCAGTTTGAAGATGTAGAGAGAACTGCATCTTGGCAATATTGAGGATGTCCCTTTAGCATTGTTTATTCTATGCTTCCGCTTCCTTGAGGGAAATTATGTTGTTGTCTCGCATATTTCTGATTGGACTTGTGTACGTACACTTAATAGATTGTCATTAATAGTGCAATTTGGACATTTGTGATTTTGCTATTTTGTCATCTATTTTCCTTTGTTATTTGAAGAGAATAAATACCAAGAGAAAGTGAAGGGTTCTTACCACAGAAGAGAAAAAGGAACATATTTTATCTCCCTGTCTCACACTGCAAGGGAATGGAAGCTTGTCCAATGAAATACTATCACCTGTGACTTTTGTTTTGAGACAGGTTTTCATAAGCCCAAATTGGCTTGGAACTTCCTGGCCAGCCAACTCTGGCCTTGAAATTGCAATTCTCCTGTTTCAGTATCCCCATGATTACAATAGTGTACCACAATGCCTGGTTAAGGACTGTAAGTCTTTAAGAATTAATATAAAGTATCATGGAGAGACTCTTTGGTGTGGCACCTGCTTGAAGGTCAAAGTCTCATTCAGGGACACACAGTAGATGGTGTGAGGATAGAGCAGTCCAACATCATGCCAGCAAGTATTCAGTGGTGGTGATGTTACTGGTGAATTGTCCTTGTTGTGACTTTGATTGTGCATTACTTGCCTTGGTTCTGCCTGAATTTCTTCTCCCAATCAATTCAGTGAGCTACCTGAAACCTTTCTAATGAGCTTTGTTTCTGCCTAATAGAACCAGAATCTGCTTCTGTTGCTTATAACCAAGAACCCTGACAAGAGTTCATCTTACATTAAAACTTGTAATTGGTTATTTTTGATGCACATACAACCCATTGATTCTTGCAATCATCTTAGGAATCACAGTAAAACGAATCATTTCACATTCATGTCATTTGTGTTTAGAGGATTCTGAAGCTGTAAGAGTCCTGTGAGATACTGGTTCTTGAACACCTATTATTTGTGTCAGATATTGAAATTAATGTTCTTTACTTCAGTCTGTCTCTGTTATGAACTAGGGCAACTGGCAGCGTTATTTCTGCTTTTACAAATGAGGAAATGGAGTTTTAGAGAGATTAAGAGACATGTCTATGGTTATGTAACGAATCAGGAATGGAGCCAGACCCTGAATTTTGTTCTATTACTAAGCCTCCAATCTTTACAGTCCATCAAGCTGTCTTCCTAAATAGGCACTGTCTTTTAAATATTTACTTCAGAGATATGCATATGCAATATTCATTACCTTTCTTCACTAAAATGACAGACATGGTCCCAAGTCTTCAGACCTCCTGAGTTTTGTCAAACTTATCTTCTTTGCCCTCTGATGTCCTACACCTAGAATGGGACACGTTTTGTTCCTGGTCACAAACACATCATTCTTTCTTTCCCTTTCTCCATTTGTATATATTTGAATTCTCTATGTCCCTTCTATGAGTCCTCTGGCTTATAATGTTCTTGCTTCCTTCTCTGAACGTCTGCCGCATATCTCAGTTCCACTCATTTGGCACTTAGCCTGGGTGCAGCTTTGCATTTTTATTGGTTTTATAAGCATGGCTCCCTCATCCCTCTTACAAGGCAGTTCTAATTCCAGAAGGCAGAAACTTACCCTGTTCATTCCTTATGTCCCTACTGCATCCATGTTAACCAGATGGCCTGAGATAACTGTGACATCATTACCAGTCTTTAAGGCTCCAAGGTCTACAAAACACAAATCTGGGCTTAGAGACACTCAGCCTGTATAATACCAGCAACAGGGAGGCAAAGACAGGAAGATCAAAAGCTCAAGACGACCTACTGAGGTCCTGTCTCTAAAAACAAATGAATAAAACAACAATAATGAAACAAACTGACCTTTGTATGAAATAGTTGAACAGTTCATTGTCCTATGGGGACTTTATCTCTTACTTGTCTTGGCTCCTCTTAACGGTGGTTTTCTGATTGTACTTTTACTGCAGCTTTGGTTGATTTTTTTCACACTCATCTAAGACAAGAATTGTGTATAGTAGACAGCCATGCCACTATATAACCTATAATTCAAAGACTATTGGCAGAGTGGCAGCATATGACAGCTGGGTAACTGGCAGAAAATCTAAGCATGGCTTTGCAGAGACCTAGGGTATAGGTTTTGTCCTGAAGTAGTAGCTAGCCTGAAGAACTTTCTTTACTCAGAAGTCAAAACATGGTCATCAGTGATGTCCTATTCTTCTATAGAAATTTTAACAACTAAATGGTCTTGTCCTCTAACAACTTTATATTTACCTAAACACAAGAGTTATAAATGTGTCCAAGGATTGCTGACTAGTAAATCTCTTAACTTTTAAGATTCATTGTTCAGAGGAGTTGTAGAAGAGAGGCAAGGGCTGATGAATCAAGTCTACCACCAACTATAAATGGAAAGGATCAGCCCTAAGAAATCATTTTCAATACTTTCCTTCCTGTTCTGTGAACTCTCATTCTTCTCCCCAACCTGTGCACAACTCTCTCTTTCTCTTACTCTGTCTCTGTCTCTGTCTCTCTTTCTCTCTAAGTCCTGCTGCATTCCCTCATTCTTCCTGCCTTTCACATTCACTGCCGCACCACAGACTTCCTTTTCCAGGAGCCAAAGTGTCTGCTATTCTGACCACCAGAAAGGTAAGTAGTATCTCATTTTTTGGGCAAAATAAGCTTTGAAGTTTTAATAAGAGATATTCATTTGAAAAATAAACCAGACTCCAAAGGTAATTCTGAGATATTCCATCAAACACTGATACCAGAGCCTAATTTTATACAGGATAACCAGAGATCAATGGTGCATTATTTAGAAGTACGTCATTTATTTTTTTAATTTAATTTTATTGTCAAGGTGATGTGCAGAGGGGTTACAGTTACGTATGTAAGGTAATGAGTACATTTCTTGTTGAACATCTTTGCCCATTCCTTTGTTTTTCTCCCACTTTCCCTCCTTCCAATTGCCCACCCCCCCAAGGTGTGAACTTCATTTCCAACATATTGTCTTGTGTGTATGTTTAGAGATGGCTTCTTTTGTCATTTCTCTTTCTGAGATAGTGTCTTGCTATGGAACTCATGCCATCCTTGAACTCATGATCTTCCTGCATCTGCCTCCCAACGTCTAGGCTTAAATGTATATGCCACTGTGCCCAACTAGGGACCAGCATCTTTGTTTTTAATCACCTCTTTCTGGGAGGGATATTAAAAGCAGGGTGTTTGGATTTTTGTCCTGGCTTAGATTTTACAAAGTCTATTTGAGTAGCAGTGGAGCTCTTTCTGACCCTTCCAAACGTCACACCTGTTGCCCTGTCCAGCTTTCAGGACATCTTATTAGGGGTGAGGAGTTGCCCCTTCCCCCTGAGTGTTAAGACTACCTTTTTCCATGAAGAGCAGCCCAGGGAAAACATCCCTCCTATCTGGTTTTACAAATGCTTCCGGTACAACAGAAAATGACACTGATTTTGAGACATCATTTTCCTCTTTCTAGATGTTTCAGTGTCTTTACAAAAAAGATTTATTTGTCTGGAGAATACTCATCAATACTATTAGGATTGGTTCCACCCTCAAAGTTAACGTGCTGATCCAATGTCCTAAAGATTTGATGCCATATTTTCCAAACATGAAATCGGGACATGCAGTCTGACAAGGTGATGGAACACTGAAATTGGGACTGACCTAGAAAATTCAGGACAGGAGGCTGTCATACATAATGGCTATGCGGCCTAGATAACACACACCATTTTCCCTGAAGCCTGTCCACATCATGACAGCTACATTTGATGGCCCCAGATAGCCTGTCTCTTTCTGTTTGGGGTCACCCAGTTAGTAAATCCCCATTTCCTCTCGGAGGGATAAATCTAGTGTTCAGCTTATTTGTAGCCCAAGAATGACTGACAAGCTGTGTACTCAACTCCACCTACTTCCAGAGGTCAACTTGGCTGTACACAAAGGAGGGGTCCTCCAGACCCTCTGCTGGCTGAGGGAATCAGCCTAGCCACACTGAAACTCAGTAAGCAAGGCTAGTAAGAATTCCTGCAGACTCCTTCACTAAATTAATATGCAGAGGGCAAGGATAGAAACTCCATTTGGGGTATATAGAAAAGGAAGGAATTTTGTGCATGGGTCCTTTGAAAAGAGACAGAAAAGAGAACGAAGTTGGGAGAAGAGATGTTTGCATTTCTTATGCTGTACTATAATGAGGAATTGCTGTTGGGATATAGAGGATATAGAGAAGTACATGACTAGTTTTCTGGGGAAGCATTGTGAAATCATGTGCATGAATACTGATGTTTAGGATCCAGGTAATAAAGGAGAGGACATAATTTAGAAGAGGAATTCTCTCTATATCTATATCAGGCACATCTAGGATTTATGGTTTGGGAAGCATGAATTGGGAAGACTGCATTGTGTCTGACTCAGTTTTTGAATCCTTAGTTCCCATCTTTAAGAAGATGATTGAAATTAAGTGAGTTCCTTTTATAGAAAATGAAGATATCCTGGAGTCCTTGCTCACTCCGGTAAGTAGGGGCATAGCAAGTCAGGAAGAAAAACCTCATAAGAAGCCAAATTTCATCATAACCTTGATCTTGGACTTTCTAGTAACCCTGAGGTGAGAAGATAATCAAAACCATGTTGCATCATTCAAAATATATCCAGACAATATAGCTAGGTCTACTGGAATTTGAATGGATATTGAGTAAGGGAAGGAACTAAAATATATTCACTGGATTTTATAATATGAAAGCTATTAGTAATTCTAGTATGAATGTTTAAGGGTCAGTAAGAGAAAAAAAAGAACTAAAAAAGAACTTGGAAAACCATATTGAATAGGCTGCAATGTTTCTAAGATCATATACACTGGACTGCAGAGTTCACAGAACCATATGCAGAATGTGGGACTGAGAAAGAAGAGTGTGTATATATATTGGGCATCAAGTACTCCCACTGAAGCCCGGGTAAAATAACATCAAAAGAACAATTTGGAAGCCAGACACTGATGGCTCAGATCTGACAACCTAGCTACTCGGTAGACTGACATCTGATGATTGAGGTGCAAAGCTAGCCCTGCAGAAAAATCCCTGAAACTCTTATCTTCAATTAACTAGCACAAAGCTGGAAGTGAAGGTGTGGTTCAAGTGATAGAGCATCAGCCTGGAACAAAAAAGCCAAGCAAAAGGTTAAGGCCTGGAGTTTAATCCCTGAATTCATTCATTCATTCAGTCTGTCTGTCTGTCTGTCTGTCTGTCTGTCTGTCTGTCTGTCTGTCTGTCTGTCGGGCTCTCCCTCCCCCTCCCCCACAGAACCATTTGGATTATAATGTTCTTCTGTGATTCTTTAATCAAAACTGAGCTCTGACTTGAGGTCAGAAATGGCTTTGTCAGGGTTACACAGGAAAAGAGCCACTAAAGGGGATTAGATCTCTGTTCAGAATCCAAGTATACCCCTTCCTGCAGTCTATGCTGCCTCCTCTAATCTGCTTATTCTTGGCAAAAGATTCGAGAAGAGACGTATGGCTCGGTTGTCGGGCAGCATCTGACACTCCCCACCTGAAGAAACTCATTGGAACAGACGTAAGTGACCTATAACTCACAACAGGCGAGCCCGGGGCAGAAATAATCAAGCCTCAGCTTCATCATTTATCAGCACCTGAACATCCGCTTCTGTGGCTGCCTGTCTGGCAGTTGCTCGGGCACAGGCCGCTCGGCTCTCGCTCAGTCCTCCGGTGGCAGGAGGACTTCATAAATGACATTTGATTATGCTCAACACAGCAGCCAGGGGCTGTACACCAACTGCAATAAAGATGGCAAACACTAGCGTTCTTCATAAAACATGGGAGCCCCGGGGAATGGAATTGAAATCTTAATGTAGAGATCCACGGCCACCGCGAAGGCAAATGACAGCAAAATGTGAACAAATTACAAAACCAATCATAATAAACTTGCTGCTTGTGCTGTCTTTCAGGCTTCCAGCTCATCAATATCGCCCCCAGGGAGCAAAGCCAGCTCCCCAGGGGTTCCATGGAGGCCATTAGAAACTTGCTCACTGGGCCTCTGGGCTGGAACCCAGGGGTGCTGAAATGGCTTTGTGTTCAATTGAGTTCTAGCCTTCTAATCTGGCCCTTCTGCCGAAGGGCAAGCCTAGGCAAACGTAGCCTTATTTCTAGCACAAGAGTATTCTTTGAGACCTGTGAATCTCGATGATGCTTTCGGTTTTTCAATTATGGCCAAGTCTGGAATGAAATTTTAGTTTATTTTCCATGCTAAAGGAAGCTACAGAAGTCACTTAGCTGTCCTCTAACTCTCTTCTCACACAAACAAAGATCTAGAGACTTGGCAACATTGGTCCCAAATCTTACTTGAGACAATGCTTGAAGTGGAATCTGGGGCTCTGAATGGTTGGTTACTGTGCTCGCTAAGGTAATGCAGTGAAGAGGAACATAGTATTAAATAAGGGGCTAAATATAGATACTTTTTCTTTTCTTTTTTTTTCCATTTTATAAGTAACGCGTGCTAACCGATTGGGCCACTGGAGCTCCTCTTTTTTTTTTTTTTTTTTCCCATTTTAGGAGAGTCACAGCACTTACCTCAGAGAACATTTATTTTGTTTAAAAACACTCTTTAATGTTTCTTTTTCTATTTGGTCATAAAAGGCACAGCCTTGGGTCTCATCTAAAATAGAGACATTCAGTTGTCTGTACAAAAACTACACAAAGTGAAAGTGTATTCTCCCTAGGGGGTCAGAGAGATTGTTCTGATGTATTCTGATAGGGGAGCATGGTAAGATTGATTTTAACTCCATAGAAGAGTTCTGGTAAGTTCTTTGCTTTGGGCAGAAGGGAGAATGGAGTACTGGGTCTGTAGATTCAGCAAGAAGAACAATAGACACCTTGAACTGCAGGTGGCTGCAGACCTTCCCTAGGCATAAGATCTGATGTTGCTCTGCTGTTATTCCATTACCCTTCAATGGAAAGGTTGGTCTAGCAGCACAACATAAACACTGAGGGTGTTCAGTGAAATGCAAGCCAATTAATGGGCTTCTGCACACGGCAGAGAGTGGTCATCTTAGCAACTGTCCCTTCAAGATGTAGAGAGGCCTTGGAAGTAGCTGCGGGTACACAGGAAGAGAAAACTGCAACCGAGGACTCTGATAAGCAGGTGCAGGCCCTGGGCTAACATGAGCTGGAAGACTAGAACCAATCAGCAGCAACCTCTGAGCCACATGACACAGACTGACAGATTACCAAGCTTACTGAACAGGGAATATTGGAAAGGGTTACAAGTGTTGGATGGGCTGTGGGAGAAAGTAGATTCTGTCTAAGTAGAGAAGCATGTATATAGATAATAAGCATCAAATGTGACTAGCTGTGGGTGCTTGGCTCAGTCATTTACCTTCATTGAACTTCACTGTCCTCCTAGATTTAACTGTATTTATCAGTCATGGCTTTGGCTAAATGTGATGATATGAGCATACTATTACTTAGCTCTCTAAGTATTTTTATATATGGTCTTTCTCAACCCTGAAGCCAGTCTGTCACTCGATGAGTGTTATAACCAGCTCACCTCAGGTCTCTGGACTCCATACTTTCTTCTCAGCAGCGAGATCATTTCACAGAGCCTGGGAGCAAAGGTGTTGGGCATAGTGACGATTCCAGGTTCTCTTTTTCTCAAAAAGCCAAGTACTTCTCTTCTTTCATGCCTCATCCTACTTGAAATTTTAGAATGAAAGGCCAGGGAGCTGGAAATTCCCATTCTCTACATTTTTTTGAAAAAAATTTTTATTGTAAAAATAGTGTACAGAGGGGTTAGTTACATGAGTAAGGTAATGAGTACATTTCTGGTCAAGCATTGTTAGCCCCTCCTTTGTTTTCCCCTACCATCCTTTCCCTCCCCACCTCTCCAACTCCTCCCTCCCCACCAGGTTGTAAAGTTTGTTTTCTACATAGTGTCTTGTACATCTCATTGTTACAATGGGTCAAAGCTATGTACATATGACCATATAAGATGATGTTAAGTGAAGTGAACCCAAGATAGGGATATAACTTGTTTTTTTCTTTCTTGCTATTGTTTTTAATGTATCTAAAATGCACTATTTGATTTTTTTGTTGCTCTTGAGTGTTCTTCCCCCATGGTATAACCCCTGTTTTCACTGTATTTGATTCCGGTGCACTCCATCTTGTACATACATCTTTCTAATTTGGGGAGGGGAAGGGAAATAACAAAATGCTGAAACAAGGATACAGGTTGACCCGTTCTCTACATTTGAAGTAAAGATCCTAGAGATAATTCGGATTGTAAAAGATAAGGAAGCAAGGCAAGGCCATCTAATCACTGGGTATTGGCATGTGGTCAAAGGTAGTGAAGTGTATTAGAAGGAGGGGACAAAAATAGGGAATCAGAGAGAGTTTACATTCTTACTGGCTTTCTCTAGAGCTTGGGAGAAAACACAATATGTATTTTGAGCCGTGTACATCTCATTTCACTGTTTAAAGGAAAATAGCAGGCCCAGGCCACGAGGGGCCTAACCAGAGAGAGGGGGCCTTGGGGTATGCACACACTCAATACTGTGACCTTCTCAAATATAAACATTCCGGAGATGAATAGTTTATGACTTCTGCTGGTGCCTGAGATAGCTTCATAAATGAATGAATTAGGTTTGGCCACAGTAAATACCAACTGTACAAAATGTGCAAGGCCAGCAGAGAAAAAAAAAACAAAAGGAAGGGAACCTTCCAGAAGGCATTATAAGAAATGTGATTATTTCTCATTTGTAGCCTATGCAATATGTCTAAAGAAACCAAAATAGAAGAGGATTCTCACTTTTTATATGACGGATACTATTCATGATCTGCCTGGCATAGCTTGTCTCCATTTTTCCTAGTAGTAATGTAACCATGACATCCCCATAGGGATGTCCAGTTCTGCCCAGTGTAATATGAATGCAGGGGTACTAAGGAGAAGAATAGATTCCTGTGGCTCTTGCATATTTCTATTCACTCGCCCTCCTGTGTCTTGTAAGAACTGAAGCTGGGAGGTGTAGAGGTTCCTTTGTGACCATGAAGATGACAGAGAGTCACTGTGGAGTAGAAGCCCGAGGCATATGCTCCCTGCTCATGTCATTGAACCATTGAATTGTTACTTGGCTCCTTGTTTTTATATGAGCAAAGTTAACCCCTTACTGCTGTATTTGTCCCTTGTAGCCCACAGCAATTCTGTTAGCCAGTTCTGAGAAGTGCCTAACAGAGCATTTTTCATCATGGCTTCCCTCCAGAATGCACGGAAGGGAAACACACTGGCAGCTGGCAATTTCTTCCATCTGAGCGCCCTCAGTCAACAGTGCAAGAAGGGATCAGCAGGCACCCTCTGGCCCTTTATTTTTGCTCCATCCTAGACTTAAAAATGCAAGCTACCAATAGCTCCCCCAGTCAGTTTACCTTTGGGGTTGATGCAGTGGGTCAGGCAGGAGAGAATCCAAACTGTGCTAAAATCTCCAGCTCAACCCTTGCCCTATCAACTGTAGAGAGAAATCTAGAAAGATAAGGCCACCATTCTTGCACTTCACAACAGGTTTCACGAGCAGTTGTAAGGTGTGTTTTTTTATGCTATGATGCAGTAAGTGGTCCACAAGATTTTGAGGGGTGGGATAGAACCAAAAGACTATAAATTACCAAATTATGGCTATTGGTAGAAAAGACCAGGACACTCAAGGTTCAAAGCACATGATAATTGAGCAACTGTGGACTGAAACTTCAATCTTCTAGGCTCAATGACTGCACCTTCGTTGACATACATACAATATGCTGCCATCAGGTTGTTGGCATTTCTATGGTGACTACAGTGACCCAAGAGATGGGTGACAGGCATTGTATATTGGTAAATCGAGTCATATTTGAAAGATAATAAAAGAAGCATGCTGGATCCATGGCAGAACATTTTATGAAGTGAATCAAAGCCCCTTCCTGACTTCGTTTAATGTGCTCTCTCCTCTCATCAAGTTATACACTTCACTTGTTAACTATTGCAGTTCAGATCGACTTCAACGAGACACGTTACTGCCAATTATTTGTTACCATCAAAAACAAATAGAATAGCCTTGTTAAACCCCCAAGAAAACACCAGCAGTTGAGTAGTTAAAGGAGACATTTGTTGGTAGAGGAAGCGAAGGCAATTGCAGAAAGCTTTTATGAGCTTTGTGAAACTGTCTGGGAAGTGATGCTCTCCTTTTGACTGCTAAGTTCGGCCTGAAAGACGAGGAGAAGGTAAATATGATACCAAATTGTTCTGCCAGTGCAGCTGCAGGGTGCCTTTTTTTTTCTCCAAAAGAAGCACACTGGGGATAAAATTAGGCGGCCTTTTAATGTTCTGCTCTCAGTTAAGTTACTATGACTTGCTTTATAACAGTACCCCAAGTTGCATCTCTGGCGACATCCTTAATGTTGTCCCCAGAAATCTAACTTGTAGATCTGATGGAGACCTTCTAGAAAGGGCAGCCACCATCTAGCTGAACAGTTCCAATTCTCTGAGGCCTTCACACATGCAACACACACAAAAAGGTAATTAAAATTGATTTTCAATGTTTTCGCAGCTACAGGAGACTCTAGTCCCTCTAGCCACATTTCCCAGAGAAGATATTACTTATCAGAGATGGTCAGCATCACTGATCTCTCAGATAAATAATTTATGTAGAGAACTAATAAAATAATGGAGTACTTCAGGACTGGTAATAAGCAGGCAGAACCATGGTCTCCTGGGGACACTGAACAAAGGCATGAATGTATAGCTCAGGTGAGCTACTTTTCCCTAACTCTCTCTGCTCACCTCTGCTCTATCCACATAGGAAAGGCCATTCTCTAACTGTACCTATTTGTACTGGAACCTTGCATACATATTCCCAATGCTTTAATGAACAAGTCAACTCTCTTTTCCAGCTCTCCAAATTTCTCTTCTGAACTTCGATTTCCATGGAACTTTGGCTTATATGACTTATTTGTTATCCTTTTCATTTAGCTGTGTGATAACTTTACATTGCTCATTTATTTATTTATTGTTGGTGATAATTAGATTATAAAGTCCCTTCTTTCCCAATTTCTTTCGTTGTTGCTGTTGTTTGAGATAGCATTTTGCTATGTATCTCAGGCTGGCCTCGAACTTGTGATCCTTCTGTGTCTACCTTTTAAGTGCTGAGATAACAGGCTTGCACTTCCATGCCCTGTTTATAGTATTTGCCCTCTAGAGGCAAGGGCATGTTGGAAAGGCTTTGAAATCTAAACAGCATACCATTGTGTGTCTTCCATTTACACACATCTGTTGACTCACTTCTGGTTCAACACACCTCTTGAAGATTCACTTCTGCTGGTACATCTGTGTAGCAGGTTACTGAGGATCTAGGTGTATTGGCAAGATAAATCTTGCCCTTGACAATGTACTTTCTTGGGCAGCTTGTGCTCAAGGGGAAAAAAGTCAGATCATCCAGGAGGAAATTGGTAAGAACAGGAGAAATTGTATTTAATTGTTTTAAAGTTGTTCTTAGATCCTTTTGTTCCAGCTTGCCTTTGGGTCAATGGGAAGGCATCAAAGAGATAAGGTTCCCTAGTGGCAGAAACAAGATAATGGTACCCAAGTGGAACTGTATCTATGCCCATAAGGAGGGCTGGCTCCTTTATTTGATCCCTGCAATGGCTGGCTCTTTGACTCCTTGTCTTTTACCTAAGGGTCTTCTTCGTTCAGCAGGGATCTTTCAGAGAATGTTCAATCCATAGAAGCAATTGTAACATTTATAGATTCTTGAGCTACTCTCTTCCCTGTACTTTCGTATCTTCTTTGCCTTGGGTAAAAAGCAGGTTCTCTGATGCCTCAGGTTTGCTCATATTCTTAACCCTCTGACTTTGGAACTCTCCAGAAATCTAGAGTTCTGCAGTTCCAGATTCATGAGAGTTTTGTCTTGCTTTGCATACTAGCAGCTCTTATAGCTCCATATACAAGTTTGTTGTTATCTAGTCCCAGAAAAACCACAACATCCGAAATATACTCTGAATTGGAAGACATGTAGTTGATTCCTGTTTAGGATCTGTATGGAAAAGAGAGAGAACCTTTGGCAACAAAGGGAATAAAGAATGAGAGAATTTTACACTTGTTTTCCTCTCCTACAACTTTAAGAAGAGGATATAGCATTTGGTCAAAAACAACTTAGAGGAGGTCTTTCTTGAAAGCAAAAAGAATCAGCAGCTCACAAACTCTCTTTTTCCTCCTCCTTCTCAGCTGGCAAAAAAGTCAAATGATCATTTCTATTTTGGACAATGTGATGCTAGTTTGTTTCCTTGATGTATTGAAAACAATCGAGTTAGTCTACACAATTTGCAAAGTACAACATAACCCCATAGCTGGCATCACAAGAAAATAATGAAAACAGGCTGGGAATGATCATTTAGAATTAATGAGCTGGCATTTCATAGTTCACATTTCCTGAAAAAGAGCTTCTCCATCTTTCTAGAGAAATACATCCTTGATGGCAAGTGAGAAAATTATGCTTACCTAATACAATGTGTAACCCTGACTTAGGTTTAGAGTACTATAGGAGTAGTTTAGTTCATGAGAATTGAGGTATAAGCCACCAGCATTCTTTGATTTCCCCCCATAATTACCCCAAATACCTTTCCTGTTTACGATATTTTAGGCTGTTGTTAATTTGGCTCTCTAGGCATTGTCATGTATAGATGATATTGAACCCACATTTGAGTTGGACAGAAGATCTTAAGTATAAATCTTAACAGTACAATTCTAGACTGTACCAAGGGCTATGAAACCAGTAAGCAGATATGTCATCGTGAGGAAGTAGGAAGGAGCTTCTTTGAACAGGGTGGTCATGATGGCTACCTAGGAATCTGACATTGAAATGGAAGTTTAGAAGGTAGGAATCAATAGCCAGAACAAACCATGAGATTCGGTGGTGTACTTTGCCAATACCATTTCAGCCTTCTTCCTGCCCCTGACCATTAGCTAACCCAGGTATGTGTATGTGGGGCGGGAGACCATTGTCTTCTCGTGTAAATGGTTAGATTCCAGAGTTAAAGCATCAGAGAGTCCTAGGCGGGGGGTTATACTAATGGGTGTTGGTGTGAAAACATTTTAGGGGTATTGAAGATCCATAAAGATGAAAGAAGCTCTTTAATAGTGTTGATTCAACATCAGGTGAAATGTGGAGGAGACAGAGACCAGACATGGTAGCTTAACGGAAAATGTCCAAATGTTTAGGCACAAGGTTCATCCAAGCTCCATTTGGTGTACTAGATACATGAGTTTTCCCATTCTTAGAGTGTCCGTAATAATGATGACAAAGTCAATGAGGACAGAAAGAGGTGGTGGCAATAGACCCATAGAAGGATGGGAGCATGCAGGATTGATTTAAAAGCAATATCACCGCAGAGCCTCTAGAGAGCCTAGAGAATGACCTCCTGTTGCCATATTTAGTACTTCTTTAAGGCCAGCTAAATATCTGGGCTTTCATACGGCATTATTCATTTCCAGATGTTAACTACTGGGGACAAAATTGCCTTGTGCACTAAATACTGCCCCTACTATTCCTCTCAGATTCTGGAAGAAAGGTAAAATGTAGGTTTAGCTTATTTCTCCCACTGATGTTTCCCCCACCCCCAGTCCTTGCTCCTGGATGTCTCTAATCTACCCGGGTAAGTAGGTAAGCAGACACCTGAGTGCCTCTCCTTGCTCATCCAAACACACTCAGTCTCCTATTATCTTAAGCCTTTCAAGAAATCAGTTTAACAAAAGAGAGTCAGTTATAATTAATCTCTCTCCTTTTTTTTGGAGAAAGAAATTCCAGTATCTGATTTCTCTCAAATTTAATCATATACCCAAACACTTCCAAACCTCTGTGAGTCAGACTAAGCTTTTTTAATAGATTCCGGTCCTGTCTGTAAAGCAGCCAGGGAGAAGTCGTTATTTTTTCCCCAGTCTGGCATTTCAGAGTATTTTTTTTTTTTTTACCAAACGTCTAATTAATTAACCTAATTAATTGGAATTTAAAATGGCTTTCTGAATCCACAGTATGTAAAGCTGTCCTCGTTGCCGAGTAGGAAGATCAGGGGAAATTCTGCATTACCATTAAGAACATAATATTCTTAAAGCAAGTCCTCGTGAAGAGTATGAAATTGTTCGAAGAGAAAATCAGGAGAAATTGCCTCTATCAAGTGGCACAAAGCTATTTAGATAGAATTACTTTGTCAAGCCACCGTTGAGCTAAGTTATTCTTTTGTAAGATTTCTTTTTTGCTCTGAGCATCTTTTTTTTTTTATCATTCTCCCCTCCATTCTTATCAAAAATCAATATTTTCTGGAAGAACAGAGATGAGAGTCTTCAGAGGGCTCCACCTCCTGTTTGCTGCAGAAACATTAATAAATGTCACCAGCGATGTTGGGTACCAGGGGAAGCTGGGTGACCTCATGAATATATTTTCTAAGGAGCTTAAAATGTCCATCTTGTATATTATTTGTCCCTTAAAGAGACTAAGAGCTATTGATCCCTTCAACTGCTGCAAAAAGCAATTTAAATGCACAAAAAGCTCTAAGTATGTATGCATAGGCAGAGCAGTGTCTGTTTAGTGTGGTTTCCAAGTGGCCACTTTCTCAATCTGGTTGGCCAGGCTGAAATAAAGAATGACCCTTTGCAGGTAGATGATATCACTGAATCTATTATAGCAAAAGAAGAAGAAGTTTGCTTAAAATGCTATTATTTTAGATTAGCTATATGAAAGTTCATCAGCTGATAAAAATGGATTTTTAAAAATTCATTGACTATGCCAGGTAGCTCATGCCTGTAATCCTAGCTACTCAGGAGGCTGAAATCTGAGGATTGTGGTTCAAAACAAGACTGGGCAGGAAAGTCTATGAGACTCTTATCTCCAATAAACTACTAGAAAACTGGAAGTGGTGTTGTGGCTCAAGTGGTAGAGCACTCGCTTTTTGAGTTGAAGAGCTGAGGGACAGTGCCCAGGCCCAGACTTCAAAGCCCCACTACTACCACCACCAACAAAATTTATTGACTATCATTGTAGGGCTATATCCTGATCTTCTAAAGGGGAAATCTTTGAACATCATTAGCCACTACCCCCCTCTCCATGCATTCAGTGAAGGGTTGGTATTGCAGAATTGTGTAGAACATAGAGAAGACATGAACAAGAATCTATGGACAAAGATCTGGTATCTGGTGATCTTAAGGGTCCATTTGGTCCTGGGATCCATCACTGGTGAATATGTCCATCCTTCACTTGCATATTAGGTTTCCTACTGACAAGATGCCCTTCTCTTGTCTGCAGAGGGTGGGGGGTTGATGAGGTACAAGACGGTGACTAGCAATGTTTGCTGTGATGAGGAGTGTACTTTTCAAAGTAAGGCAACTGTGGATCTAAGCCCATTTCCAGGACATAGAATTCTTTTCAACCTTCAGCAGTTCCAAGGTTCTTTGAAGCAATTGGTTCTGACTTTGTTGCTGCAACCTGAGAACCAAAACTAAGTCTTTCTTCAGCACTCAGCTTCTCTTACCATTTCCTTATACAGAAATGTATTGTCTACGGAGGCCTGAATTCTTAAGCACAAAGTCAGAGGTATTTCATACCTCAGTGTGGAGAGTGCAGAGCAAAGGGTATAAAATCAGGATGGAGGAAATCTGCTTCTTATTTTCTGCCTGCTTTTATCTAGGTGCATCAACTTGGCTAATATCTTTTCCTCTTTGTCATGCCCTTAAACCTTAAGAATTGAGAGCTAAATGAAACTCTTTTCTTCTACAAAGCTTCTGGCACTTCTGTTATAGCAACAACAACATAATAAAACGGGTTATATAGACCTCATACAGTTTTTAAAAACATTTTAAAATTGTTTTTATAAAGGTAACGTACAGAAGGTTACCATTTCATAAGTCAAGTAATGAGGGCATTTCTTTCTAGATAATGTCACCCCTTCCTTTGCTCCCTCCCAGTTTTTCCTTCCCATCCCCACAAGTTGTATAGTTAATTTTCAACATGATATCTAGTGAGTATCACTGGTGTATTTGTTTGTCTTTTGTCCCTCCATTTCTATGTTCCTCATGACTCTACTAAGGACAGATAAATGAACAAAGAAGACAAAAAATAAAAGAACTGTGAAACAACAACAGCAAAAATCTTCATTTCCATTTCCTGGAATTCATTTTGATAAATATTATATGATGAGAGGCACATGGCACATAGACATTGTGCCTTTCTGTTCCTCCCCTAAGAATCTCCTCCTTTGGTCTCACTGTAAATGCCTAGAGTCCTGTATAATTTATCATGTCCTCATGTATTTTAGATCTAGCTTCTACAGATAAGAGAAAACATGCACCATTTGTCTCTCTGAGCTTGGCTTACCTCACTTGACATGATTTGTTCTAGGTCCATCCATTTCTTTGCAAATGACATCATCTTATTCTTCCTAATGGCTGTGTAAAATTCCACTGTGTATGTGTATCACAATTTTGATCCACTCATCTATCACAGGGCACCTGGGCTCTCTTTCCACAACTTGGTTATTGTGAATAGTGCAGCAATGAACATGGGTGTGCAAGTGTCTTTATGATATCCTGGTTTGTGATGTTCTGGGTAGATACCCAGGAATGGTATGGCTAAGACCTCATAGAGTTTTAAGACTTTCTCTCTGTAAATGGGTGAAAATGAAGAACACAGTGAAAAAGTGTTTGATGCAATATAAACAGCAAATCTCATTTACAAGACATTTTAGTCACAAGCAATTGTTTTTATCTCTAATAAGAGTTTCCTATTGGTTCCATTTGGCTCTCACTCATGCCTCACAATGCGTTCTTGATCTTGGCTCAGCCTCTTTTTAAAGCTTTCCTTCCTAAACCATCTCTCTTTTACTACCTCTTCACCAACCCCAGAGTGAATAGGAAAACAAGTCTTAATACTAATCTCTTCTTCAAGCAGATGCTTCTGCAAACATTAACAAAAATACCTCTAAGATTCTTTATATTATAGCCAAAATACATGGATATATTGTACATTCAAAAAGTGATCTTGAGTTAGTAAGCAAATGGCTTTACTTTGTACCCTTGGGTTAGCCTCTTTGTCAATGGCAGATTCTTTCTCTCTGACTTGGCTCTGCTGCCTTTCCATTTGCTGGGCTTTTGTCAAGTTCCAAATAGCAGCTTCACAGCCATGGAAAATCTCCCAGGTAATCATATAGTCTGGCTGGGCAAAAGTTCACTCAGTTCACAAAAATTCAGTGCTGGAAGGAGGCAAGGTTTTGGGGGTTTTTTTGCATAAGGGTTTCTAGTTTTATTTGTCCTCCTCTTTCTCTTTCTCTTCCTCTTTCTTCTTCTTCTGGGAGTATAGTACCAAAGACTGAACTCAAGGCCATATACTTGTAAGACAAGGTGTTTTCCACCACTTGAGGCATACCCCCAGCCTCTTTTTACTTTGTGTCTCACTTGATGGCCAGGCCAGCCTGAGTTGTAATCCTTTTACTTGTGCTTCTCATTGTTGATGATGAATGTAGACCATTGCACCCTGCCATTTCACTGGCCTGTAACTGGGATAAGAAGCGCTTACCATTGTGTCCATTGATTGGTTGGCTTTGAACTATAGTCGCCTGATCTCCATGTCTCAAGGACAAGGGTTGCAGGCTTGAGCCACTGGCTCTGGCAGAGGTCTCTAGTTTTCTCGTACACTCGTCAGCATAGCTAACCCAAACAGGCTTTGTATTAGGCCAGCAAGTGACACAGAAAACTATACAGATACTTCCTCAGGGCTTGGCAAGAATAAAGTCAGGCCTTTGGTTCCTCTAGTCTAACATTCTGATGTGTTTGACCTCAAAAGAATTGGGATCTCCCATGGATTCTTCTCATTTTTACTATTCATTAATTAATGAAAGCCTCTTTGAACACAGATATCTATCTCTTTTCTAGGCTGTGCTATACCCATAGGGTATCTGTTACCCAGCTACATTTCCACTATGCCAGTCTGATGATGCTATTGCACTGCTTGAAATACCAATGGTTCTTTCATTCGTTAATCTTGTGGCCTTGCTCCCGAAAATTCTCATGCCTGGGCTGGAACCCACCTTGCAAAACCACCTTTTGTCCTTCTGCTATCTCTCATTGCCTACTTCCTGTTACTTACTTATGCTTTTCTTTTGGGTCTGAAATGTCTTTTTGTTTCTTCCTGATGACATAACCATAGTTAGTCTTCCAAGTCCAGATTAAATGTCACTTGATGAACCCTGTCTCTCATTACCATGCACTTCTAATACCACATCATGCTCATGTTCTCTCTCTCTAGTCAAACTTTCCATTAGGAACAGAGCTACATCTTATTCTTTTGGAGTTTTCCCAGACACTAGTGAAATGCTTGGCAGATAGTAGGGTCCCAGGAATTATTATTAATTTTTATTGATTGATTGTGGGGCTTGTACTCTGGGCCTATGTCCTCTTCAGCTCAAGGCTAGCACTCTACCACTTGAGCCACAGCACCACTTCCAGTTTTCTGGTGGTTTATTGGAGATAAGAGTCTCATGGATGCTCCTGCCTGGACTGGCTGTGAATCACACGATCCTTAGATCTCAGCCTCCTGAGTAACTAGGATTACAAGTGTGAGCCACCAGTGCCCGGCTCCAGGAATTATTTTTTAAAAAGAAAAAAATGCAGACTGAAATATTGTCAGGCAACAGTGGCTCATGTCTATAATCCTAGCTACTCAGAAGGCTGAGATCTGAGGATAGCAGATGGAAGCCAGCCTGAGCCAAAAAGTCTGTGAGACTATTATCTCCAATTATTCACAGGAAAAGCTGGAAGTGGCACTGTGGCTCAAGTGGTAGGGTGCTAGCCCTGAGCAAAAAGGAGCCCAAAGACAATGCCCAGGCCCAGAGTTCAAGCCCCAAAACAGACCAAAAAAATTCAAGTATTTCCAAACACAGATACTTTTATTGATTTCAATTGTACATTTTGAGATTTCAAAGAGTTACACCTTACCCTGTGCCTTACAGTTAGTGATTACTTTATATGACACACCAGTTTTCACACTCTGCAATCTTTTAAAGCATTCAAAACACATGCCTTTTTTCTTTCCAGATGTTTATAATCTTTCTGATTCATTTTCATACACTGTATCCTGTTGATAATTTTAGTTGTTTTCTCTGGAGCTTCCCAGTGTTACTTCATCATTTATTAAATGAGGACAGGTTAGGCAGTCTGAGCTGAATCCAGAATTCCAAGAGTGGAAGATTTATGGTTTGTACAAGGGTCCAGTGAGTTTTTTGGTTTTACTACAATATCTTCTTGCCCCTAAAGGCCAGAAGCATACTGTAGGGATTGATAACAATGCCTTTTGAATCCCCTAACCAAGTTCTAATGATCACTCAGAGGCCATTTCCCTTTAAATATTGATAGACTTTCCCCCTAAAGTCAAAGCTTTATCCTTGTTTATATGGAAATGCACCCACACCTTTGGACCTCCTCATGGCTACTCCTCACATTTTGCAGAAGCACATCTGAGGAGTTTTCTTTCCCCCATGAAGAGATTCTCTGTTATCTATAGACTTGGAGATTTAACTAGACATTAACTAGACTTCTTCTACCTCAGGCTAACATTTTACATTAGTTATCCTACTATTAACATTTCATCTCAGAGTGCCCTTTCATTTCAATCCTTTCATTCTTGAATCTATGCCATTTCCCTAGCTTTGAAGAAAAAGAAATGGATCTCTTTAATGCTTCAGTGTTTTTAAAAAGAAAAAAAAATCACTTATTGCATAACTTAGTCAAAGGCTCTTTGAAAGTAGAAATAACAACCCTTAATCCTATTTTTACTAAGTTCTAATTTATTCTTTCAGAAATGCCATAAGAATCAGGTAGTAGGCCAATGGAAGAGAGTAGATCTAGTTGCTGACAGTAGCCAGAAATGCAATGATCTGTAGGAAAGTCAGGAGATTAAAAAAAAAAGAAGAACAGGAAGAGGAAAATGCAGAGCAGAGAGGTATAGTGTTCATAGAGGATAGAGACAGGGAACAGGCCTGCTCCCTGTAAAAGACAAATAAGGTAGACAAGCATCTAAGGAAGACAAGTACCGAGGGGGCCAGGGTTGATGGGAATAAACAGCCAAAGGATCAGAAGCAGACACAGGTGGTGAGGAGGAGACTGTCTTTTAACAATATTTATATATAAAAGTGGGACTTCATTTTTTTAATCATTCTTATGTAGTTGTACAAAGGTTGGTCCATGTAACAAAGCAGTTAATACAAACAATGCATCGTAATCAGTAATCAGTGCCTTCACCATTCTTACCCACCTTTGACCCGCCCCTTCCCTTACTTTCCTTAATTTTGTAGTATGTATCTTGAGTTATTGGCTGAATTCTCCTTCCTTTCCCTCTCTTTTTTGTCTATCCCTCTCCTCTTGGCTCCACATGTGCTTACGTGTTCTGGGTACCATGTTTCTTTCTACAGATTTACACTCCTCCCCATAGAGTATACTATACTTCAGTTAATTCATTTGTAACCACATGCATACCAGCCAGTGTGTTTCTTTACATGTTTATAGTCTTGCCATGCAACTTTTGTTTTTCTAGATCTTAGTTCACTTAATTTTTCCAAATCTTTCCATTTCTTTATGAAAAGTACCATATTATTCTCTCTGATGGATGAGTAAAATTCCATTGTGTATATACACCAAATTTTCTTAATCCATCCATTCATTGAGGAGCATTGGGCTGATTCCATGTCTTTGCAGTGCCGAGTTTTGCTGCAATGAACATGGTTATGCTGGCAGCTTTACTATAACTTTGTGATTCATTAGATAAATGCTCAGGGTTGGAATTGATGAGTCAGAGTAGATTTATTTTCAATTTTCTAAGGAACCACCATACCGCTCTTCAGAGAGCTTGACCAAGCTTATATTCTTCCCAACAGTGTATTAGAGTTCCTTTTTGTCTACATCTTTGCCAGGATTGTTATTGTTTGTTTTCTGGATAATGGCCATTGTAACTGGAATGAGGTAGAATCTTGTTGTTATTATTTACACTTCCTTTATAGCCAAAGGTGTTGATCATTTCTTCACATTTCTATTGGCCATTTACGACTTCAGTTTTTAAAGGCATTCATCTGCTTTAAATGCAGGCTTGCTTCTGAAACTGTACATTTCTTTAGGCTAATTCTTTACTTGCTGAAACTGTGCTAATAGACTTTAAATTTGCTTCCTTCACTATCTATTGAGTTTATTTTTAATTGTCCGAGGGGCAGATACTTGGAAAATAGGTATAATTGGTAAGTTATTGCAGAAAATAACAGGCATGGGGAGAATGTAGCTCTTCATTGACCCAAGCAATCTAACAATTCAGCAAGGAAGATAAGGCAACACAAAAGCTGGGTATAAGTCAAAACAAATGTCACAAGAAAGGCAAACAAAAAATATTTCTGAGTACTGATATTTCTGTTTAGGAAGTTCTTCTTGTCATTACCACCTCTGGTTGTCAACAAATAGCTTCATTCTCCTGGCACCTGTCCTGGGAAGTCTTCTCTTATTACCTCCTTCTGTAGACATTCATTTATATCTTCCTTATGGAATGGCCTGCCCTGGTCAAGTACAAGGATTCCAGTTTCCATTCATGCTTTATATTTTTGGACAGTTCCTATTTTATGTAATGGCATATATTTTAATGGAATGAATTTAACTTCATATAGTTTAATGAATCTTGCCACTTGTTAGAATATATGTTCTGGTCCTGGATATGATAATGTTGTCATTATGGTTAAGGTCAGAGTTCATGTTCAACAGATAGGACTGGTATGCCAGTGTTAAGTTGACAACTACTCTGGATGATGGACCAAAATCTACTCTTTCAAACTGGATGGAGTTTCTGGTATCTAACTTGTTAGTATTTCGAGCTTTTTTTTTTTTTTTGGTCATAGAAATATAGATTGATTCAGGAAAGTATACATTTATATAATAGGTAAGGAAATAGAGTTATTAATGGGCACTATAGTGACATCAATGGTTTTGAAATGTCTGCATAAGTAAAATGACTCTTCTGAAAACTCAGAAAAAAAAATCCCTCTTATCAGTGTAGCCATCCTTTTACATTTATGTTTTTTCCCATCTATGTAATTATTCAGAAAATACTTATTGAGCACCTTTGTGGCAGTGACTGCTGTTTAACAAACCCCATTTCTTATTCCTAGGCATTGCACACACTTCTCTGCCTTCTTTGCAATTAGGTGTGCTGGTGTAACTAGACTCTAATATGATATGACTGGGATTCAGAGACACCCCTGAGCAACTTGCAAACAGTGTTTAATATGCCAAAGTGATCACTATCCTGGGTCTTGAGCACCAGAGGACCAGTGTGACCTTCATTCCCACCTCACCAAGCTGCCACCTACGCGAGCGAAAGTTAAACTTTTGCTATTGAATCACAAAGTGTTGGGATCCATTTATTAACAGCCTACTGGTACTTAAATGAACAGTTGGTTGTAATATGATTTTTAGCATTAAAAAGTATCTAAGTATACAAAGGTGTTTTATCTCCATGTGAGTTTATGAGTACAACACATCTTGAAAAATGTCACCCTGTTCATCATTCTCTCCCAATCTCACCTGTCCCCCGAGGTCAAGTGATTCAATTTTCATATATGTACATTGAATAGGATGACTATTTTTGCTCACCCCCTTCCTCTCTATTTTATCAGTCTCCCCCTTAACCACCCCCTCCCAATAACACATGTTCCAGCTTCCTGATATTCATTTTGTTATTGTTAGTTGTAATACCATACTCCAGTCGATTCATTTGTGTGTATATCTACATATGTCCCTGTATATATTTTCATATGTTTGTAATTTAGATATAACTTCCATATACATATTCTTCCTTCCTTTTGTTCTTTCAATCTTTTGTTCTTTTTTTTTTTTTTTTTTTTTTTTTGGTCAGTCAGGGCCTGGGCACACCACTGAGTTTTTTTGTTTTTTCGCTTAAGGCCAATGTTTTACCACTTTGAGTCACAGTGCCACTAGCAGTTTTCTGGTGGGTAATTGGAGATAAGAGTCTCATGGACTTACCTGTGCATGCTGGCTGAGCCTCAGACTCCTAAGTAACTGGGATTATAGGTGTTAACTCACCAGCAACCTGGCTGTAATTTTATTTTAATACAGGCAACAATTGAAATCCAAAATCATTCTTACTTGTTCTACTTGATCGCTGAGGGTTGTCTGTGGAATATTCTCTCCTCTACTGTGTGTGTTCTCTTTTTTGCATTTTGCCTCTCAGTCTCAGCCTAGTAAAGCACCCAATACCTACACCTCGTGTATTGCTGATCAGCCAAAATGTAAGAGTCTTAGTGAGTTTTATATTCATTATTAAACAAGCAGCCAAAGAATTTTATACAACATTCCAACTCCCAGCTTATTAAAATAAAAGGATACCGGGTCTACCTGGCGCCATCTTGGCCACATGGTAGGTGACAGGGCATTGGATCTGTCTGGTGTCAGCTTGTCAGCTTGGTAGATGAAGGTGAAGTCCCACTCCCAGGTGATGGGTGTGCCTGAATTCTTAAAGGCAGGAATGGGGATTTGGACAATAGGTTACTGGACCTGCCAGTCCCTGTGAACCTGACCAGCTCAGCAGCCATTTTGTGCCATGCTTCATGTCTCCTGAGTCTCCTCAGGTCACATGGTATCCCTCTTCATCTCTCCATTAGAGTTAGTCAAGTTTCTTGAGATTATTTTCTACTCTTTCTTTTACTACACTCATGGCTCAGTTTTCTAACAATGTTAAGTGTATTTGAGGCTTCAAGTTCTTTAGGGACATGTGTCCACTTGTAGTCACTGGCTTTCTAATAAAGACTCCTGATTTTACCACTGAAAATGTGGCTTTTCTGTATCTCACAATTGAATTCCCATATAAAGTTGATCAGACTTGGTCACTTGGCCCTAGCCAAGGCCAGGAAATACAATCCTACCATGTGCTGAAAAGCTAGAATTCAGAGAATTTTAGTAAAGACCACTATTTCCAAGGTTGGAGGCATGACCCAAATACTAAAGTACTTTCCTAAACTCCAGTATCTTACACACACACACACACACACACACACACACACACACACACACACACACACACACACACACACACACACACACACACACACACACACACACACACACATATATACTAGCAACACATCTCAACAGTCTAATTGGTCAAAAACTGTCTAATTGATCTATGTACTTGACTTTACATTGGATGTTGATATTTCAAGGTAGACTGTGTTTTTAATTTTATAATTTCACAATGTATGTTCTTCTGAACTTTGTTGAAAATCATTTGGGTTTAGTGATTTCCGTGATATTTTTGAAACCACGAGTGCATGCATTTTAAATGAACTTTGTTATTCCATTAATAATATTTGCTACATATCAATTTCAGACATACTTGTTCTGGTATCTTTGGGGCAGGGGTGCGGTGATAAAGTTGATGAGGATCCTGCCATCAAAAAATTCAGAATATACAAAATAGGCTTCCTTATACCTCTAAGCTACAGCCATGGCTATTTTCTCATTAAAGCTATGACAGACATTTCATTTTGTCATGTGGTTTTGGCCATGTGAGAGTTGTGGTTCAGGCTTTAAGAATGGCTATTACTGTCTAAGGCACAGGGAACAAGCTTCTAATGATCTTTTCCAGTTTGTTCTTTGCTCACTCTGAGGTCATGAGAACCAGTGTCCCATGACACAGGCCTCTGTGGACCTCTGCCATCATAGGAAAACCAATATATGAAAATGGAACTGGGCAACTTTAAGAAATGGGTAGAGATGGTCTAGAGGGGAAGGAGGATGGAGAATTATGAGAGAGGTAAAACTGTTTAAGATGCATAGTACACATACATGGACATGTTCAATTGAAAGTCCCTTTGTGCAACTATTTGGAGATGATGATGATGATAAAAAAGAATAAGAAAAGGAATAGGCAAAGCCTGACAATAAATGTAGTCTGCTTTATCTAGACCTTCTTCAGGTCCCAGCTTCTGTTTTTGGAAACTTTGTTTGACTTACAAGAATCTTTGAGAGGTAATAGAGAGTAGTTTTCAAACCACCATAGTCAGAGATGAAAAGAAAAGTGCTTCAGGCAGAGCTCTAGCTAGGCCCCCAGGCCTTCCACTTCAACTCCAAGCAGACAGCTTCACTTTTGACTGATTTTGGTATGGAATTCTACGTAGAGTTCTATTATTAGATAGATCTCATTTCTTTAAGAAGATGAGACAATCTAATGAGTTACTATTTCAAAATATCTCTGGGACCTTAAGGGAATTAACAAAGGCACTTTTGTAACAAGTCCTAGACTTTGAGATCTTGAAGGGACTTAAATATAACCAGCTTCTTTGGTGGGAGCAGCTCTCGTGGATAGTTCATTATTCCACTTGGAAAGTGCATAAAATCTCAGTCTAGATGTCTGTCATCCTCTCCAGACCACAAAGGAAGCATTGAGACCCCCTCCCCCTGCTGTGCAGCAGCAAGTAACCAAAGAATCAGTCTTCCATGAAATAGCTATGAGAAAACTACAACTCAGAGAACTCGGAGTGGTGGCTCCAAACCACACAGTTAAAACAAAGGCAACGTTAAGAGACAACTCTAGGACTTTTATCACCAGATTATATCATGTTGACTCCCAAACCACAATAAAAAAAAATATCCACATTTAAGTTCTCACTTCCTGTCCTTTTTTTCCAGGCACATGGTAATGATGGAACAGAGACAATCCAAGTTCTGATTCAAATGATCCATGGCCTTGCCTTGCTGCTATTTCTGTTATTCCATGTGACACACACCCTTCTCCTTATTAGTCTCCCTGGCTTCATGGATTGTAGGAAGGCCTGTCCCACAACAGCTATGCATGGGTGTGCTGAGCAGAGGACCTGGATTGCAGTTTAAGAAGGATTATAATGTTAGGTTGATGTTATGTCGCTCTCCTTTCTCCTTTCTCTGTGGCTTCCTTTGCATCACCAACAATGTTATTTATGGAATACCAGTGCGTTTCTTGTTTTAATTAAAGTGAGGAAAAATTCAGTCTAGTATGAGAACAAGAGTGATGACTCATCAGGACTGCTGAGTGCCAAATGAGTTCCTGTAATCCTTATCTGTAATTGTTTCTTACAGATGCAGGCTTTCTGGCTCATGGAGAGACTGCTTCTCAGAATGCCCACCTGTTACACATGGCTCTTTCCTAATTCAGCCTGCGGCGCATGCCAGTCCACAATCACTAACGCCAACCAAGGGAACCCAAGTTGATCAGATCTTGCCAGTCTGAGCAAAGAGATGAGGACAAGCTCACAGGGGTAATGCAATTTTGATCGAATGGTCTTTCAGATAATTTAAATATTAGGCTTTTCTGGTGCAGTAACACATCAGAGGATCAAGTATTCTGAAGGCTGTGAATTACTTTAAAACTTTCTATTTTAACTCCTTCCTGCTACCAGTAAAGAAACCTAAATCAATTTGTCAAGAATTTGTTGACCCTCAATTTTGGTATAAACGATTGTGTTATGTTTGTGTGGAGCAAATGCCTTTTTTTTTTTTTAAAGTCCCACAACTTATTGGTGACAGGCAGAACTAAAAGGTACATGTCCTCTCTCACTCTCAAGTCTTCTCTCCACTCTACAGATCTACAGATTCACTTACTGTTGTACTAGTTTTGCTCTATACAACTTCTATGATGGTGTGTGTGTGTGTGTGTGTGTGTGTGTGTGTGTGTGTGTGTGTGTGTTATAGCTAGGAGAGGGAGGAACATTGCAATCTAAACTAGAAACCATGAACAATGTAAGCACTGGCATTTGCCAAGTATTCATACAGACCTAGTGGTAACAGTCTTGGCCCATCTACCTAATGTATAACCATGGCACAGCCTTGTAACCATTTTGAGAATTTTTTTTTGGGGGGGGGTCTGGTCGTGGGGCCTGTACTCTGGGCTTAGGCACTGTCCCTCAGCTCTTCAGCTCAAGGCTAGCGCTCTACCACTTGAGCCACAGCGCCACTTCCAGCTTTTTTCTTTTTGCTTATGTGGTGCTGAGGAATCGAACCCAGGGCCTCATGCATGCAAGGCAAGTGCTCTACCACTGAGCCACCTTCTCAGCCCGAGAATTTTTTATATGAAATGCAAAGTAAACTACATTTAATGTTTACCTTTAAGAGTAGATCCATAGAATAACTGTTTTTTTAATGCTTTGATATCTCAGGGCCTTGCTGATCTGGGGTAACCTCCCACCCTGGCTTCATTCCATAGACAAGATGGAATCAGCTTTTCTATCGGGACCTGACCTTCCTGCTTACGGTTCCCCATTCTTATCACACTGATGGCCAGCTCTTCCACCCAAAAAACCTACCAGAGTTATTCCAACTATCAAATCCTAAGCTTTCTTACCCCTATCTTATCTATTCTTTCCCAAAGAAACAATAACAAAGAATGTTGCAAGTCAGGCTCTAGGGGCTCATAACCGTGATTCTAGCTACTCAGGAGACTGATCTATGAGGATCAAGGTTCAAATCCATCCCATGCCAACAAAACTGTGAGACTCTGATCTCTATCTGGCAAAAATCCAAACCTGGAGGTGTGGCTCAAGTTGGGAAAGCACCAGCCTTGAGCTAAAAAGCAAGGTGAGAGTGAAAGTCCTACCCAGGCCCCACTAAGGGCACACATACAAAGTCTAATGCTCCTTTATGTGTCACCCTTTTCTTTCCCCTCCCGACCAGCCTGGGTACTACCCTCAGCCCCCTTCTCCATGGTGTGGCGTGCATCCTCCTCATAGGATCTGTGAGTCATAAATTATTCTGTCAGTAGAAGTTGTCTGCTGATCTGTTGCCATCACCATACTTAAATAATCATATAATCTGTAGTTTAAATCACAGGGTGTTTGACAAAGCAGCCTACATGTAAAGGTTCTCAATAAATTCCTTCATGTAATATAATATATTAATGGCCAACTATGTGTGAAGTCCCTGGGTTATACAGATATAAATAATAGCAGTTTTCTCTTTCAAGGGACCTAATTAGAGAACGGAACCATAGAAGTGAGGGTGGGGATGTGGAAGTCATTCGGTGACAGGTAAAAGAAGCAAAGGCTTTAAATGATGAACCAAAGGAGGACTCAGCTTCAGTTTTCTGACCCCTCCAGCCCAGCCTGGAGCTTTCAGTGGAATCTGTGGTTTCTTAAAGGATGTGAGACTTTGGAATTTCACACTGGGGTTCACCTGCCCTTAGAGAAAACAGAGCTTGCTTAGTTGCTCTTAAAATAATTCCCATTAGCAGCCAGCTGATTCTCTGAGGTTTGTCCATGTAAGACTGAATACTCATTTTTCTTTTGGCTTCTATTCTACATTCCATATTCATTTATTTTCAATAAACACTTTCAGATTTCTCATCCCCCAAACAGCTTACAAATAAAGTCTTTCTGTCTTGCCTTTCTTGCTACATTTACATAAAAGCCACAATGAAAAATTTATAACAGTAATGGAAATCTTGGGGAAAACAAAATTCTTTGAGAACAAATGCTATCTTAACCCTTTAATAAGTTGGAAGGAGTATCATCCAGGAAGGCTCCCAGACTGGCTGATTACATGAGAAGATATCGGTAAAGATATTCAGAAAAGATGGAATCAATTGTGTGAGGTTCTCATTATTTCATTCATCGGATTCTTTTTTTTTTTTTTTTTGGTTGGTCGTGGGGCTTGAACTCTGGGCCTGGGCGCTGTCCCTCAGCTCTTCAGCTCAAGGCTAGCACTCTACCACTTTAGCCACAGTGCCACTTCCGGTTTTCTAGTGGTTTATTGAAGATAAGAGTCTCACGGAGTTTCTGACCCAGTTTGAACCTCGATCCTCAGATCTCAACCTCCTGAGTAGCTAGGATTACAGGCATGAGCCACCAGCACTCAGTTCATCAGATTCTTTAATTGCTTTAATTCAGTATTTTTGTTACCATGGAAGGAGGTATCAATTTAATTACTACCTTTTGAAAGAGTTGTGTAAATTGTACAAAAGTTTACACTTCATGAATCTTGAGAAGAGAGAATATGATTAAAGCAGCATATAACTTCATGGCAAATATGAGTAGCAATACTTTTTGAGGTTTACAATTTAACCACTCAGAAGTACTTTGTATGTAAAACGAGAGACAAAAATCTTCCCTCCTTTCATCCAACAGTTGAAGAACATCCTTTGTGAGCCTAACCCTCAAGATACAGAATTCAAAACAATCCCAGAGATTAGCCAGACTAGCACTCACTAGCAGAAGATTGAGAGTAAGTCAAGTAAGCAAAAATAGAGGCTTATCTTTTCAAAGCAGCACAATCGTGGACATGATTGCGCACGTGAGAATTAATTCTCAATACCCAGAAATAAGAAAAAAAAATCTTTCATTTATGACCTGTTCAATCGATAAAAGTTTCTAATTTGAGGGTGAATCCCCCTTTCATTCAGAGACAGACAAGATTTTAGCCTTTGTAGTTGATCTAATCACTTGTATGGTGACTGCCAAGCTACATTATGAAAGACAGACTCAATTAAGCTTTGCTGACATGTTTGACATTGTCCTCATTCAGGCTCTGAGAAGGTCATCAGTCTCTCTCATCTGGTCCCTGCAAGTATTTCCTTTCTTTAAGCAAGAGGGAAGGGTAGATTTGAAATTTTTGAAAACCCTAAAAGATGAAATACTGGCATTCAAATGCTCTGACCAAAATAATCAGATTCTTTTTAACATTGCCAATATTTAGGACTAGTTCTAAATATTTAGTCTGCTTCTAACAATCTCTCAGCTTTCTTTCTTTGTTCTTCCCTATCGAACCCAAGTGTGTACCTATGTTTTTCTGTCTAACATCTAATCTTACTGGAGATACTGAGAGTTGCTCTCTCCTAAGGGAGTGCCATATATGTAGGATGGAGCAGGATCTGAATGCTGTCTGTCCTCTGTCCTTCTAGACATCAACCACAGACTTACTATAGGGGCAGAGACACTGAGCAGCTACTTAAGCAGAAAATGCCTGAGGGACACTGAAAGAGACTCTTGGAAATATCACCAGATACCGTACACCATTCCCAATCTGGAATGGCAAGAGAATGTAGTTGGAGGGAAGATGGCTACAACACTAGAGATGGCCATGGAGAGCAGATAACCTACACACAATCTCTAAGAATGGACTGACTTGACTATAGGACTTTTCTTTGGCCTTGTGGATTAGGTAAACTGGGAACCAGAGCTGGGTGGTTCCAGACACCAGAGGAGAAGTTGAGTGATGCTGTCTTTAGTTCTATTTCTTCATATTCTTCATTCAAATTCTTTGTGTAACTATCGAACCAACGTTTTAATATATTGGCTTCCCTGGTATCTATTCCTAACCCTGAATGGAACATATGCTTCAGTGTCCTCAAATCAAATACATTTGGCAATCAACAACAGTGACAATAACAACATCTGCTTTATTTACCTTCTTCTGAGTCTCACATGTGACAATTGGAAACACAGACATTAGATTCCAAATGGCTGACTTTAATCCAGTTCTGTTATTTGTTGGTTGTATAAACTGGATCAAATTACCTTATCCTTTTGCACCTTCAACTTGTCAGGATTAAAGGGGAGATATTACCTCATAACACTGCACCACTCATAATGTTACATGGGTTAACTCAACAAGCACACAAAACATGTTTAGAAAGTTACTAGCCTGAAATAACTATTTACTTTGTTTACTATTACCCTAAAAGTTAAGACTTATTTCCATAACATGGTTAATAAATCAAGGATCATGCAAGTAAAATGAGTTCAAGATCCAGTGGCTAATAGTAGAGTCAGGATTTATATCCTGGCCTGGTCAAGATCAGGGAACAAGTCTTCACTCAGTATTGTGCTCTGAAAGGGAGCACTGTTCCATCATTGTTTTTCTTTTGCATGTGTAATGGCATCTTCATGGAGTTTTCCACCTATTATCTCAGGTTATGCCTTCTTTCCCTCGAAAACTATCATCTAGGTTTGCTTTCCATAGGAAGTCATCTCATGTTTGAGTATATTCCTTCACTGTGACTTCTAAACTGAATCACAGTTGCCTTTCTTGTTTGTTTTATTGTTGTTGTTGTTACTTTCTTTCTTTAGTGTGCCTTCTCTCCTCTAGGAAGCTGCAAGTGTCTTGAGGCTAGGTTATTGTCTTTTCATACCATTGGCTTCTAGCATAGTGTCCCAAGAGATTAATTATTCAGTGAAAGTGAACTAAATGGCCCTTTTGTCAAGAACCATCATTTTCATCATCTGAGGTCTGGATGCCGAATTCTTTGAATTAGACCCACTTTTACAGACAGTGAGCCTCAATTGGACTTAACACACTAATCAAAACTGTGTTATCTATCCAGGAACTTCTCAAAGACCACCTCTGTCACTGTAATCAATTGCAGTTCTTAGACCTAGTCTGGGACAAAAACCAATTCTATCCTCCTTGGTAGGTGTTCTTACAATATGTGAAGTGGGTCTGTGATGCATGTGACAAATCAAGACCTCTAAGAAATAAAACACATTGATCTAGGTGAATGTACTCAGCCAGCAATATACTCATTCATGGAGCTTTCCTTTTCTTTTCTTATCTTTCTTTGTTTCTCTCTCTCTCTTTTTCTTTGGTCAGTCGTTGGGCTTGAATTCAGAGCTTGTTTACTGACCCTGAGTGAGCTCTTTCACTCAAGTTTAGTGCTCTATCACTTTGCTCCACTTCTGGTTTTCTGGTGGTTAATTGGAGATAAAGAGTCTCAGGGACTATCTTTCCCAGGGTGGTTTTTGAATTGCTATCCTCAGATCTCATCCCCCAGAGTAGCTAAGATTGTCAGTGTGAGCCACCGGCACCTGGTTCATGGAGATTTTCTAAACCCAGAGATGTTTTTTTATGGTTACTACTAGTAAGAACACAGAATGTACCATGCTTTGTTCACAATTGCTGTCTTATTCATGTGTTATGTAAGTTCAGCTTCATACTAGCCCTGGTAAGTAGGCAGAAGTATTATTACATTCTTTCTCTCTTTTGTTAAGAGAGGTATCATAGTGAAAGATCACGGTCCCAGAGCCAGGTTTACTTAGGATGGGATTTCATCTCTGTCAATTATCAGCTGTATGCCTTTAAAGAAGTTAGTTAAACTCTCTGGGCCTCAAGATCTTTAAGTACGAGGATAGTTTAACCATATCAAATTGATACTGCCATTTGACTATCATTTAAACTTTAGAGATGTTTCCATCTTGCTGTAAAATTGAAATGGAAAAGAAATAATGCTAATGAAAATGGGAAAAATTACAAATGATTAAATTGTGCAATATGGAACACTGATAAAGGAATTAAATTGGCTTAATGGAGTTCTCTGGAAAAAAGTACATTTTCCACCCCAATATGAATTAATGCTGCTATGATTTTAGTTAAAATACACGTATTTGAAATGCAGTTGGGGGTCAAAATGCGGAATAAAATAGTGAGTACAAACAGCCCAGTCCTTGCTGTTCATGAAGGTAACCCTAATACCATTAATTGAGTACTTTTTCAACTAGTCTGCATCTAATCATCATCCAAGTGCAAAGGGCAGGCTGTCATATGGTGCCATTTTGAAGAGATGAAGCCAAGTCTGCCACACATGTTGAATATTGTGTTCACTATAACCTCCTTTATCATTATCATCTTCATCATCCTCATCATCTCAAAACCTCTATTCTGATATCTTTTGGTGTTTCAATTCCATCAGAATAAAATTGGCCCTAGTTTGAATATTTCAGGTCTCTAAAGTTCTGTCTTAAAAACCTAGTCCCTAAGGTGGCAGTGTAGGTAAATGATTATAAAAGCTTCATGGGCTTGGGTCTTGTGGGTCTTATCTTAAAAACTTAGTCCCTAAGGTGGCAGTGTAGGTAAGTGATTATAAAAGCTTCACGGACTTAGGTCTTGTGGGAGGTCTTTAGGCTAGTGTGGAAAGGTCCCAGTGAAGACAAATTATGGAGCCCTCTCCTCTTTCTCTTGCTCCATAGCTCTGCTCTGTGTTTGTTGCCATTAAGATGTGTGATAGGTGGAAGAAATAAGCTGTGTGATCACTCACTTTTGGACTGAGCATAATTTCCCCAAACCCGGGCTATCTTTTTTTTCTTTGTAACTTAATTATCTTGGGTGCTTCTTATAGTAATTTGGAGCTGATAAATATAAAATAATGTTTTTTTAAATGGTATTGGGATTGAATTCAGTGCTTTGCTAGTACTCAACGCTTGAGCCACACTCCCAGCCCTTTTGCTTTTAGTTTGTTTTTCAGACAGGGTCTCACAATTTTGCTTGGGCTGGAAATCCTCCTGCCTCCACTGGCTAAGTATTTTGGATTATAGGAATGTGCTCTAACATCTGGATTTGATTCATATGAAATCTAAGCTTATTACCAGGATCTATGAGGCTCTGCCTTAATTTTCCTCCCTTTATCCATGCTCATCCATATTTCCTGCTTGTGCCTCTCGTACCTCCTGCCTTATTCCCTTTCCAGCCCTGCTCTCTATCCTTTCTCTGGATAGAGGTCATTTCCTTCTACCTCCAAGGGAGGTTCTTCTGATAACCTCTCCCTGCCCCAATCTTGTCGTTACCTGTTTACTTCTGCCACTTGTTTCCCTTTGTGGGACTTGAATATTGGGTGAAACTGTACATGAATATTTTACCTTTATTTATTATGTGCTTCTCAATGAACTCCCCCTCTCCTTCTCTCCCTTCTTCTTCCCATCCCACCCCATTTGATGGTTTTATGGTGCTGAATCCAGGTCCTTGATCCCTCCTAGGGAAATGCTGTCCGTTGAGGTTCACCCATTGCTTCTGTCTTTACTACTGAGATATAATTGCTGTGAGGAAAGGTATCATCGTTTCCTTCTTGTTGCTTCAGCTCTAGAATCTAAGACAGTGTCTGCTACATGGTAGGTACCTAACGACTACTATGTGAATGGAGAGATAAATGAATGAGGTCTTCATATATAAATACGTTTTGCCTGGTACTGGTGGCTGAGGCATGTACTCCTAGCTTCTTAGGAGGCTGAGATTTGAGGGTCATGGTTTGAAGCTAACCCAGGCAAGAAAGTCCGTATGATTCTTATTCCATTAAATTACCTCAAAAGTTGGAAGTAGATCTATGGCTCAAGTGGTTAAACACTAGCCTTGAGAAAAAGAAACTCAGGGACAGCAGTTCAAGTCCCAGGAATGACAAAAACAAAACAAACAAAAATAACCAACATCCTAAAGTGCTTATTATGTTCTCTGTCTCCTATTTCATGACTTGCCTAAGATCCCTGGGTCAAGGGATCTGGGGTCAAGGGATCTACCTGACTGCCTGCTCAGCTCCCATCATTCTAAAAGAAGATGGGTTCCTTACCCTTCCCAGCCAGTGTTTTTCCTTTTTAGTTCCAACCGGCCATCTTGGGAATGACATGGACTAGAATCTACTGATAAAACACAAACTCCCTCTGCATGAGTCCAGTGCCACTGCATTGTTTTTATTTTCGCTGACAGATTTTCATGGAAGCAATTTGGGGGGATGGATTTTTTAAACGTTACGATTATGAGAACCATTTTTTGGGACCTGCAGAGCATGTAAATGCCCCTGAGGAGGCTGAGGGGGTGCAAGGGGGGGCTGGCTTCCCAATGGGCCTGTCTGCAGCATCAGTCCGCAAGCTGCTGTTTGCTGCTTTACAGATTGCTGATCTCATTGCTATTGACAGACACTGCACGCCTCATGGATGTGGTATGTAAGGTCTCCCAGGCAGAAATTGATCTCAATTGAATAACCAGGAAGTTGGATTTACATGACTGGCAAAAACAGCTGCCTTTTCTCTTCAGATTAAAACAAACAAATAATAAAGAAGATAATGAACCAGGCATGTCAATGTGCATGAAGAGAGGTGAGTTTGAATGAGAAGAGAAAAAAAGAAACAAGTATTGATTAACATCAAAGGAAAATATTGAAACCAGCCCAAGATCCTTATTCTGAGCAGAGTACAAATTAAAAAATGCCTTTTAAAAAAAATACGGAAACCTTGAGTAGAAGAGACACAGGCATGGCTGAAAAATAACCTAGTGATCTTTATTGGATTTTGGAATACTTATTTATGTAACTTAACTAAAATTTGAAAGGGGAGAAGAGAGAAAAGAAGCAGATCAAAGATTCCTTAAATCAAAACAAGAAATGGAATGCAGGCACAGAAAGGGATTTGGACATTTAAGTTTGTAACATCAATTAGTGTTTTCAAACAGGTCCTTTCTGACCTGGCCTAGGAGCTGTATTTTAAATGCGAATTAGAGAGAGATTGATTGGTTACCTGTGCATCGTTGAAATAACTTTAGCTCTCACAGGAATTCACTCATTGTTTGTATCATGAAATAGCCACTGGTGAGACCAAATGAAGAAAAGCTGAAAGGAAAGGAAAAGAAGGCAGAGTCTAAGGTGGACCAGGAGACAAGAGAATATAAAAAACAACTATAGGGTTGACTAAGGGGTATCAACAAGGAGAAACCAACAAAGAGTGAGAGAATTGAGCACATGGATACATTATCAAGAGATAGAACTTGAGACAGAAAGAAAACACAACTATCCTGCCGATACAGATTGCTTTTGATCCTTTTTGTTGTTGTTGGCCAGACAGAGAGAGAGACAGAGAGACAGAGACAGAGACAGAGACAGAGACAGAGACAGAAACAGAAACAGAAACAGGAACAGAGATGCTAGCATATCAGATGTATTCTCTCCAGAGTTTGAATTGGGGAACTAGGACATCCAAACACGTTAAAGGCTACAGAAATCAGATGGAGGCTAAACCATGAATAGAAAAGCTGTAAAACAGGAAATGGTATAAAGGTATATATCAAAGAACAAGCAATTAAATAATTGAGAGACTGAAGTAGATACACAGAAAAGACAGATCTCATGAGAAAGTGCTTATGTGGCCCTCCAGGAAGAGAAAGAACAGATAATTCCCAGAACTGCATTAATTTTGATAAAAATGGGACCAGTTTCATTCAAGTTGACACATACAGAAATCTCTAGCACAATCCCTTTTGATCATTTCAAAGTGGTTTCAAGGAGTTTCTGTTTCTTATTACCCTACCCCCAGTAAAGGTAACCCACAATTAAACAGAGGGAATATGAGCAGGGGTTACAAGTTGTCACCTCCAGTATTGCAGAAATTTAGGCCCCAAAGTTTGAGCATGTTCTATGGAAAAGATTCTGATTTCTGGGCCAGAGAGTCCGTAGTTGTCATTGATTGAATTCTGTTTAGTTCAAAGTCATATCACTTAGTATCCTGCCAGGAAAATAGCAAGCATCTGAAATATGCTTACAGAATTGTTGGAAGAAAGGGAAAGTGAAAGTGAAAGACATTGCCTGTAATTTTAGGGAATTATTACAAGGAGGTATTACTACATCTTGGGCTAGAAGAACAGAAGAGAAGATGGTGTAGGTGTGCTGGTCAGGGAGACTGCTGGGACATGCTTTTTCCTACTGAAGCTACTGTACTTCTGGTACCACATTGCAGGGCCCATAAAGCATAACTAACTGGCATTAACCTAGGAACCAATCTGTCTATCAAAGTTGTTCTCCATGATGTAGTTTTAATGGAACCATTAGCACCTGACACGCCTGATGCTGACAATTCAGATCAGAGAAAGCCTCAAGCCAGTATCTTCCCTACAGATTAAGCTGATCCAGTATTTTGTGACCCATTTCCTATATTTAATTCCATTCACTTTAAATGTGTAAACTGTCTCCTCTTTTTTTCTGGCTGGATAATGAGTTACCAGCCTCCCAAATGGTTATGGCTATGGTTATGGTTATGGTTATGGCTGAGATCCACAACTGGAAATTCATCGCCTTGGGAGAAAAGCCATTCTGCTGCCCAAAACAGAAGGAGAACAGAGCTTAGTATCAAGAAGCATGAACTTAGAGCTTACTCAGTGGATGAGACCTCCTATTTTTAAAATTAAGTCTTCTTTCTTAAGTTGTATTATGACCGTGTGGATTAACTTAGTAGATAGAATAGATAGATAGAATGTTAGCCATCCTTACCATCATAATATTTTCTCTGATGATCCACTGAAGCACAACTGGCCTCATCTACTGTGTTTGAACACTGTGTTGAGGCTTCATGGGTGCACTATTGCTACATCATTTGGAATTGTGCAGTCAGAGAAAGAGCTTAGAAACTACACTCATCATATTTGTAATGCTTTCGCTGATGGTATTGACTAAACCTGGCCAGCAATAGTTTCTGCTTTTGTTACCTCTTCTAGGGTCCCTTTATTTCCAAATACTGGCTGAATCTAACTGTAAATTGGGGAATGCAGGCTTTCTTTTTACTACTGAGTTACAGAAGAACTCAAAGAAAAGTAAGCATGGAGCTGAGAACCAAGGGACAAATCATTGGCTCCAGAGGTACACCACAGATTTTGCTATTATTTTTAAGACATTTTGATCTTTGTGAATGCTTGGCGTTTTCTTTCAACAGTCTACGACATAATGTTGGCTGCCTACTTCCTACTTAAAATGCTAATCTAATGTCAGTTATTCAATCACCCAATGCTATGGGTTGAATACGTGTTCTCCATACAATTTGTATGTTGTAACCTAATCTTCATTGTGGTGGTTTTAAGAGCCAGAGCTTTCTGCAAAGCAATTAAGTCGTGAGGGCTCTGAGCTCACGAGTGAGATTAATGCCCTAAAAGAGGCTTCATGGAGCTTCCTGACTCTTTCATTTCTTACTCCATGGGTGGATGTAGCATCCCCCATCCATGGAGTAGGTAACAACAAGATGTGATCTTAGAAGTGGACTAGGTCCTAACCAGACACTAAATCTGTTGATACCTTGATTGTGGACTCTCCAGAATTCAAAATGGCGAGAGATAAGTGTATGTGGTATATGAACTACCTGGTCTATATGATTTTGTTATAGCCCCTCTGAATGGACTCAGATGCTCATTCACAAGACTCAAGGCAACTCATACCCAGCTCTGATGGTGGCCTGATCCTTGGATCAGAGTTTTGTTTTGTTTTTTAAACCAGTGATATAGGTTTGTAGGAATATAACCAACCCTGGCCAATGGTGATATATTCAATCAAGCACCTGTTCAAAAGGCAAATAAGGGCATAACTAGCAAGGTCAATAGAAAGCCCACAGACTGGGAAAAGATCTTCACTAGCCATATAACAGACAAGGGTCTCATATCTAAAATATACCTGGAACTCAAAAAATTAAATCCCCCAACAACAAATCCTCAAAGAAACAACTGCCCAATAAATAAGTGGGTTAAAGACTTAAAGAAAAACTTCTCTGAAGAGGAAAGAAGAATGGCCAATAGACACATGAAGGCCTCAACCTCTCTAGCCATAAAAGAAATGCAAATCAAAACAACATTGAGATTCTACCTCACCCCAGATAGAATGGCTATAATCAAGAACTCTAATAAAAACAGATGCTGGAGGGGATGTGGACAGAAGGGAACTCTACTGCATAGTTGGTGGGAGTATAAACTTGTTCAACCACTTTGGAAAGTAATATGGAGGTTCCTCAAAAGACTCCACATAGAGCTCCCCTATGACCCAGCAATCCCACTTTTGGGCTTTTGCCCAAATGATCACAAACAAGACCATACTAAAGCTACCACCACAACTATGTTTATTGCAGCATTATTTACCATAGTTAAGATATGGAACCAACCCAGATGCCCCTCAGTAGATGAATGGATCAAGAAAATGTGGTATATATACACAATGGAATTCTATCTGAAAGAATGACATCGCGCCATTTGTTAGGAAATAGAAAGACTTGGAAAAAATTATATTAAGTGAAGGCCCAAAGAAACATAGGTTCCATGGTTTCCCTTATTTGCAATAACTAGTATATGTCTGAGACAAGCAGAAAAGGTCAGATAAGTTGATGTTAGGTGAAATGAACCCCACGATTAGAACTGGAATGTTTTTTTCTTTCTTGCTATTGTTTCTAACATATTTATAAGATATTTCTTTGTTGCTTTGTATGTCCCTCACCCATGGTATAACCCCTGTTTTCACTGTATTTGATGTTGGTATAATTTGTGGAGGGAAGGGAAAAAACAAATTGTTTAAATAGGGATACAGGTGGACCCATTGCAACAATGAGATGTACAAGACGTTATGTCGGAAAACAAACTTTAATACTTTGGGGGTGGGGGATGTTGGGGGGTGGGAGATGAGAAGAGATGGGAAGGGGAAACAAAGGAGGAGGCAACAATGCTTGATAAGAAATGTACTCATTACCTTGCCCATGTAATTGTAACCCCTCTATACAGTATTTCCACAATTAAAAAAAAAGAACTGTGATTGATAATGGCAACTACTCTAAAATCATGGAAGGGATCAGAACTGAAGTTGAGAGGATGTGTGGCCAGATCCAGAAAGAACTAAGATTCTTGATGCAGTCACTGGCCACCAAATCAACGAACTTGAAATCTTCCTTCCTTCCTTCCTTCCTTCCTTCCTTCCTTCCTTCCTTCCTTCCTTCCTTCCTTCCTTCCTTCCTTCCTTCCTCCCTCTCTATGTTTTTCTTTTTGTATGTATCAGTACTAGGACTTGAATTCAGAGCCTGGATGCTGTTCATTCATTTTTTTACTCAAAGCTGATCCTCTACCACTTGAGCCACAGCTCCACTTCTGGCTTTTGGGTGGTTCATTGCTAATAACAGCTTAACAGAAATTTCTGCTTGGTCTGACTTCCAACCTTGATCCTCAGATCTCAGCATTCTGAGTAACTAAGACTACAGGCTTGAGCCACTGGTGCCTGGCTTCTGTACCACATTACATTTCTTATAACACAAGCTAATGCATTTATTTTGTTTTATTTATTTATTTATTTTTTGTCCATCATGGTGCTTGAATTCTGGGCCTGGGTGCTGTCCCTGAGCAATTCAGCTCAAGGCTAGCACTCTACCACTTGAGCCACAGTGCCACTTCTGGTTTTCTGGTGGTTTATTGGAGATAAGGACTTTCTTGCCTGGGCTGGCTTTGAACTGTGATCCTCAGATCTCAGCCTCCTTGAGTAGCTAGGATTACAGGCGTGAGCCACCAGCACCTGGCTAAAAAATATTTTTAAAATTGATTTGAATTTGGTTTTTGGTTACTTGCCACAGAAATTACCATAATATATACAAATCTATTCAAGGTTCTCTCTATAATAATGCCAGTTCCTATAAATCTCCCAGTGGGAAAGAATGAAGCAGTTATATTTAAGAGATTCAAAAGTATATGTAACACTGGGTATATACATAAAACCATGACCCATTTTATCCTTGTAGTGTTTAAAGCATCATCACCAAAAAAGATACATACTATTTTAACAGATTTGGAGAATCCCGAAAATCATGCTCATTTGAGAAAATGTGTAGATGAGATGAGAGCTGAGGAGAGTTTTGTGGTAGCTTACTTTGAGACATTAATATAGGAGGAAACTTCTTCCACGTGGTTCTAAAGAATAGGACTAGGCTAAAACAGGTTAAATTTGTGAGCCAAGGTTTCAGTACATTAACATTGTACTTTGGGCTTACCAAAATGGGTGGAACTACTTGTAGACTAAAATGTGGTTTCCTTGTCGTTGGAGATATTGAAGCAGAGATGGAGGAGCCACTCTGGGCTGTTGGGGAGGAAAGCTGTGATGTGGGAGGGGATTAAACAAGATGATATTTGAGGAATTTCTGTACCACGCATGATTTGCTTCCAGCTGTATTTACCATAGAACTTATAGTAGGAGCCTATTTCGTCAAGGATAAATTGCTTACAGGCAGATCATATTCTTTAGGATGCCAAATTTAGAGTTGCTAATATATTTTATACTTCAGACAAAAAGCATAAAGTTAAAGTAGAAAGATAAAAGTGCTTTATCTTAGGGAGAAAGTTGAACTCTTGGATCCACATGAGAATTTCCCATCTACTTGCCTTAAACTCAATCTCCTTGACTAGTCTAGGAATGGCTGAAAGTTGGTATAAACCTTATCACAAACACAATAAAATATATACAAAGTCATAGCACTTACCTCAAGATGCATGCCTGGAAGTCAGCACAAGAGCAACAATTAAAATATCACAAGATGAGCTGTAGCCCCAGAAGGTAGAGCTTCTTTGTCTAATGACCTTTCTAGTAGTGTGATAGCAAATACAATGGGCTGGCCTCATAAATCATACCTCCAGCAAGCATGCGCGGGGCAGACTTTGACACTGTTTGCATATTCAAATGTCACCCTGATCATAAGAGGGAAGACAAAACACTTTTTCTCTCTCAAAAATGTCAGCATGGCTGGATTAGAAAAGATAATTTGGAAGTACTTCTAGACAATAATTACCTCTGGCACCTATCTGCAGTGCACTTAATGAATGGGAAGAAGATATATTTTTTTAATTTTTTAAAATTATGATTATTACAGTAATTAATCAGCTGCTCACTGACAGTTTCCTTGCGGGAGAAAAAGCACCTCAAAGGCCATCTTGCTTCTGTATGGTATTTTGTTGATTTCATATCACATATGCAAAGCATATTCTATTATTATTAACAACAAAAATGCTTGGGGAAGTAGAATTAGCTTTGTGTTCTTAAATAGCCAGGAAAGCCATATTTCAGAAGTGAGAGGAGAAAAAGAATCTTAATCCCAAATGCTGGTTGAATAAAAGAAAAAAGCTTCAGACTTGCTCAACTGTGGTTGTTAAACCAATCTCTTCCTCTTAATTACATGCAAAAGGTTCCTAGTTCTAATTATGGACCTTGGGGAAATAGCCCGTCTCCCTGAACCAATAAAGTCTCATGTTAACTTCAGCTCTTTTATGCTTAATATCCGACTGCTGGATTTCTGCTTCCCTAGGTGATCTGTAGAGTTGGCCTTTTCTACTTCAGTTTTCACAGTGCTGCACAGCGCAGGGGCTGGGAGACCTCACTTTCCCCATTGATGCTTTTGTAACATTTCTTGCTACTTAAGTACAAAATCCTCTAATTTAAAGTATCCATCAGCTGTGATTGTTGCCTTCCACTGTGTTCTTCCCTCTCTTTTAGCAGCTCTTTGTCCTCAAGGGCTCTATCAAAGGAGCTAAAGTGGTATGAATGCCTCTTGCTTATAAGGATACTTCCCCTCGGTCCTCCGCCTGCCACCCCGCCCCAGCATCCTTGGTAAGTAGGTGAATGAGGGAAGTTCCAGGTGTTACCTAGTCCAGGAGCTTTTCCAGTGTTGGGCTTGGCTCCTCTGAGAATCCAGAGAGCAAGCAGGCTGGACTTTAACACAAGCCGGCTGGAAGATTAGAAGCAGAGACTGAGTATCTGAGCAGCATTTGAGACTGTGGGCACTTTTCAGACCCAGAAGTTGAGAGCTAGAAAGGGAAAAAAATTTGTTGACATCCCTGAGGCAGTTAGCCACAGTCATGATGATTGGAAATGTCTCCAGATATTGGGGTGTCATGTAGGAATAAGGAGACTGATTTGAAAGGAAGTTGGCAAGGCATGATTTTACTTCTGAAGTGTGTGCTACTACCGACAGCAAGCCAAGGATTTAACCACACTGGGCAGGTCATCTCCCTAGGTTTTATCCCCGCCCCTTTGCTAATTAGTCAGAATTTAGGTTCACAGTCTTGTGTAATTGGCTAGTTTGAAAGGGGTTGAAAGACTATCTGAGCAATCAACCAGAACTAGGGGACCTGGTCAGGCACTTGTTAGGAAAACAAAGGATGTGGCTTAAAATGCAGCTTCCTTTAAAGTGGCAGTGCTGTGTCAAGCCACCACTTTGACAGAAAAGATTTGAACGCCTACAGGACTGTGCACTGTCTCCTCTACGCACACCAGGGCTGCTGTTTGGGAATAGTTCTTTAGCTTTACCCTCATCTCACTGTTGAGATCACCTTCTTTGGACAAGAACGGGTTCATCACTCTGGCTCTGAGCCCTTTGTTACCTCTTCTGTTGAATATAGATTTCATGCTATCAGTCTCAGTTTCTTCACTATTGAAACAGGGTTCTATGACTCACTATTCAATGAGACTGTTGAGTAAAAGAAAGAAAGAAGTAGAAAGAGGTGAATAGTTCTCTTGATGACTTCTTATAGGTTTCATAAGTATTCCAGAGCAGCCCACTTGTAACATTTAGAACTTAGGTTTGAATAAGTACTTTGAAAAATAGTGAAATGATGGCATACTCATGTGGAATGTAAGTATGTGAAGATTTTTTGTAAGAAGCAGTGAAAGTGGCACTAGGGTTTGAGCTAAGGGTTTCATGCTTGATAGATAGATGCTGTACCATTTGAGCCTGCCCCAAAGTCCTTCTGTTTCAGTTCTTTTTCAAGTATGATCTTGAATTTTTGTTCAGAATTAGCCTCAGACTGGAATCCTCCTGCCTATGGCCTCCTATATAACTGAAATGACAAGTATGCACTGCCATGATGTGTTTTTGCAAACTTTGCCTGGATTGACCTCAAGCTATTTACCAATAAATTGGGATTGCAGATGGGTGCCATTACACCTAGCTGTATGCATGTGTACTTTCTAAGGAGAAAGTCAAGGGTTATAACATTTCACATTAAAAAAAGTATTGTAAAGATACTGTTCAGAGGGGTTACAGTTACATGAGTAAGGTAATGAGTACTTTTCCTATCGAGCATTGTTACCCCCCTCCTTTGTTTTTCCCTTGCTATCCCTTCCCTCTCCCCTCCCCAACTCCTCTTTCCTCTGACCCTGAAGTTGTAAAGTTCGTTTTCAACATTGTTTCTTGTACATCTCATTTCACATTGATTATGTAGGCAATGTTTGCTCTTTTGCACAATAGTAGGCGCTCCATTCTATACACTTTAGTGAAATGAGTGAATGATCTTTTCCTGCTTTCTCCTCATTTTCATTAAGCATCCAAACCCTACCCTTTCCTAAAGTCTCTCTAAGGATCTTCAGCAAGACTAGCCCTCACTGATTTCTCCTTTCGCTGGATTAATGAGTCCTGTGCCTAGAGCCAGCACTCTGCAATCCAGGGGCAGGCTCTTGATTATAGACAATTTTCTGTTGCAATCTACTTCTCTCCTGTGTTTAACTGCTTGATGAGATTGAGTCCTATAAGGGAAGGGGCTCTCAGCAAGAACCCTCCCTCCGCACCTGGCACTGAGCTCATTGCTAAGCAGGAAATAAGTCCAGCTGGAATTCACGGATTGTTGCTGACACGATAGTCTTTTGGAAAACATATGCTTATGAGCATATATGAAATCTGTTGGCTATATTCTTTGTTAAACATTTTGTTTTGCCAATTCTTAGGTAGATAGTAGGTGGCAGTTGTCTGCTAAATCATTTCTGTTCTTCCAGGAGACAGAATGTCTCTGAGTCACAAGTACAATAACATTGAAGAAGAGCCAAGACATTTGTGTAGAAATCTAAGATCAGTTAGCAAATGAGAAAGGGTTGGGTAGATACTAGCAAGTTGATAAGACTTCTAGTTAGAGATTAATATATTTTTATTTGTTTCTGTTTGTGGAGGAGAAGATCTTCCATCAACTTAAGTACAGGCTAGTTTCAGCCTTGGATGGTTAGAAGTAGTTAGTAGGAAGATTTAACCAAAATGGGTAAGAGACATAATTAATTCAGTAAATTCATTCTGAATCATCAAAATTCAGATTTCTCTTTTGTGCTAGAGTGATGAAGGGAAGATAACTAAATTTTATTCCAAGAACAGTAAAAACAAAGTGTGCATCACAAAATAAATGATGATGAGACAACTTAGAAATATAAACACCAAATCTGAGAGCCAATAACTCAAATAAAATAAATATCTTTAAAACTGAAGATAAGACCAAAAACTTGATAGATACATGTAAAAAAGACATGAGCAATTCACAATATTTTTCAAATGATAATAAAAGAAATGTTCAAGCTTGCGCATAGTACATGTCTAAACAAAGAGTTCTGGGATGCTATTTCTCACTGATCAGACTGGCAAACATTTAAAAACAAGACATAGTCTGCTATTGAGTATTGTAGAAAAACATGCCCTCTCCCTTCTTTTGGAGGAAAACTTACCAATATTAAGCAAAACTACATACACATTTGCCTTTTGACTTACAGTACCAAAGTTCTCAATCTACTCTGAAGATTTACCTCTAACAATAATAAAAAATACATGGACAAAATACAAGATTATTCATTGTAGATTTGTTTGTAATTGCAAAATAATGAAAACACCTGAAGTGTCTATTTATAGAACAGTAGCAATAGAATTCACACTAGTCCTACACAATGGAGTGCTACACAGATACTTTTAAAAAAGAATGAAAAAAATCTTTATAAGCAGATATGGAGCAATTCCTAGGACATGCTGTTAAATGAAAGAACAAAATGTAAAAGAACACACACACACACACACACACATGCACACGCACACACGCGCGCGCGCACACACACACACACACACACACACACACACACACACACACGATGCTATCCTTTAGGTACAAAAGAGAAGGTAAGAAGATTCTCATGTTTGCATTTGTGCAAATAAAAAAAAAAAACCCAATAGGGATGAACCACAAAATCAATATGGGTAAGTCACAAAGTTAAAAATTTGGCCCTTATCTAGGGTATGTGTGTGGGTGGGGGGGAAATAATGTGAATTTTCTATCATTTAAAATTTAGGTCAAATTAAAGGTTAGATATGTAACTAGCTTTAGACACTCTCTCTTTTTTTAATTGTGAAAATACTGTACATAGGGGTTACAATTACATGGGCAAGGTAACGAGTACATTTCTTATCAAGCATTGTTGCCTCCTCCTTTGTTTCCCCTTCCCATACCTTCCCATCTCCCCAGTCCCCCAATCTCCCCCCTCCCATGCCAAAGTTATAAAGTTTGTTTTTCAACATAACGTCTTGTACATCTCATTGTTGCAATGGGCCCACCTGTATCCCTATTTAAACAATTTGTTTTTTCCCTTCCCCTCCACAAATTATACCAACATTAAAAACAGTGAAAACAGGGGTTATACTGTGGGGGAGAGACATACAAAGCAACAAAGAAATATCTTATAAATATGTTAGAAACAATAGCAAGAAAGAAAAAGCATTCCAGTCCTAATCTTGGGGTTCATTTCACCTAACATCAACTTATCTGACCTTTTCTGCTTGTCTCAGACATATACTAGTTATTGCAAATAAGGGAAACCATGGAACCTATGTTTCTTTGGACCTTCATTTAATGTAATTTTTTCCAAGTCTTTCCATTTCCTAACAAATGGGGCAATGTCATTCTTTCTGATGGAGGCATAGAATTCCATTGTGTATTTATACCACATTTTCTTGATCCATTCATCTACTGAGGGGCATCTGGGTTGGTTCCATATCTTAGCTATGGTAAATAATGCTGCAATAAACATAGTTGTGGTGGTAGCTTTAGTGTGGTCTTGTTTGTGATCATTTGGGCAAAAGCCCAAAAGTGGGATTGCTGGGTCATAGGGGAGCTCTATGTGGAGTCTCTAATAACAACAGTTGCTGGAGGGGATGTGGACAGAAGGGAATCCTACTTCGTTGTTGGTGGGTGTGTAAACTTGTTCAACCACTTTGGAAAGTCGACACTCTCATCCCATTTTACCCTCTGACCTCCACCTGTTTCATTGAGTAGAGTTTCACCTTTACTCAACTCTTGCTTTACTTTGCCTTTCTTCCTTGCTTCTGGTCTTTTCTTCTTTGTTTCCTTGGCAAATGCATCTCCCAAACACAGTGTTCAAGGTTGGAATTCCTTAACATGTGATTATTTCTGTTGTAGAAATCCTATCCATACTCAAAATCTTTCATTACCTTAAAAATGAAGAAGATTCATAATTTTATATGTCTAGTTTCTTATTTGAATCCCATGTCTATCCATTCCTGGGATTGGCATTTTTTAATGAACCTCAAACTTAGTAGGTCAAAACCTAAGCTCATCATTGAGTATCCTCTCCTAAGATGATTGAAAATGTCTGTATGTTTTTTGATTCATCTTAAAAGTAGAGCCTAATTTTACCTTCTGTGGTTTAGACTTAATGATTCTCTTTTGGAATGTATAGTAGTGCATCCTAAGCATTTCGTCTTTTCGCTTCCCCTCTTTTAGACCATTTGCTTTGGCAAACACAGATGCTGTGTCCTCTTAGCAAGAAGTCCAATTGGGAAGGAAGGGAGGCCTCCATCTTAAAGCCACCTGAGAATGTTTAGTCCCAGTTGAGCCTTTGAATGCATGCAGTTCCAACCACCATCTTGTTATGTAAAGGAAACCCCTGAGCCACAACCATGAAGCCACTTCAGAATTCCTATTCCTCATAAATAGATAATACATGTTTGGTTTAAACCATGAAATGTATGATTTCTTTAAAATGATGGCACAAGAGCTTTAATTCAAGACCTTGCACTCTTGTGCGCCTTTCCCCCCCCCCATAGTTGGTGCTTTACCACTTGAGCCACATCTCCAGTTCTAGATTTTGTGGGTTAACTGGAGATATAAGTTTCTCAAATGTATGTGCCTGGACTGGCTTCCAACAGAGCTCATTAGTTTTGAACAGCTCTCCCAAGGAGCTAGGATTAGAGATGTGAGGCGCTGGTACCTGCTTTTATGACAATCCTTTGTGCAACCATATAGGTGGTATCCTACTCACACCCCTCAATAAACTATTTACATTCCAGTGCTTCTTCTTTTTAGCAAATTACTCATTACCCCTCCATTATACAAACAGAAAAAAAGGAATCATTATTGATAGCTAACTCTATTCATATCCCTGTTTGAAATTCACGATGTAAGCCCGTTGAGGTAAGCTCTTGCTGTCTCTCCAATGTGTTCCCTTCTCTTTCCTCTTCCCTGCCCTTACTCTAACCTAAATTACCAGTATTTATTTATTTATTTGCCTTACAATCTTGTTGGAGTCTTCTCACCCTGAAACCTTCTCATACACTCTGCACCTGGCTGTCAAGATGCTCTTTTCACAATCACCATTTCTAAGCTAAAGCCTTGATATGGATCTGGAGATTGCACGTAGACACCCCAGGCCAGACACAATTAATAAAATGCATTTGAGCTGCCATTTTGGCTGTGCTATTGGTAGCCATCTTGTAATGGGTATGTGGACTTTCTCAACTTGATTATTATTACTGGTTTGGAGGTATACATTAAAAAATACTCTTATACTACTTTTATATGCAATATATGTGGACATTTTTTTAAAATGTGAAACAAAATATGCATACATTTTATAAAAAAAACAAGTCATTTCTAATTCAACCATCTTGATATTTGGGTTTATTGCTATCAAATTTTACCCCATGCTTCTAAAACCTTATTAAGATCATTCTGTATATTAATGTAATTTTTTATTCCACTTTTTGTGCTTAAGGTTATAAGATTTTTCCATATCATTAAAAACTCTATGTAAATATCATTTTAATGACTGTTTAACATTCTGTGATATTAGAAGTTTCATTTCGAAATTTGTCTTCTTGCCTAATATCCAAATGAATAATTTCACTTTTGAGGGGATGTGAGCTGTCTGTCTCCCTGGCTTGATGACACTTGGAGGTGGCTATTTAATATGTAACAAAATCATCTTTCTCGTATGGCCTCAGTCCAAAATGGAACAGATACTCTGCTTGTTGGTTCCAGCACTTCCTAACATTTACTCTTTGAGGCTTCTAAGCTAATGCACACTTGGTTTTCCAGTAGAAAAGCCAAAAATACTTATAGATACCATACAGGTCACATACACCCAGATAAAAGGGAAGAAGGGAAGGGAAGGAGCTGTAGACAAGGCTGCAATAAAGTATGCAGATACCCATTTAGACCTTCAAGAAACCAAAGCTAGCTGTCTATCTTTTCTTTACAGTATGTAGTAATTAGGAACCCATAATTTATGCCTCTAATGAATTCTCCCTTTATCGTGGAAAGAGACTCATGCAAGCGTGTCACTTGACAAAGCTCAGATACCCTGTACCGTTGATTCCCTGATTTCTTTGCCTGGAATTCATTTTGCAAAACCCATTAAGCTGGCAAAAGATCCAGGGCACTAGAAAGAGAGGTATTCCACCCCCATTCTATCTTTATTCCATAAAGAGATAGACTAACAGAAAACAAGCTGATTGGACCTGAGAATACATAAGCTATCTCTGCAGCCAGGACACCATCATAAATAATGGCTTTGAAACCCATTCCTAGGAGGAAGAAAATCAGGCAGCCCTCCCTAGCCCATCCCTGCCTATTGTATGATCTCTGGTGCATAACTGACTAGCTATGTGTGATCTCAGCCGATATTCTTTCCTGGAACCTGCTGTCCAAATCCAGCCATAAGATTTAAGACTTTTAGAACTTTATGGAGGGCCTTTTCTATGATCTGGCTGAGTCCTTTATAATTAGAGACATACCATTGTTCTTTGATTAGACTTGAGCTGAAGAGCCCTTTAACTGGAGTCTGCCTTTTTGTGTGCATAATACTGGTTCAATTTACTATGAGTTACTAAATACCAGGGATATATTAATTTATTTAATGCTGTTTGCAACTGACTAGGGCAGATACCATTTATGGTTAACTAGAGAGACTGTTCTCTATGGCAGAACTCAGTTTTATTCCCTACTTTATCTTCACATCCTAAACCCTGCATTGTACAAGGGAGTAAGTGTTCAATTAATCTTTGTTGAATAGACAGATAGCCATTTGAATCTAAGAAAAATTGAGGCTTGGTGTTAATAAGTGCTGAAATAAAATTCTTACATGCTAGTTCCAGACCTCATGCCCTTAAATATCACTTGACAGTGTATGCTTAACTTCAGCAGAAGTTGGATTCTATTTCTTTGTTTGTGGCAGGATAAAGGTAATAAATGTCCTCCAAATCAGTTCTCAGTTCAGGATGTAATGTAGACACCAGATGTGAATGACCACTCATGCAGAATTGGGGCTTGAGACAGGTAGAGCTAGCAATTGAAAACAGTGATATCATTGTCATTATTGCAATGATCCTGGCTTGCCTGCAGAGGAAACATTTACTTTTCCCTACCCTGAGCTACCCCAAGTATTCTAAGTCCCCTTTTGTGTGACAGGTTTTGTCAATCTTCAGTCACCTTCACCTACAGGTCAAAGTAAATAACCCATTTCTCCAACCACAGGGGCAGATGTCCTTTCTTACCGCCTCATCTTTGTCCGTCTGCCCTCTGTGGTTCAAGTTAATTTAATTTCTTTCTGATCTGCAGATTGATGAAAATCTTTCTCCTTCTCCAATGTCTGCCTAATCCCCAGACTGAGACCTGGGTGGGCCACGTGAGAACAGTGCCTTATGCCATAGCCCAAAAATGCATTATTTACATATTTATTAAAAATTCTGTCCTGCTGGCAAGAGACACTCACTTCTGACTTTAATTCTGATAAGTAAACAACCCTATTGGCAAGGAAGAGGGGGAAAAACAAACCAGAATAGTTTGCACAAGATAATACAGTAAAGCAGAAAAATATCCATAATGCAAAAACTATTTGCAGTGCAAAGAAGAGAGAGACAGAAAGAGAGAGAGAGAGAGAGAGAGAGAGAGAGAGAGAGAGAGAGAGAGAGAGAGAGAGAGAGAGAGAGAGAGAGAGGGTCTCCGAAGACTGGCTTAGGTTAAATACTCCAAAAGAAATAATTACAAAGTAATTCAATTATATGTGGTGTCAGTTTCCTCACAGGCTAGTGGAATGACAATTAATCCCAGGCTGCTTTTTATGTTTTATACTATTTCATAGTTTTCAGAATTGCCCTCTAGCAGCTCACCATACTTAGCGCCCCTCTGACTGGTGGGTCTCTCTTTCCTTCCTCATCCAGTCTGGCCTGATAACGCCCCACACCAGGGAACTATTCTGCAAGTTCAATCTTCTCTGACCTCTCTCTCAAACTGTCCAGCATCCTAACATTTTGCGTAGGTACCCTCCTGCTTCCCCTTAATTATATGGCATTGTGAGAATCGCTACAGTCAGAGTTTAGCATCCTATGGCTTTCTCCTAACATCTCAAAGTGAGCCAACATCATCATCCTGTGACAACACAATGCATTAAATCCTTCTCAGCATCAAATGTCTAGCTAGCCCTGGGAAAAATTACATTTTAAGAACATTAAAATGGACTGGCTTTAATCCACAATAGCAAAGGAAGCAAGAGATATGGCTTAAATCCTGCCTGATGTTCTGACCTGAACTTATTCTGTAGATAAAATCACAGTGGATTCTCTGCATTTCTATAGCTTCTTTCAGTCAAGGATTGTATGGTACTTTACACACAGTAATAAGCACCACAAGTTTTCTTTAATGCTGCTTCCTAGTTACAGGAAGGGGTCATGCATCAGAAAACTGGAAATGATGGACAGATCCAAGCAACCTTCCCACCCAGCCCTGGTGAAGAGATGAGAATGCAAGCATGTGTATAGAAAACAACATTGCACGTCTCAACTACAAAAGTACCTCTGAAAAATGAAAAAAAAGAATATAATATTCTTGCTACTCAGAAGACTGAGATCTGAGGATTCCTGTTGGAAGCCAGCCTGAGCAGGGAAGTCCATAGGACTCTTATCACCATTTAACCCGCAAAAAGCTAGAATTGGAGTTGTGGTTCAAATGGTAGAGTGCCCGGCTTGAGTGAAAAAGCTCAGGGACAACATCTAGGCCCTGAGTTCAAGCCCTACTGGAACACCTATAAAAAAACGAGACAAAGCTCTGCTTTGTTTTTCAGTCATCGGCATGGTCAAAGGGCATATGGCCTCAGCACACAAGGAAGATATATTTCTGTTATTAAGTACATATCTATTCCTTCACAGTCATTCTGATGTTGGACAGGTGGTTGAAATATGTTTTTTTTTTTTTCACATGCAGCGACTCTAGTTCTTGGAAGATATTTGCACTTCCCTCAGCATCTTACAGTGCTTAGGTATGTGGATACTGAACTAGACTGTTTCTGGATTCCTGGTCTGCCATCTGTCAAACCAGACAATGTCTTAAAGTATAGTAAAAAGAGTTTAACCGGAGCCTGTAGCCAACTTAGAATGGTGCTCTGTGCTTCTCACCTGGATTTTTGCATTTCACGATTACTTACTAAATTGTCCAGGTGAGGTTCATTTATCACTAAATACATCTGCTTTTGTGTTTCCCAGGATTGGAGAAGCAAGAGTGTTGGAGCAATGCTAGAAAGGATGCGTACAACTTTAAGGATTCATTCCATTCTGGTTCTTCTGGCTTAATTGAATATATGTTCAGAAGCACCCTCTCTTTTCCTTAAATACCAGGCAGATAACTTGCCTACACAGTAAATCCTGTAACACAGAATGGAGCCTTTCCTTGTGCAATTGGAGAATATATTTAAGAGGCAAATTCCCATGACTGAAGGATATACCCTTTCTCATGATTACTGGTGAGCAAAACAAGGTGCTTTCTTCTCCCAAGTTTTCTGTTTAGTAGTATTCAGACTAATAAAGTGTCGCACAAATAAAGTATAAACTACAGTTGTAGTGACATAATAAATTCAATTAGAGTAGGTAGGGAAAAACATATAAGTTGGTAAAAATGGCAGCTTATGCAAAAATGTCAGATAAATTACAGCAAGGAAGTATAATTTCATCAACCATTATGGAGCACCTGCTCTGTATAGAACACTTTGCTAGATGCACATCACCTGAAAACAATTTCCAGTAGGGAAGAAGGATTGAAATGGTAAAGTATGACACAGCAGTTCAGTGCTGGGAGACAGGAAAGATCACAAGAGAAGTGAAAATGGCTAGTCCTGTTTCAGAAGAGAAAAAGACTCAGATAAAGAAGTATTTGGGTTAGTCCTTCAATGATTCATGAGTTTACCAGTAAAAAGTAAAGTTGGGTATAGTTATTGTGAAAAATTTGGGAAATGCAAAAATAAAAGGTTAAAGAAACCAAACAATACAGAATTTCCCATCTTAGATCTTATGAAGAATGATGAAAAATTATTAGCAGGGCTGGGAGTGTGGCTTTGTGATAGAGTACTTGCCTAGCATGCATGAAACCCTGGGTTCAATTCCTCAGTACCACATAAACAGAAAAGGCTGGAGCTAGTGCTATGGCTCAAGTGGTAGAGCGCTAGCCTTAAGCACAGGAACAGAGCCCAGGCCCTGATTTCAAGCCCTAGGACTGGCAAAAAAAATATTAGCATAAGTTAATTGTACAAAGGAATTTCACTGTAGAATTTACATATGAACATAGAAGGATCTCTAATTAATTTGACTCTTTTTTGGGGGGGAGGTCGTTTGTGGGGATGGAACTCTGGGCTTGGGTGCTGTCCCTGCACTCTTCAGCTCAAGCGCTCTACCACTTGAGCCACAGCGTCACTTCTGGTTTTCTAGTGGTTTTTATTGGAGATAAGAGTCTCACAGACTTTCCTGCCCAGGCTGGCTTTGAACCTCCATCCTCAGATCTCAGCCTCCTGAGTAGCTAGGATTACAGGCATGAGCCACCAGCGCCCAGCATCAATTTGACTCTTAACATTTCCTCTCTCATTTTAAAGTTTCTAATGGATGTCAGTATTTTATTATCATAGATTTTTTTTAATAAGAAACTTTCCAGCTTACAGATATGTTGGTTTGTTGGCTTTAAAAATTATCCATTTTTTTTACTATTATTAAGTATTTGTATATAGGGTTTCAATTCCAGAAGTCAGATTATGAGCACAATGCATCTTGATCAAAGTCACCCTTTCCATCATTCTCCTCAATTTAATCCTATCCCTTCTCTACAGTCAACTTTTGTAGTTCAATTTTTACCTAGTATACATTGAATAGGATTACTGTATTTGGTCACCCTTTCTCTCTCCATCTGTATATCTTTCTTCATTGTCCTCCCCTCCTCCTGAACATATTTTAGCTTCCTGATATGCGTTTTGTTGTATGATTCATTAGTTATTTCTGTAGATTTTTTTTTGTCAGTTGTGGGGCTTGAACTCTGGGCCTGGGCGCTGTCCCTTAGCTCTTCAATTCAAGGTGAACACCCACCACTTGAGCCACAGCTCCACCTCCAGTTTTCTGAGTGGATTATTGGACATAAGAGTTTCATGGACTTTCCTGCTCCGGCTGGCTTTGAACCTTGATCGATCCTCAGATCTCAGCCTTCTGAATAGTTAGGATTACAGGCATGAGCCACCGGCACCCAGCTTATTTTTGTAGATTTTAAGAAAAATGTTTAGGACACAGCACATACTTTTTCAGAGGAAGAACAATATGACAAGATTCTGATTTCTAGGCCAAGCTGCAATCAATTTTTATAATGTTTAAATATATCTATGTAATGATCTATATAAATTACAGGTTATTTTTATTAACGACCAATTACTATGTAACAAATTACTTCCAAACTTAATGGCTTGAAACAAACATTCTCTACTTCACAATTTGTGTGGGTTAAATCTGGGCACAGCTAAGCTCAAGGTCTTGTAAGTTTGCTGTCAAGGTGTTGGCAGGAGCTTCCACACGTCTCTGCTGTGGACTTGATTGGGGAGGGATCCACTCCAAGTTAGCTCCAAGTTGCCAACACAATTGTTGGCATGATTTGGTTCCTGAGCAATTGTTGCACCAGGGTCTCTGTGTTCTTGGCTGGCTGTTGGCTGGAGGCCACACTCCAATCCTCCTCTGTGGTTCTCCATGGGATCTCCCACCACATGGCCGCTGGCTTCCATCACAGTGAGAGAGTGGGAAAGGGACTTCCCATCCATTTCCCTCTATTCTAGTGATTGTAAGCAAGACTGAGGGGAAGACTTCCACAGGCCAGGGAACACTAGGAATTGTTCAGGAGAATCAATCTTTTTGTCTCTCTACTTCTGTTTGTCTCTCTTTCTGGCTCTAGTTCTACATGTATCTATCTACATATCCATGTGTTTATCCATCTTCTCTTGCTCTAGCTATCTATCTATATAAATATATGATTTTTAGAACTTATTTTTTAAAGAAATGGCTGTGCAAGAGCCTTCTGTATGAAGCAGATGGAAGTCCCCCAGGGCCCCCCAATGATGGGTCAGCGACAGTGAAAATCTAGCCTGCCAGAGTCTGCTGATATTCTCTAATCCCTGACTATTTGAATTCTGGTACTACTAGTACTTCTTTGAATAGGGAAGAATGGGAGTGCATTCTCCAGAATAAAGTATTTATTCTACATTCTTTGGGAGCTCAATGTTGATATAAATTGATACTTTGTTGATGTTTGGAAGTAGGGAACATAGGTTTTGGCATTTTCTTGGTGGTGCTGTTTGCTGACTTTTTTTTTTCTTTCCAATCATGCTACTTTGTCCCCAATGAAGCCCTGTATTCAAGCTACCCCAGGTCAACTGCAGCTTCATTCTTAATATGTTCCCAGAGGGTTCAAGACTCCAAAATTGTTGTACTTTGTTCAAGCGCACCTTGCTTCCATTATCAATACACCATGATATTCTTTGATCACTAGGAGAGTGTACAACAGAGTATCTGTCAGAAAAGAATCACATTCTGAAAGAAATATTTGAGTGGCATTGTATATATCCTATCAGTAGATGACTGATTTAGGAAATTCCATTCAGGGCAATAGAATTAAATGTCTCCAGGTTTGTTGAGATAAAAGTCTTGGTAGCCACATGTGAATTGTGTCACAACATCATTTTCCTTAAGATGATATTATGGCCACTTCTCTGAACTGAAAAATACCCAAAGCATTGGAATTTCATTCTGCGTCCTGTCCTCTTGGGATTCCACAGTGATTGGATCAAGAACAATATAAAAAGCAACAATAACAACACTGTTTCTTCTACCAACCCTCCTAGCAGGGAGGAGGTGAGGAAGCCAACCTAGCACTGCCAGGTTCTTCTTTCTACTTCTTCCTTGTGTTGAACCATGTACCACAGATCAACATATATGCAGGCAAAGGTGAATTTGGAACGGCCTAGAGGAAATGAAGAGTCAGGTAGCTTGAAATATAAAGGCACACTAATGAAGTCTTTTTTCTTATATTCCTAAAGATTGGGGAGTAGATTTTTATTAAGATAAAATAAATTTTGAATAAGCAGAAGTTAGCAAAGGGCAAATGGGTTTTCCCTAGATATGTGTTCATGTTATCCCGGATCACAGTGCTTTCCTCTCCCCCCCCCCCCCAACATATCAGGAGACAAATGGCACTAATCTGCTTCGTATATTTAAACCACAATCTGCACTTAGACAGAGGTCACTGTAAATTGCATTATATCTGAGGAAATGATACCGAAGCAAAAAAAAAATATAGATCCTCTTTGCATTGAGTTAATCTAAAAACTGTAGTATTGTACACTACTTTGAGCTAAAGAGGAAATAATAGAATCATTCTTTGTGTCTGATTAATTCCTTGATCATAAAGGGTGGCAGGATGCTGAAGACTTTTTAAGGAAGAATGCTGATTCAAGGAGAAGGAAAGGCCGCCCGTGGATGCAGAAGGAATGCTTTCTTTATGAAGTGCTTTGAGTTGTTTTTAGTTGGATCATGAAACCAGGTTTATTTTTTTCCTCTCTGACTCTTATGTGGTAATTCCCTTTAATTACCTCCTGCATTGAATTGTTTCTGAAGTGCCATACACTACTGTAGTCCTGCATAAGGTATTACAGGAAATTAAAAGAAAGCACAGAGAAGTATGACCTTTCCGTGTCCACCTTTCTGCTGAGATTGTGTGTGGAGGGGCAGGACAGAACCATCATTTATAGAGATCACCACATGAGAGTCACACACACTGCTAAGCAGGTGTCTTCCTAGTGAGACCAAATGAGGAGGGAGGAGCAGGAAGAATAGAGATGCACCTGTTACACAGATGATCAAGAAGTGGCTCTGGATGCTTCCAAAAAAGCACAACCAATAGAACATATATGTGGGGACTGTTTTTTTCTCTGTTAATTTCTATCCAAAGATTACATTTCATGTGCTTTTTTCAAGTCTTTTCCAATCCTTCTCTCTCCTCTTCCTCATCCTCCCATGTTCTTAACACTTTGGAAGAACATTGATGAGTTGTGTGGGTAGAAAACTCTCCACTTGGGTGGGTTTGTGAGATAGTTTTTCCTAGAGTTAAGTTGAAGTCATGCAATCTTGTGAAGGGAGTCGCATGGAGGATGTACCTTCCTAATAAATCATCATGGGAGAGTGATATGATATTAATAACAGCCCCTTACTCTTAATCTTATCACCCTTCATCGTAATCTTGATCACTTGGAAGAGGTGCTGGCTTTGAGGATTCTTCACCCTAATGGTACCATTTTCCCTTTGTAATGTACTAAGTATCTCTGTGTGTGTGTGTGTGTGTGTGTGTGTGTGTGTGTGTGTGTGTGTGTGTGTGTGTGATAATTTGACACTAATGGATTTTCTAAGAAAAAAACAAATAAAATATGAACATGGTAAAATTTATTTTTTGGATAAAAATTCTGTAAAAATATTCTGTGAGTTGTGACAAATGTACAGATAGATTTTGATAAATAGATTTTGTATATCACCATAATTGCTGCAGAACCGTTCTGACATACCTCAATAGTTTTGTCCCTGCCTCTTTATACACACAGACCCCTTCTAGCATGTAACTCCTAGAAACCACTATTCTATGTTCTTTCCTTGGAGTTTTCATGCTTTTACAGTATTATATCGCTTGATCATTTAACTTGGATCTTTTCTTTTCTTTTTCTTTTTTTGGTCACGGGCTTGTCCTTGGAGCCTTGGCACTGTCTCAAAGCTCTTTTGCTCAAGGCTGGGGCTCTAGCACTTTGAGCCACAGCTCTACTTCTGGCTTTTTGGGGGTTAATTGGTGATAAGTCTCATGGACTTTACTGCCTTGGGTGCCTTGGAACCACAATCCTCAGATCTCAGGCTCTTGAGTAGCTAGGATTATGGGTGTGAGCCCGTAAGTTGGGTCATTTTGAGTCTAGTTTTTCTCACTGTGCCTGGATAACTTGGATCATATTGAGTCTACTTTTCTCACTTAGCAAAATGTATTTAGGGTTCATCCATGTCATTTTTGAGTCAATAATTTGTTCCTACTTGTTGCTGTATAATATTCCATTGTGTGACTATACTCTATCTTGTTCTTTTATTTGCTAGCTGAAAGGAAGCCAGGGTACATCCAATTTTTGACAACTATGAATATAGGTACTAGGAATGTTCATATACATGATTTGACAAGAACATAAATTTTCATTTCTTGTAGACTGATAACTGGAAGTACGATTGATGAAATGTATGGTAGGTATATGTTTAATTTTGTAGGAACTGCCAAAATGTGTTCCAAAGAATGTGTAATCGTTTGTATTACCACCAACTATGCATTAGCTTGCCAGCTGGTCAACATTTACTACTGTCATTTAAGAAAATGAACAATTACAATGAGCATGTACTAGTATCACACGGTAGCCTTAGTTTGCATTTGCCTATGATTAATGGCATTGAACATTTTGTTGTTGGCTTATTTCAACCCATATATCTTCTTCAGAAAATGTCTGCTGAAATATCTTGCCCATATTTAAGTTGGATTGTTGGAATTTTATTGCTGAGTTTTGAAGGTCCTCTATATTTATTGATTAGAATTTTTTTATTGCCAGGAATACAATTCACAAATATTTTTCTCTAATCTTTGTCTCTGTTAGGTGCAAAGCAAACCGTTTTAATTTTTATGAAGTACAATTTGTCAAGCTTTTTTCATTTATAAACCATGTTTTTTTATTGCTACTGTAGAGGTGATATACAAAGAGGTTACAGCTACATGGGTCAGGTAACGAGTATAATTTTTTGAACTATGTCCCTTCCCTCACTCTCTCCCAGTTTTTCCCTCCCATACCCTTCCTTAAGATGCACAGTTCATTTTCCATATAGTGACTAGTGAGCACCACTGTTGTATTTTTCCACCTTTTGTTCCACCATTTCTGTGCCCCCCCCCTCCGTATCCTCCCAAAGACAAGCTAAGAACCAAGATAAAAGGAAAAGAAAACAAAAATAGTAACAGCAGAAACTATAAAAGTCTCTTGTTTCCCTTTCTTGGAATTCATTTATAAAACATTATTTTATAGGATCATATGCATATAGCTATTGAGCCTTTGTGATCCATTACTATGCATATATTCTTTTGGCCTTAATGTGTGAATGTCTAGAGACCTATATAATGTCCCTGTGTGTGTGTGTGTATGTGTATGTGTGTGTGTTGTGTATGTGTATATATATATATATGTATATATATGTATTTTTAAATTATTCATTGTGTTTACTTGTAAACTTATAGGCACATTTTAGCTACTGAAGTGGGGGAAACCATCAAACCTATGTTTCTTTGGATTTGGCTTACTTTGTTTGATATAATTTTTTCCAATCTTTTTATCATTCTTTCTGATAGATGAATAGAATTCCATTGTGTTTACATATTCCACATTTTCTCGATCCAGTCATCCACTGAGAGGCATCTGGATTGATTCCATGTCTTGGCCATGGTAAACAATTCTGTAATGGACATGGTTGTGCTGGTTGGTCTAGTGACATTATTTCTGTGCTATTCAATAAATGCCCAGGAGTAGAACTTCTGGATATTATGGTAGAACTATGAAACCATGCTCTTGATGATGCAACTTTTTATTTTTATTTTTTTGCATAATTCAAGTTCACACAGCTTTTTCTCCTGTTGTTTTCTAAAGATTTCAATGCACTATATTTATGCATATTCTATTTACAATTAATATTATATAAGATGTGAAATATAGTTTAAGATTATTGTTTGAAATTGACCACAGTTTGTTGAACTCAAAATAATTTTTTTTTCAATTGCACATATACCTTTATAAAAAAAATTTTGAGGGCTGGGAAGGTGGCTCAGTGGTACAGCGCTTGCCTTGCATGCATGAGGCCCTGGGTTCCATTCCTCAGCACCACATAAGCAAAAAGAAAAAAGCCAGAAGTGGCACTGTGGTTCAAGTGGTAGAGCACAAGCCTTGAGCTGAAGAGCTGAGGGACAGTGGCTAGGCCCAGAGTTCAGGCCCCACGACTGGACCCAAAAACAAAAACAAAAACAAACAAAAAAAAACATTTGACTGTCTTTTTTCTTTTATATATATAATAATTACTATTATTATAAAGATCCTGCACAGAGGGGTTACAGTTACATGAGTAAGGTAATGAATACTTTTCCTATTGAGCATTGATACTCCCTCCTTTGGTTTTCCCAAACCATCCCTTCCCCCCCACCTTCCCAACTCTTCCCTTTCTATGGATCTCATTTCTTTCTTTGTCTATCCATTGATACATTGTTTACCTTTCAAGATAGTAACATGCTGCGTTGATTACTATGGCTGTATATAGCTCTTTAATAAAGGAAAATGTACTCTATCTCAGTGTTCTCTTTCAAAATTATTTTGGTCATACAGTTGTTTCGCTTTCCCACATACATTTTAGAATCGCTTTGGCAATATTTATAAAAGCATATGTGGGGCTTCTGTTTAATATAAAAAATTGAATTGAGAAGAACTGACCTGTTAGAAATATCAAGTCTTCAGATCTATTAACATGGTGTCCTTAAATATGTTTAGGATTTTAACTTTTTTCATCTGTGTTTTGTAGTTTTAAGAATACTTCTTACCCATAATATTTAAGATTTGTAACATCAGTATTTTACATATATATTTTATTGTAAAGATACTGTACAGAGGGGTTACAGTTACATGAGTAAGGTAATGAGTACATTTCTTGTTGAGCATTGTTACCCCTCCTTTCTTTACCCCTACTATCCCTTCCCTCCCAACCTCCCCAACTTCTCCTTCTCCCTCCCTGAAGCTATAAAGTTAGTTTTCAACATAGTGTCTTGTACATATCATTGTTACAATGGGTCAACCTGTATCCTTATTTTAGCATTTTGTTATTTCCCTTCCCCTCCGCAAATTAGAAAAACATATATACAAGATGCAGGGCACCGACATCAAATACAGTGAAAACAGGTTATACCATGGGGAAGAACATGCAAAAGAAACAAAAAAATCACACAGTACATTAAAAAACAGCAGCAACAAAGATAAAACCTCTTGTGTCCCTATCTTGGGTTCACTTCATTTAGCATCATCTTATCTGGTCATATGCATATAACTTTTGACCTTTTCTGCATGTCCTAGACATATGCTAGTTATTACAAATAAGGGAAACCATGGGACCTGTGTTTGTTTGGGGCTGGCTTACTTCACTTACTATGATATTTTCCACTATTTTCTTTATGTCATTGTAAATAGCACTTTTGAATTCCAGTTGTTAATCTTGTTTTCCTTGGTCTTGATAAATTTATTAGTTTGATTTTTGGAAGTATTTTTTTCTAGCTTTCTTCTTAGGATATTTTTACATAGACGAACATGACATTTGTAAATCCAGATGGTTTTATTTTTCTTTTTTTGATGTATAAACCTGGTACACTATTTTTTCTTGCTTTATTGCAGTAGCTAGGACTTCCAGAATGATACTCAGAGGATTTTCTTGACTTGTTAATGACAATAGCTAGAATCAATTTAATTATTAATCATTAACTGTGATACTCCTATAGCATGGAAAATATACTATGAATGTTTTGGCAGGTTAGGAATCTAGTTTATGGAGGGTTTTGCTGTAAATGACTGATGAGTTTTGCCAAATGATTTTTTTCATCTATGATTGGTTATAAGACTTTTACTCTTTTCAGATATATTGATTTCTGGTTTTATTTTTATTATTCTTGTCTTATTTCATTGTTCAGTTTTGCCTAGTTTGCTTTACTATTTCATTTTCTTGAGGTAAAAGGTGTTACATTGACTTGAGATCACCCTTCTTTTACTTATAACTGTTTTATGTTGGGTTGTAACCCGCACATCTTAAAGCATTGAATTTTCACTTTCATACACTTCAAAATATTTAAATTATTTTCAATTCCTCCTCTTTGATTGTGGGTTATTTAGAATTTATGTTATTCCATTTTCCAAATATTTGGATACTTTTAAAAACTGCCTTCTTACAATGTAGCTGTCATTTAATACAGTTATGATGACAGAATATGTATTGTGATTTTTATTCTTTTTGGTAGTGTTTATTAGTTGTACAATCAAGGTGTAAAAATTATGAAATTTTCATGCATGTTGATAATGTACTTTAAACAAATTCACCCTCTTTACTACTCCTCCTTATTCACATTTGAAAAGCAATTTTAATGGGTTTCATTATTCTATTTTCATACACGTGTTTAAAGTACTTTGCCAATAATTATCACCATTCACTCTCTCCCTTTGCTCCCCTCACTGATGTTCCTTCTCACCCTAATCACCTCCTCTGTTTTTCAATCATTTTGTTTTTTATGTCTAGATTTCCTGTATGAGAGAGAACATGAGATATTTGGTTTTCTCAGTATGGCTTATGAAGATGATGATGTCAAGCTCTATCTCTTCTCCTGAAAATGCGATAATTTCATTCTTTTTTTTTCTGAGAGTACTTGGAGACTTATAGTCAGGTCTGATAAGACTTGGTAGGCAGGTGCCTTACCACTTGAACCAAGGCCTCACTTCTTCGTTTTTATTTTTGACTGACTAAAACTCAATTGTGTATATATACCACATTTTCTTTATCCATTTATTGGTTAATGGGCACCTAAGCTGATTCTACTGTAAATAGTGATGCTATGAACATGGGTGTTTAGTTATCTCAACTGCATGCTGACTTACGTTTATTCAGATATATGCCTAGACATGGTGTAGCAGGATCACATGTAAGTCTGTTTTAGTTGGGAGGGGGCGGGGATACTTTCATTATGGAACTGATTTTCATAATGGTATACCAATTTACATTTCCATGAGCAGTGTGTGAGGGCTGCCATCTCTACCCTCACCAAAAGTTGTTGTTTCATGTTTTCTTGATGATTGTCTTTCTCACTGGGATGAGATGGAATCTCAGTGTTGTTTTTGTTTTAAGTTATCTTTCCTATATGGTTCAGAATGCTGAGTGTTTCTGTATATACTTATTGGCTAATAAGTAATAACTACCTCATCCTTTGAAAAGCATCTGTTCATTTGTTTATATACAAAGTTGATTGCTTATTTGGGGTGTTAAATTTTCGAGCTCTTTATGTAGTCTGGATATGAATCTCAAATCCAATGAAGAGCTTTGGCAAAGATTTATTTCTCATTCATCAAAACAATTAGAAGACAGTACCTGTGTGGGTTTAATTTGGGGTCTTCTGTTCTATTTTGTCTAGTTGTAATAGTACCGTGATGTTTGTTAACTACAGCTCTACACTATAATTTGATGTCCAATATTATGACAGCTGCTACATTGCTCTTCCATTTCTACTCTTCCTTTAGCCTCCAGTTTGACATTTTATTTAGAGTAGCAAGCACATTGTTCTCATTACACAAATATGCTGACCTGGGGAGTCATTTTAGGAATAGAGTCAGTGTTCTCCACTTCTGCTCTATATCCTGAATGAAGGGCACTGGCACCAGTTATCTTTTTGCTGATTGAAGCAAGGCCTTGCAACCTCTGAATACTGCATCTTACATATATGGAAAAAGCAGTAAGTTTAGGCATGTACCCTGTTAGCTTGTTCTCACACTCCCCATTGCCCTGGTTGGAGGCCCTGGTCACCAGCTGGCTTCCATTCAACCGGAGCAAGGTTTGGCAGCCTCTGATCATTCTATGTTGCAGAGAGACACCCAGCAGTTATATCTGTATATATGTTGTAATTGACAAGGAGTTTGGAATTGTTACTAGTTAAGAGTGACTCCACGAGCCTTATTCATTCTTGTGCCCATTTTTTCTCTGGGCTGGAGGAAAGAGTCACAGATTTTCTTTCATTTTTACACTTGATTTTGGCCAAGGTGACTCTGGACAGAAATATGCTGGGTAGTAAGTCTAGGGATAGAGCAGTTAGGTCCTAGTTCTATAGATGTTTTCTTTTTGTTTCTTTTGTGTATCTATCTACTGGTACACACATATATGTGTATGTGTATCCATATATATTTTTCTAGTCACTGTCTGTGTCTATTTTATTGGTGCTTTCCCTGGCATACTAACCAGCTCACCTTTCTTTGTAGCCACATATCTGAGTATTTATACACAGTTTGTGGATATACAGGAGTATGATGAGTGTCTGAAATCTACAGTTTTTTGTGCATTGAAATTTATCCTTTTAAATTTGTTAAAAATGTATTTTGTGAGCCTAAAGAAGGTCTATCTTTGTGAATGTTTTATAGGGAAGAAAGTCTATTTTTCTCTTTTGGGGGTAGAATGTTCCATTAATGTCAATTAGGTCTAATTGATTGATAATGTTTCTCAGGACCCCTGTAGTCTCATTCTTTTCTCTTTCTATGTTCTATCTGTTTATAAGCAAAGACTGAGTGCTTTTGCTTAGTTATGGATCCATCTATATTTCTTTCAGTTTTGTTTGGTTTTACCTAATGAATTTTGCAACTGTGATGTTATATCCATTTACATTTGAGATTATTGTGCATTCTTGGAAAAGAGTGTTTTCTTGATTCCTTCATCATGTTATAACTCTCTCTCTCTCTCTCTCTCTCTCTCTCTCTCTCTCTCTCTCTCTCTCTCTTCTCTCTCTCTATTTTGTTCATCATGGGGCTTGAACCCTGGGCTTAAGCACTGTCCCTTGCTCTTCAGCTCAAGGCAAGCGCTCTACTGCTTGAGCCACAGCACCAGTTCGGTTTTCTAGTGGTTTATTGGAGATAAGAGTCTCACAGACTTTCCTGCCTGGGCTGGCTTTCTTTTTTAAATTGTGAAAGTACCGTACAGAGGGGTTACAATTCCACGGGCAAGATAATGAGTACATTTCTTATCAAGCATTGTTGCCTTCTCCTTTGTTATCCCTTTCCATCCTGGGCTGGCTTTGAACTGTGATCCTCAGATCTCAGCCTCCTGAGTAGCTAGGGTTACAACCGTGAGCCACCAGTACTCAGCAACTTTTATAACTTTCTTTATCCCTGATTAAAAAAAAAGTGCATCCCTTTATCTTTTCTCAAAGGGTGTTTTGTTTTACATCCAATAGCTATTTCAGATTTTTTTTGGTTAATGGTTACATGGCATTGCTACCTCTCTTTTTTCTTTTAATTTAGACATGTTTTTATATTTAAAGTTCATTTCTTGATGAAAGCCTATTGTTAGGTGTTGGTATTTAATCCAACTTGGCAATCTTTCTTTTGAAATTTATGTATTTATATCTAATGTTATTATTGATATAATTGGATTAAAACCTACCATCTTTCTCTTTTATATTCCTTATATCTGCTCTTCATTTATTCATATATCTTTTTCTACCTTCTTCAGAATTCATTGAGCATTATTGGGAATCCATTTTATTTCTTCAATAGATTTATTATTTATGATGCTTTAAAATGGTTTTAGTGATTGTCCTTGGGTTTGAAACACATGACTTTAATTACATAAACTTTCTTTTGTTGGTTGTGGGGCTCGAACTCTGGGCCTAAGTGCTGTCCCTGAACTTTTTCCAGTCAAGGGTAGTACTCTACTGCTTGAGCCACAGTTCCACTTCCAGTTTTCTGGTGGTGTCTCATGGACTTTCCTGCTTGGGCTGGCTTTGAATGGTGATACTCAGATCTCAGCCTCCTGAATAGGTATGATTATGGGCATGAGCCACTGGTACCTGGCTTCTTTAAATTTTTGTTTGTAGAAAAATGTTATACTTCCAGTATATTTTAGATATGAGACCCTTGTCTGTTATATGGCTAGTGAAGATCTTCTCCCAATCTGTGGGCTTTCTATTGATCTTGCTGGCTATGTCCTTTGCCATGCAGAAGCTCTGCAGTTTCATGCAATCCCATTTGTCCAGTCTTTCTTTGATTTGTTGTGTTTCTGGGTCTCTATTAAGAAAATTTTGGCCTGTGGCAAGGAGACATAGGGTTTCTCCTATTCCTTCCTATAATGTTTTCAGGGTGTCTGCTTTGACTTCAAGGTCTTTGATCCATTTGGAGTTGATTCTGGTGCAGGAATATACGGATCTAGCTATAGTTTTCTACAGGTGTTTAATCAATTTTGCCAGCACCATTTACTGAAGAGGCTGTCTTTCTTCCATTCTATGTTATTTTTTAGCTGTCTTATCGAAGATTAGGTGGCTATAGGTCAGTGCGTTCATTTCTGGATCTTCAGTTCTATTTCATCTATTCAGATCTGTTCTTGTACCAGTACCAAGCTGTTTTGATTACTATGGCTTTGTAGTAGAGTTTGAAGTTTGGTTTTGATATTCCTCCAGCACTGTTCTTTCTGCTCAGGATTGTTTTTGCTAATCGGGGTCTTTCATTATTCCATATGAATTTTTGGATTGCTTCTTCTATTTCCTTGAAGAATGAGGTTGGGATATTGATAGGTATCACATTCAATTTGTAGATAGCCTTTGGCAGTATTGCCATTTTCAGGATGTTAATCCTCCCAATCCAGGAGCATGGGAGGTTTTCTATTTCCTTAGTTCTGCTTTAATTTCCTTTTTCAGGCCTTTAAAGTTTTCATCATAGAGGTCTTTCAATTCTTTGGTTAAGTTAATTCCCAGGTATTTTTTTGGTGGGGCTATTACAAAAGGAGTTCCTTTCCTGATTTCAGCCACGCTTTTCTCGTATTGGCATACAGAAAAAAACATTGATTTTTGAGGGTTAATTTTGTAGCCTGCTACTTTGCCAAAGTTTTGAATCAGCTTGAGTAATTTGGGAGTGGAGTCTGTGGGATTCCTTAAATATAAGATCATGTCATCTGCAAAAAGGGAGAGTTTTACTTCATTTTCCTTGTTTGTATCCCCTTTACGTTTGCATCTTGTCTTGGTGCTCTTGCTCTAATACTAAATTAAAGAGAAGTGGAGAGAGTGGAAATCCTTGTTTTGTTCCTGAATTTAGATGAAATGGCTTTAGCTTTTGCCATTAATTATAATGCTGGCTGTAGTTTGTCGTACACAGCCTTTATTATATTGAGAAATGTTCTATGGATTCCTAGTTTTTTTTTCCAGAGCTTTTATCATAAAGTGGTGTTGGATCTTGTCAAATGCCTTTTCTGCATTCTGTGGTTCTTATCCTTGCTCTTTGATGTAATGAATTATATTAATTGATTCGTATATTCCCTGAAATGAATCTGTTTGATCCTGGTGTATGCTTTTTTTATGAGTTGTTGAAGTCAATTGGCCAAAATTTTGTTGAGAAGTTTTGCATCGATGTTCATAAAGGAAATGGGTCTATAATTCTCTTTCTTTGATGAGTCTCTCCTGGTTTTCCAGAAAAAAAGATAGAATATTCCTGTGTTTTATTATAAGCTAATAAAACTCATTTTCATTAACTGAACATATATCATGTCAGATACTATGCTAAATACTTTACATACATTGATTCTTGCTTTTTGTAACACTAAAAAGTACATTTATCTCCATTTTACAGATAAACATGAAGCTGGGAATCTTTTTTTGTGCTATTGTCCAGGATCAGAAAAAGATGAGTAGACTTCAGAATTTTGCTTAAAAGCAGTGTGTTATGCTGCTGTGAATTAACCTTGGAAATTGCCACTTGGAATTTTAAGACTGTTACTTTCAATATACAAAACATCTTTTGCTAGCCATTTTCTCCCAAATAGACTGAGGGAAATTGCCCTCTAGAGGGAGTGGGGTTTGCAGAGAAGATACAAATAGATGCTTTGCTTCCATTTCTGTGCTGCACTTGGTAACTCATAAAATGATTGCATTTTTAATCACTTAATTTTGAAATCGAGAGCTTACTTGGATATCAGCCAATGTTCTCATTTTGCTGATAGGGAAAATGAGGCCCTATGAAATTACATTTCTTGCCTAATAATTAGTGACAGAGTCAGAACTTGAACCTATTATTGAGCCTCCTCCCCAGAGCTTGACTACAGCTCTCCCCTCTGCTCCTATACTATTTTATGCTTACTTCTTACCATTGAGCACATCATACTGTGGCCTATTTGTTCTGTTACCCATTATCATCTTTATTAATCCTTAGTCTGTGGGAAGCTTCTTTTCTCATTTGACAGTATCCTTAGCAACTCTCATAACACATGACACATACTAATCATGTTAAAAAAGAGTGTTTATTGAATGAAAAACTCTCTTATGTTTGCTTCATAACTCTGTTCTTACCATCATCTAATGTTCTATGAAACCCTTTACAGTCTTCTGGTTTCCCAGCAAGTGATTTACCTTGAAATTCTCTCCCACAGAAATCAAAGCAATCTCAGGAAAAGTGGAAGTATACCAGGACCAAATTGGATTCATCCCAAATAATCTGCCGATCTTTCTTCCCTAGGATACACATCAGCATCACTCTTAAACTCTGTATTCAAAGCATTAGAGAAGGCCAATACAGCATGCGGACTCTTCCATGTTGTTCCAGTCTTTCGTTCCTATGAATCTCCAGCCATGTAGGAGCCCACCTACTTCTAAAAAAGCATCCCTTGTAGTTCCCAGAATTCACTCTGTGTTTTATAATCCTTGATGGCTCATTCAGCCTCTTTTCCCCAACATACTTAAACCATTTTTTTTATTGTGAAAGTATTGTACAGAGGGGTTACAATTACATGGGCAAGATAATGAGTACATTTCTTATCAAGCATTGTAGCCTCCTCCTTTGTTTCCCCTTCCCATCCCTTCCCATCCTCCCCCTACCCCCACCCAATCCTCCCCCCTCACCAAATTTATAAAGTTCGCTTCCAATATAACAACTTGTACATCTCATTGTTGCAATGGGTCTACCTGTATCCCTATTTAAATGATCCCGTGGTTTCCCTTATTTGCAATATCTAGTATATGTCTGAGTCAAGCAGAAAAGGTCAGATAAGTTGATGTTAGGGAAATGAACCCTAAGATATATATTCAAATTTTTTTTAATTTCATGCAATTGTTTCTAACACATTTATAAGATTATTTCTTTGTTGTTTTGTATGTCCCTCCCCCACAGTATAACCCCTGCTTTCACTGTATTTAATGTCAGTAAAATTTGTGGAGGGGAAGGGGAAAAACTTAAACCATTTTTGACTGGCTAATTTCTTCATGCTTTATTTTTCTGTGAACTCCTTGCCAGAAATGATGGTGTCTTTGCTAATCATGGTGACCCTGGCACTGGAACATGGCCTGACCTGACAAATATCACCAATATTTTCATAAGGTGGTTATCAAATCAAATTCTGGGGCTCAAATTTTCAGCTTTTTACTAACTGTGTGGCTTTTGATAAGATGCTTAATATAAGCCTCCATTTTCCCATCTTTACAAAAGGTGCAACATATACAAGGGGAAAATAATAGCAATTACTTTGTAAGATTGTTTTGAGAATGAACTTAGAAAAATGTATGTGAAGCACATTAAGTGCCTGGCACATGAGCAATCAATCTAATGGCTGCCACCCTATTATTACATCATCATCATCATCATCATCATCATCATCATCATCAAACAGTATCAAATTAAAATGTGGAAGGAGCGTTGCAGTGACTTTTCATTTTATAGTTTTAAATGAATACTTTTCTTAAAATGACTAGGCATATGGAAGAAATTAACTCAATAAACTTATACCTCTCTAGGTCAGGGTTCCTCAAAAGGAACTTTATTTTTCAGCTAAAGATCAGAAGGAAAATGAGATGAATTTTTAACGCTTGTCTTAGGTATGGCAAAGGAACAGTTTGACTACAAATCTGTGTTCCCATAAAAAAAAATAATCCTTTGTAGAATAAGTAGAGACGGGTTTGTAGCTCAGGACCCACGAGGCCCCAATTACTGGGCTCTGTGAAGGAGACTGAAGTGTCAGAGGGCTGGTGAGAAACTCGCTCTCAGAGGTTGTTTCCAACACCTGCTCAGTTGGAGCAGGACTCTAAAGAGAAGATGATATTTGCCACCTAGGATCTGACAGATAACTCCAGGGAGCTTGATGGAGGTTAAGTACTTGTGGAGAAAAATAGAGAGAGAAGAGACCTTGGAAGACTGGATCTTGGGATTTTTGGTGGCGGTGTTATATTTCTGCATCTCCCAGGAAGGCTTAATGTTCCTGAAAACGTATTTCTTGTATGCCCTTACTCAGTGGTCAAGGGCCCTTGGGAGAGAAAGACATATACTCTGAGCAACAAGACACAGAGAACCAGAGCCACCAACTCCTGAACTGAGAGATCAAGCATAGCTCCCTGAGGAGTATGTGGAGACATGCCCAGCCCTGGATGGATGAATTTTTCTAAGACTGAGCTGAGGCCCAGGGCTTCAGGGAGCTATATGGGCCCTGAGATTCTCCAGGGGCCATCTCCTAATGCTTTGTCAGTTTCCTAGTGATGAGAGAAGTATGGGGGGAGGAGAAGGAGGAAGAGGACAGGGGACAGAGACAGAGAGAGAACTTCAGGATAACAGATAAATGCATTTGAGTAAAAAGAGAGGCGAAATCATTTGGTGAAGCAAATTTTTATTTTGGTAAACCTCAGTCACACAAATTTTTGATGGTTCCTGTTACTAGCAGAGTATAAATCTGCTCCACTCTTGGAATAGCATTTGTCTTCAGGAATGTTTAACTTTAGTTAAGGATTACAATACAAAAGCTTTCAGACAAAGCTGAGTTTCTCACTACACTTTGTCTTCCTTCCTTCCTCCTTCCCTCCCTCCTTCCCTGGGCCTGGGCACCATCCCTTAGCTCTTCAGCTCAAGGCTAGAGCTCTACCACTTGAGCCACAGTGCCACTTCCAGCTTTTTCTGCTTATGTAATGCCGAGGAATTAAACCCAGGGCCTCATGCATGCAAGACAAGCACTCTACCACTGAGCTACCTTCCCAGGTCATATGTTCATTTATTAAAAGACAGAAAGGGAATAATTCTTGCTATATGCAAGTACTCCAAAACTGATGCTTGAATAAATAACAACCTTTTTTTTTTGGTTAGTCATGGGGCTTGAACTCTGGGCCTAGGCATTCTTCCTCAGCTCTTCAGCTCAAGGCTAGCACTCTACCACTTGAGCCACAGCCACTTCCGGTTTTCTGGTGGTTAATTGGAGAAAAGAGTCTCACAGACTTTCCTGCCCAGGCTGTCTTTGAACCATGATCCTCAGGTCTCAGCCTCCTGAGTAGCTAGGATTACAGGCATGAGCCACCAGCCCCAGGCAACAACAACAGCTTCTAAAAGTCAGGAAAATCTGGGCACTGGTGGTTCCCACCTATAATCCTAACCTCTCAGGAGGCTGAGATCTGAGGATCACAATTCAAAGCCAGCCCAGCAGGATAAATACATGAGATTCTTATCTCTAATAAATTGCTCAGAAAAAGGCAGAAGTGGGGCTCTGGCTCAAGCAGTACAACAACAGCCCTGAGCAAAAGCTCTGGGGCAAAAAGGAGCAAAAGGAGCAAAAAGCTCAGGGATGGTGCTCAGGCTCTGAGTTCAAGCCCATGACCAGCACTCACACACCCCCCGCCGCCCCCACACACCCTTCCACACATACATGAAGGAAATCATAACTACCTCTTTTGAAGCAAAGAACTTGGTAGCTATTTTATCTTCATCTTCTATGGGAAAATAGTACAAGAAGCTCAGTGATTAATTAATGATTAAAAATCTAGTGTGAAAAACTAGAGAGCCTCCTTTGTCCCAAACATGAGAACCAGACCCAGGCCTAAACGGCAAGTGACAGACCTCTGAAGAATATTAGACAATAGCGTGGACAGGCCTGCAGGCCAAGGCAGGGCTCTGGTTGGCAGATTTCACAGGACGTATCCAGGCTGACCCATCTGACATTTTTGAATCCTCACATTCCATAGACCCTAAAAACCTTGGGAAGTGACTGTGAAGAGATAGAACTCCTTCTTTTTTTCTTTTGGTTGGTCGTGGGGCTTGAACTCTGGGCTTGGGCACTGTCCAAGCGTTCTTCAGCTCCAGGCAAGCACTCTACCGCTTGAGCCACAGTGGTTTATTGGAGGGTCTCACGGACTTTCCTGCCTGGGGTTGGCTTTGAACTGTGATCCTGAGATCTCAGCCTCCTGAGTATCTAAGCTTATAGGCATGAGCCACCAGTGCCAGGCTGAGATAGAACTCCTTCTTGCTTGAGGACATAGGTAACATTTGTATCTTCCTGCCACCTCCCAGGTTCTATGTGTTCCTCCCCTCCAGGCCAATACTTAGGCTCTCTCAGAATATAACCTGGACACATGTTCTGGAATCTTTAGGAGTCTGAGGGAGAGGACAGGATTTGGCTGTCAAGGGAAAGGCAGGGCCCACTAGCATGTACTAGCAGGAGCTGAGGAACTGGTGGGACTGGAGCCTAAAGCTACTGAGCCAAGGTAAAGGAACATAAATTATTTTTCAGAATGCTGAATTTTAGTGTATGAAAATAAAGCTAAAGATTATTTATTAAAATCTCTCTCCTGAAACTTTGCTGAACTCTCCTATTAGTTCTAACAGCTTCTGTTAGACTCATGAAGAATGCATGTAAGTAAGATCATGCTCTCAGCAAACAGAAATTTGACTTCCTCTTTTTCAATGTGATTATTTTTTTGTCTGGACTTTAAATATCACCTCTATCAGAGCAGCATATCCCATAATAATGCTAATGAGGTTAAATAATAGATATGAACATCTTTTCCAATACCAAGCGTTTTGAAATTCTCTCTCTCCCCCACATACACATATAAACATTTACCTTGTAATTTAATTTCTCTTATTAATTTTTCAACTAAACATCTGCTTGTAATAAAGTTTTCCCCATAAGAGTAGTCTTAAGCTGGGAGCTGGTAGTTTAAGCCTATAATTCTAGCTACTCAGGAAGTTGAGATATGAGGATTGTTACTGTATACAGAGGGCAGGTATAGGGTGCAGAGAGTAAGGAAAATACGACTTTTGAAAAGTCGGGGAGATGGTGAATAGAATTTAGCATCTCTAGAAGAAAAAGTATATGGGCAGATAATAGGCATCCAGGAAGATGGTCCCAGGTCTGAGGTCAGACATTTGAATAGCTGATGACCCTCTTTTCAACATCTAGTTTTTAGAATGAGAATCTGATGACTCAAAAAAAATACTATTTTAGAAGAACCTTGAAAACGGACATACCAAAGGCTCCCAGAGAGACCTACCACACTGCAATGAAATGTTTATATGAGAGCATTTCAGGGATGGGTGGATATAGGGTATGGGGTGATAACTGGTGCCAGAAGGTCATCGGGGTCCTTCTGTTGGAGAAGGACTGGGGAGAGCCAAGGCCCATGCACAGAGGTTCCATCGTCCCCGGGAACCTATTGAGTTTAACGTTTTACAATTGTTATTGTAAAGGTGAGGTACAGAGGGGTTACAGGTACATAAGTCAGGCAATGAGTGCCTTTCTTTTTGGACAGTGTCCCCTCTTCCCTCCTTTTCTCCATTTGCTCTCTCTACCCTTCTCCAGTACAAGTTGTATAGACCATTTATAATTGCAATAGACAAACAACAATCAGCACAAACTCCATATTGAGTCCTGACCTGAAGGATTAAAAACTTTCCTTATTCTTTGTCCTCATTCTTTTATTAGTACATATCTGTGATACAAGGAAGCATAACTGTGCTATTTCCATACAATGTCCCTTCATCAAATATATCCCCTCTATCGATCAAGAACTTTCTAGTGGGAAAGGACACGTGGAACCAGACCAATGAAGCTACCTCATCCTGTACTCTCCACCTTAGTATAAGATAGTAAATTGAAGAAGATATCTTTGTCCAACATGAATGGCTAGAATTAGTGTCACCCTTAGAGGCTGTTAAAGGAAACAGGAATAATGATCCCCATCTGTCTCCATTCAATTCACCAGTATAATTCCTGCAAGAACCAGACATATCCATTAGAGAGACTACTGCAAACACAGTAGTCTGCCACTAGTAGATCCAGTGGCAGATGTTGTAGCTTTGCTAGAGATGATTAACATGGCATCCGATGAGTTATATGTAGCCATCTGAAAATGATCTGGAAACCACATTTTTTTCCATCCTTAGGAAAACAAGAAATTTACTTCCAACAGACAACACCATACATTGTGAGTTTGCTTCAGGGCTGTGTTAAATCCTCTGTCCTTTGTTAAAATATAGTATAAAGAGAGTCAGACCATCTGGACATTTATGCAGAATATCACATTTGTTCAGTATATGGATGACATTGTGCTAATGGAACCAGACGAGCAAAAAGTAGATGCAAGTTGGGGACATTTTTTTAAAAATTCAAAGTAGTATGTGCTCCAGGTAGTTGGAAAAAGAATATGAAGTTTCAAGGCCTGCTGTGTCAGTAATGCCACCGGTGTCTAGTGTTGGTAGTCTGATGAGAATTATACCTTTTCTTCAAAAAGGAACGAATTATTAAAACATGAATTTTTAGCAGGAAGTGGGAAGCCGAAGGTCTTGTAGACTTCTTCAGGTTGTAAGAGGCAGCATTGATCCATAACTGAGAGTATTAGCCTCGCCTCTAAACCAAGCACTACATAAGACAGCCAGACATGAATGGGGAGTTCTAGGCTCCTGCTGATCCAGGAGCTATCCAGTAAGAAAATGCATCATTGTCTTGGCAAAGGAGAACAGCATTCTATTATATGGTAAGAACAGCCAGAGGATACATCTGACTCTCTTTTAGTATTCCCATACTAAATATTGATGACAAGTCAAAAGTGCGACGACTCTGGTCTGAAAAAGAACCCATTAAACAGAGAGAAAATGAGGCCCCAAAGGATGAGGATCTAGTTCACAGCATGAGGTAAGTCTTGAAGACCACCAGATGTGCTTCCCCAGGATGAGGGGAATTTATAATGGGGTGGCAGGGAAGGGAGATGATGAGGATTCATTATGCCCTGGAGATAGCAGCAATGGTAGGGAATGGCGTGGTTATCACAATATTTTTTTTCTAAATTTGTTTCCACCAGATTATGAGAAGAGCTGTTCCTAGAGTGCAATGAATCTACACAGCTTAAAGTGTGTTCTTGGCGAATACTATAATGGGCTACCAGGTCCACTAATGAAAGGCTTACTCCCTCGCTGCTATGCGTATGGATGGGGGCCTTCTGGAGGGAGTTTCTGAGGGGACTGCATTTCCAGAAAAGCCTGCCTCACTGAAAATCACACATCTTTTCAGGGAAGTTCACATCCAGAGATGGAACAGTTACAGGGTAAAAAATCCTATAACTGAAACCATTATGATGAATATATATGTATATATACATACATTTACATACATATATTAATATATATGTGTGTTTTGTGTTGATCTCAAAGGAGAAATATAGATACAGTATGGGTAAAACTCCTAGAAAGATTTGAACCCATTTCATAAACTGATGAATCAAGAAGTCAATATTACCAAGGATAAAGACTTCTAGTTACAGTTGTCATCTCTTAAGTACTGTAACATATTGTAACAACATACCATACTTTAGCATCAAAAATATTCCCCCTTCTAAGATCTAGGAAACCCATGTGATTTTTATAGCATTTTAAATGTTGATTTATATAGTGTATAGAAGGTCTGAAATCTTCCAAATAATTGATATGATTCAGAACATTTAATCTTAACCTTGCACAGTACAACAAAATTAATAACTATTGGGCCTTTCCAAACATATCATCTATGGAGAAGAAACAATAGTTGAATCAATTATAACAATTTTCTACCTTCAAAGGGCACCACGCCTACACAATTTCCTAAAACTCAGAAACCTGAGATTTTATTTTCTGTAAGTTATCCTAGTGAACAGACACAGAGAACAAACAACCTATCATATGGTATCATAAGACTACCAAAAATGAGATTTATTATTCAATTCAGAATGGCATTGAGAAAAGGAAAAAATATATATGAGCTTCTCTGTCTCTGTAAAAAGGCGCTTTGTATAAGTCAGTATCCATCCATCCATTAAGGAAAATAAACCCAGAAAATTCATATTAGAAAGGAACATCCCCAATTTAATAAAAGCACTACCTCAGACCCAGAGAAAAATTTCAAACTTCATGGTGCAGAAATATTCAAATTAAATTCAAGACGAGAGATTTAGGTAATACCAATTCTCCAATAATCCATGGACACTGTAGGCAATTCAAAAACACAGTAAAAATAAATGTGATGGAATTATTAGGAAAAAAATCATTGTTGTTTATAGATGGTATCATTGTTCATATATAAAGTGTAAGAATCTGCAATGTACTTACAATTTACAAATTCAGGAAATTTTCTGGAAAGAGGATCAACACACAAAAGTAATTCAATTTCATGTAATAATAATTGGGAAATAGAAAACATTACTTTAAAAGTATTTCATTCACTATTGCATTCAAATTGCATGGTTCCCAAGGGAAATATTCTAAAAAATGGTCTTTAATAGTTTTACAGGACAAAATTATAAAACTATAAAAGGTCAATAAGGATCCTGGTTATAAGTATGCAAATTCAATATCATGAGCATATTCCATAAATTCCTCCCAAAGTTAATCAACAAATTCAATGCAATTCCAGTAAAAGCCTTGCCAACTACAGGAAATTAAAAATTTTTGTCTATGAATAAATGTTCAAAAATAAGCAGGAGATGCCTGAGGGAGAACTACAAGAACTTTTCCCTTGATATTATTTTGAATAAATTAATAAATTATTTTAAATCTATAGCAAATGAAACCATGTGATATGTTATAGGGTTAAAAGCATATTAACAAGACTGATTTCAGAACTCAGAAATAGACCCTAGAGTATATGGGAGCTTGATTTATGAGAAAGGTAGCCTCACAAATCATAACCTTTTGAAATAGTTATCTGTATAAAAACAAAGATAATTAGAACATAGTCTTTCTATAAAAGTTAATTCTGGGTAGATTAAAGGCTTAAATTTGGTTAAAAATAGCTATAAAATATAATATGGGACAACTTTATGATCATTCAGAGACCATTATCATGAGAAATATGTTTACATAGAAAAGTGCACAATATGAATTTGGCAAGTTTACATTAAAAATTAAAATACCTACATGGCACACATGAAAGCTCAAAAAAGTCCATCATTTTGAAGTGTACATTATAGACAAAAGTAACCCATCCTGAATATTAAAAAGCCTTCTTTCACGTGTAAGATAATCATAGCTAGCATTTATTGATCAAATTATATTCTGGGATTTCTCCTAATTGGGTAGGATGTCTTCATCTGTTAACTATCTTAACCATAATAAGGGAACTATGAGGTTTGAATGGGTTGGAGTATGACTGTGATTTCAGCTAATTAGTAGAGGGATATTGGGAGGTTTGTGATTTGAGGCCAGCCTCGGCAAAAAGTTAGTGAGATCCTAAAGTTAGTGTGGCCCAAGGCTGGCCAAAGCAAAAACAGCTAAGTCCTATCTGAAAAATAATGAAAGCTAAAAGGTCCAGGGGCATGGCCCAGAGGCTGGAAGGCCAGCTTAGTAGTGCAAGGCACTGAGTTCAAACCTTAGAATCACCAAAACCAACATTGTCTGATGCTATTGTATCTTCATTCTACCATTGAAGAACCTGAGCCACAAAGATGTTAAATCACAGATACAAGTACACACAACTCTTCAGTGAGAAATTTGCATTTGAGACTTCTGTTGACCAACACCAGAGTATTGGGCTAAAAAGTAAAAGCAAGCCAGGCACCAGTGTATCCTGACTGTACCTAGCTACTCAGGAGGTTGAAATCTAAGAACTGGGGTTCAAAGCCCACCAATGCAGTAAAGTGTGGGAGACTTATCCCCAATTAAGTACCAAACAAAAACAAAAACAAAAGCAAAATGGCTAGAAGTGGAGCTGTGGCTCAAGCAGTAGAGCATTAACTCAGAGACCCTTAGTTTTATTTTGATCCTGATAGCACAGGATGGATACCAAAATAAAACATAAATCAATTATAAACTAACCACAGAACAGTAGGTGAAAGCTTTAAGTAGGTTTTTTACGAGAAAGCCAGAACTGCCAATAAAGATAAAAATACTCAACCTCCTTCATCAGGAAAATGCAATTTAAAACCTCAGAAGTTTCAAAAGTCTGGGAAATGCCAAGTGTTGACCAGATTTGACAAGAATAAGAATTGAAAACGGCTGCTGAGGGGAGTGTAAATTGGAATACAGACTTTGGAGAACAAAAGTTGACAACATCTAGTGAAAACAGCACGGTACATTTCTGGAGAGTCAGCAGTTTCACTTCTGGTCTGGTCTCAGGCAAAGGAAATGTGTCCAAGAGTGTCCCAATGCATTAATATATGCATGTGTGTATATATATACATAACATACATATAATATATACACATACATATATACATGATATATACATATAATCTATACACATACATATACACATAATATATACATATAATGTGGAAAGAGTTTAAATGAAAAGAGTAGAGTGGGTACAATAAATTATAGTAAAATGATATGATGCAAAAAATGTACATTAACAATGAAATCGAGTGGACTAAATTTATATGTCTCAATTTGTAGGATCCTCTAAGATTACAGTATTGATGGCAGGAAATACTATGCCAGCCTTATAGATCTGTAGACTATGACACTATTTGTGTAAGTTTCCATAGGAGAAAATACTGCATGTTGTTGTGGTTCATGTACACACATGAAATGAAGATATATGAAGGCTGAGTTGGTAGTTGCTATTTCTGAGGATAAACGAACATTAAATGAGTCTTAAGAGGCATACACTACTATTTTATATAGATTAGTGTTTTTTTACAGAATTAGACTCAGGATCTCTTGGCTCACTTGCTTAGCATGTTTGGCTGAAACTCTACCACATGAGCCATTTTTCTAACTCTGCTTTTTGGATATTTATCTTGGAGATAGTCTCATGAACTCTGATGACTTTGAACTGTGATCTTGCAGAACTCAGTAACCCCTGAGTAGCAGAGGTTACTGAAACACTACTAAAGTGAAAAGGGCTAGCGCTACAACTCGAGTGGCAGAGCACCTGCCTAGCAAAAACAAAGCCCTGGATTCAAACTTCAATTCTGTAAAAAATAAGTAAATAAATTCTTTACTTGTAAACCTACCTCTATTATTCTGACACAGAGCGCTGTAAGTAAGCTGAAACTTTTTAAACAGTAGGAATAGCAATAATAAGAATTGGAGCCTGCTGTCTAGCAAGCTTGCACTCTGTCCCCCTGGGTTTTAGCATTTGCCTGAAGATAGGAGCTAAACTGGAGCTGAGGTGGGACCCCATGTTTATCTAAGCCCCTCTCAGAATAGAGGGGGAAACTAAGAACTACAGGGAGAGAACTGATCTAAGATTAGGGCATCAAGTTATAAAACGTAGTCCCTCAGACTTGCAGAAGAGAAAGGTTAGATTGAAAGCCAACAGGCCAAATTAGGCCCCAAACAAGATCTTTCTTGACCCAAGTGCAGTCTTATCATTGTAAAGAAACAGGATAATGATTATGAACTGTGTGTCAGTGATTTGTCAGAGCCCCATTGACTTCCTTTGTTCTTATGTTGGCACTGTATTCGATCTTAGCCAGCTGGTCCCTACATCTACCTATTATGATCTTCACCAAGAAGTTTGGTCTATGTCTCTGTGACCCTTTCTTATAGGCATCGTCTGGACTGAGTCCCTGACAGATCAGTCCACGTCTGCTTGAATGCAGGAGCCAACTCTCAATATTGCCTGGCTAATCTCTGAGCAGTTTGGACCATTAGAAAGTTCTGCTTTTTAGGGAGTCAAGATATGTATGCTGTGACTTCCCACTCAAAATTTCTGGCCTGCCCTTTAAAGATACATGAAATCTGTCAAACTGCCCATCAGCAAATATTTGAACTAACCTGTTACATCTCCTTTGGCTAGGATCCTCAGAGCTCTTCTAGAGTGGCTTGCTTGTTTGACCTCTGGCACTGCCACATGGGAAAGCCCAGGAAAGAGATTGTTCAAGGATGTCACCATCAACACTCATCACCCACTGCTTAAACCATCCAGCCATGTACAACCAGACTAGCATGGCTTCCTTTCTGCCTTCCCCACTCCCACCATACTTCTCCCTGTTTGCACTGCTTGCACTTCAGCAGCAAAAAGCTATCTGAATTCCCTAAACAAAGCATGCTATGGAAAATAGTATCCTAGTTCGCACACATGAAATATTCCCCCCCCCAGGGGAAACTCCTATTGATTCCTCAAAACCCAGCTTAAATGTTACTGTCTCTTGTAAGACTTTCCTGTACATTAACCCTCTCCCTTTCTCTTTTCACAGCAAAGTCTAAATAAATCACTTCGTCCCTACTCCTGTTTTTGCACTGTAATCCCACTGGATTACAATTCTGTTGATTGTAGGCATATCTTTTTCTCATCTAAATTATAGCCTCTTGGAAGGAAAGCTCTGTGTCCAATCCTTGCAATTGAAACGTGAAGCACAATGATTGGCACCCAGTAGGTAGGTACTCAATAAATACTTGGTGAGTTAAAGGTAACTACAGGACCACTGTATACGCAAGTTAATTTAACGTCAACTCGAGTTTTCTCTGCTCTCCCAGTAGAATTGAGTTGCTCCTGTACAGGAATTCTGATTGGTTTTTCTTATTTGTGTAACACCAAGTATAACCCATTGTTTCTTGGATGATCGTGAAGGGAATAAAGATGATTCCCTGGTACAGGATACCCTCCACATACTCATTGAAATACCATGTATTTTCTCTTCATTGTTGAGAAGAAAAGAAAACGTATATCGACATAAGGATTAAATCTATACTTGTACATATGCACCCAGGAATACTCTTATACAGCTTCCCATGCATCAAAGTGTAGATTCAACAGTGCTACGTTTGTACATTCCAGCCTTTCTACAGCTTCAGAATTGCAATGTGGACTCCAGCATATTTAAAGTCCTGTACAATATGTCTGACCTCCCAGGCAAAGTTTCTTGTTAATTTCCTTTGCCTCCATGAATGTATGATTTATTTAAGGAAACTTCCAGGCAGCAAATTAAACAACATTTGTTTTACCTCCAGGGAAAGTTCCCCCAACATCACAGAACTGACAGGCCCAGTTATGCAGAGGTGTATGTAAGAAGAGAGGTCCTACTCACTCTTACAACTGTGTCTCCTAGACTTTTCCCAATAGCTGGGCTCCAGTGTCTAATTAATGAGGGAGGAGGAGTGGAGGAAAAACTAAAAATGTTGTCCTAACAATGCCCACGGTGGTTGATCTTTCCTCTCCTTTTCCTTTCCTTCTCTTGTTCTCCGATCTTTCCCACATCACAGGGATCTTCCTCTTTCCCCTCTACTTATCAGAAAGAAAACCTGCATTTTTATTGTTTAATCAGTGAACACCAAACATTTAGCCATCTGTTTCAAAATTTTTACAGGGAAAAGACCTTGGGCCATCCTCATCTGAACCTCTGGGAATCGATCCAAGAGAGATGAGAAATGCATCGGACCTGATGTTCACTCTGCTCCTTTGCAATCCCAACCCAAATTAAAGAAATCATAAACTAAGCTGCAAGGTAAGGAATGTATAAATTATTAAGTATCAACAATTAACATCCTTATCTGGCTTAGCAAATACATATCAGCCTCCAGCAAGGCCCATTAGCTGACCAGCAGAAGGCAGCTTTGTTTGATGAATTTTGATAATAATAGCTTTTATTCCTAGTTTCCCTGGGGCTGGGCAGCTTAGGGGAAGATCTGTGCTGGGAAGGTTACAATGTATGTGTATCACACCTGTGCTCAGGATTGGACATTTTTTTTAGTCTAAGCATACTCTTACACTCGCCAAACTGAACCCTCATTTTGCGAGTACAAGCACAAAGGATAAAGTTCCTTTCTTGAGTAGTAATCCAGTTAGCTACTGCTTTATAATGAACCACCCAGAAATTGCACTCTTTAAAAATTTGGTTCATGGATTCCGTGGATAAGGATTCAGAGAGAGAGAAAAAAAGCGAGGGAGAGAGGGGGGGAGAGAAAGAGAGAGCGCAACAGAGAGGTGGGGATGATTTGATTTCCTTCTACCATATCTGTGCCTCAGCTGACAAAAGTTTGGGGTGACAAAAGTTTGAGCTTGGGCCTGTCCCGCCTGTAATCCTAGCTACTCAGGAGGCTGAGATCTGAGGACCGAGTCAAAGCCAGCCCAAGCTGGCCTCTTATCCCCAGTTAACCACCAGAAAACTGGAAGTGGCACTGAGGCTCAAAGTGGTAGAGCTCTAGTGTTGAGTGAAAAAGGTAAGGGACAGTGCCCAGGCCATGAGTTCAAGCCCCAGAGTTTAGGCTTCGTACTGAGATTAGCCAAAGGTATATTTAGCAGGCACATGTCTAGTGATAGAGTCTGTTGATGTACTGGGACATCATTGGGGCTGCTGCCCTTTGTGTGTGTGTGTGTGTGGGGGAGCTCTTCATCAGCTTGGCTTTCCTTGGTGCACAGTGGTGTTGGTGTACTTGAACTGTCATTGGATTCCTAAAGAAGTTCTAACTATAAGAGACCTTGTGTCAATGTTTGGGACTTATTTTCTTAGCAGTAAGGTAGCAGAACTAACTCCTCAGCATTCTAAGGGTTGTACAAACCAGTCACAAGCCTACAAGATTCTTGAGATGCTGGACATTGGTGTCTCACAGCTGTGATCCTGGCCACTCAGGAGGCTGAGATCTGAGGATCGTGGTTCAAAGCTAGGTCAGGCAGGAAAGTCCATGAGAATGTTATCTATAATTAACCACCAGAAAACTGGAAGTGGCACTGTGGCACAAAGTGGTAGAACAATAGCCTTGAGGGGAAAAATCTCAGGGACAATGTCCAGGCCCTGAGTCCAAGCCCCATGACTGACAAAAAAAAAAAAAAAAAAAAAAAAAAAAAAAAAAAAAAAAAAAAAAAAGAGAGAGAGAGAAGAGAAAGAAAAAGAAAAGAAAAGATGGGGATGGGGACAAGGATCTCATCTCTTGAAAGATGTGTCAATGTACCATTGTAGAAGAATATGGATCATGAGAGGTATTTGTGCAGCCATCTTTGTAAAATGCAGCCTGCCACAAGTAGCAGATGACTTAGTAAGGATGCTAGAAACATAAACAAATCAGTTCAAGAAAGGATAATAGTCCTTTATAGTTTGGGGAATGTAGGGAAATATCTGGTCATACATGCAGAAAATGAGCCCTTGCATACAGTAGGTGAATCATTTTTGTTGCTACATAGTTAGTCTCAATGAGTTGTACAGGGTGTTTCATTTTGCCATATCTAAACATGTATATGGTGTACCTGGATAGGACTCACTCCCTCAACCACTCTTTCATCCTCCTTTCCCCTTCCCAAACCAATTTCAACAAGCTTCCTTGTTCCATTCCTACATATTTATAGTTACTTTTACCATGTTCATTGCCCTTCAGGATTTTATATATACTAAGCGATACTCTACCATGGAGCTACACTCCAAGCCCTTTTTAAATATATTTTGAGACAAGGCCCTATTAAGTGGCCTAAACTTGCCTCCAACTTTCTATTCATCTTCTGCTTCTAGAGTAGCTGTGCTTATAGGCACAAGCCACCAAGCTCAGTAAGATAACTCTTTTTTTTTAATTTTAAAAATTTTGGGGCTGGGAAGGTGGCTCAGTGGTAGAGCGCTTGCTTTGCATACATGAGGCCCTGGGTTCGATTCCTCAGCACCACATAAGCAAAAAGAAAAAAGCCAGAAGTGGTGCTCTGGCTCAAGTGGTAGAGCACTAGCCTTGAGCTGAAGAGCTGAGGGACAGCACCCAGGCCCAGCGTTCAGGCCCCATGACCGGACCCCCCCCCCAAAAAATTTATTTTTAAAAGAGGGGTCACATTTACATAAGTCATGTCATAAGTACATTTCTTTTTGAATAGTGTAAGATGACTCTTAAGTTGGGCAAATTAGAATAAACACATTTTGGTAAAAGTTGATAAATTTTCAAGTTTTGAAGTACAACTTACATAAAAAATACTCTTTTTCTAGGAACATCTATACTTAAAATATCCTCATGCCTGTAATCCTAACTATTTGGGAGGCTGAAATCTGAGATTGAAGTTAGCAGAGGCAGGAAAGTCCATGGACTCTTATCTCTGATTTACCACCAAAAAGCTGGCAGTGGAGCTTTGGCTCGTGGTAGATCACTAGCCTTGAACACAAAAGCTCAGGGATGTGGCCCTGGATTGGCACAAATAAAGTAAATCAGATATAAGCAGCTCCTCAGAAAGCCCCTGCAGTCTCCAGTTCCTCTCCAAATCCTTTGTGCTAGTTGGAAGCCGAGTTCAAAAGCAGGGGACAGAACTTGCAAGGCAGTGTCTGCCCTGGGGCTAACGTGAGGAAAGGGAAAGACTTACAATGTGCCAGGCCACGGCTATGCATCACGACCCGGCTGTGTAGAGTCTCCTGACGCTGTGAAAAGCCACCAGACAGCTCTGTCACGATCCTTCCTAAGACACCTCTTTATTGGAGCAGATGTCACCCTGGGGGTCATTCCACTGAAGTTTCCATCAGCTTGATGTGTTGCCTGCCCTCCCCAGGTCATGGGACTTGATGAAATTTTGGATTTGCAGAAGTCTTTCAGGGTGGGTTTCCCCAAGGGATCCGACCACTTTATGACTTTGTTGAAGGGGAAGGTCAATCTCCCCAGCTTAGAGATGCTCAGCAGCAATAAGAGAAGGTCCCGTGTTCCTGGGTGAGAGAAGGTCGGAACACATGTGTGTGTGCGAAAGTCCCACAAAGCAACCTGGAACGTTGTCTCTAGGCTTTATTTCCCTTGCGTTATTAAAGGCGCATCACCGTGCCGAGGGTGCTGAGCCTGAGCTTCTCATTCAGTGGGAAAGAAATACCAACTTCCCCAGCCCCGTACATCCATTTGGCGCTTTGTCTCGGCCTCATTTCCCTCTTTGTGGTGGAGGGATGTACATCGCGCCGATGAAGTCTGCCAGTGGGAAACCACTTCGGCAATGTCTGAGTGATGTCTGAAGAAATGAATGGAGCGAGCTTGCCTGGAGCGGAGCTACAAGGCCCACCATGCTTTTATTGTCACTGCTGGGCTTGTGGTTTGTGGTGTGCTGCTTATCTATGCATATTATTTTCTGTTCTAACACATTACGGGAAAAAAAAGTAAAAACTTGCCCAGCCAGACATTCCCTGGTTTATCACCTTATATCAACCCCAGAGCAACACAGGTTTTCAGCTTCTCCATTTGCTAATACAACTGGAAGTTGACAAGACTGCTCTGTGGGTGTAAAATGAGCAGAGGTGCAGACTGGACGGTACAAATTAGAAACCATCTGAGAGGTAGAGGGAAGCAAAGGACCTGGAATCATCCCCTTATCTGATACCTGAAAGACTTGGCCAGGCCATGTTAGTATTTTTTAAAAGAATCACACACTAGTGGCTCACGCCTATAATCCTAAATACTCAGGAGGCTGAAATTTAGAGGATTACCGTTTGATTTGAAGTCAGCCCTGACAGAAAAGTCTGTGAGGCTCTAACTCCAAAATAACCAGGCAAAAGCAGGACTGGATTGAGTGGTAGAGCACCAACTTTCTTGAGTTCAAACCATAGGTAAGAAATAAGTTGTTTATGTCTGCACACGGGCTCACTCTATTTCTCATCTGTGTATTTGCTAATGTTCTTCCTGCCTATTTGGAGTCCTATCATTTCCCCTACAGACTGCATCTTCCTCCAGGCTCCCTCAGCATCTTACTCCAACTCTTTACTCAAGTTCAATTTTGAGGTTACCTCTCAAGGGAGGTCTTTCCTTCCCTTTCGCTATTTGATTTGATCCCTTCTGAACTTATTTCTGATAGGTTTTTTCCTTATGTCATCACATAATTACTTAATTCCCTCACTAGACTATCAGGTAATTGGAAACAGGAAACTTGTTGCTCTGATGTTGTATTTCTTATCTCTTTTTTTTTTAATTTTTAAAAATTATCTTTAAGTAGTTGTACAAAGGAATGGCCACTCACCCAAGCAGTTTATGAATACAGTGTATCTTGGTCAATGTCATCCCTTTCAACATTCTCCCCTACCCCCACCCCCCAACCCATCCCTTCCCTTGCTTATCTTACTTTTAGGTTATCTTTCTTTTTTGTAAGTTAGCTAAGCACTTTCTGTGTCCAATGCATCTTGATCTGTGTTACCACTTCAACACCTTTGTCCCCCCTTTGACACAACACCTCCCTTACATTTCTTAGTTCTGTGGTATATACAATGAAGTCTTGCCTACATTCTTCCCTCTAACCCCTTCATTCTTCTACCCCTCTCTCTTTGGCCCCACTCTCTTCTCTTGCAAGTACCCATTTATTTCCTGGTTCTTATCTTGTTGAGCTTTGACTTAGTCTTTTAAAAGAATTCTATTTGTGCTCTCCATAGTCTATTCTACTTCAGTTATTTCATTTGCAACCCCTTGCTTACCACCCGTGTGTGTTTACTTGTAGATTTGTAGGCACATTCTAATTCCATGGAAGGTGCTCAAATGTGAATCAATAAGGTAGGGAAATATAGGCCAGAAGTCATAGAGAAATATGTCTAAATGGTTAAGTAAGAGGATACACAAGGAAAAATACTTGATACCAAGGTTTTCAAATGGAGAAGACAGTGGGCATTAGTCACCTCGAGCTGCCAGCTCCCATGATTATAGACTGGGTAGCTTAGATAACAGATGTTTATTTATTGCAGTCCAAGAGACTGAGAAGTAGACGATCATGGTGCCAGGAGCTTTGGTGCCTGATAAGAACTCTTGCTGGCTTGCAAATGGACTCCTTGTGTATCCTTGCATGATAGAAAATGCAGCAAGCACTTCAGAGTCTCTTTCTAAAAAGACACTAATTCCTCCATGAGGGTTGCTCCTTCCTGTTCTCATCTAAACCTTTCCCAAAGGTCCTGTTTCAAAATACCCTCAGATTATGTAGAACCCTTACTGGGTTCCATGTAAGAATTAGGGAGTTGAAGGCACAATTCAATCCAGAACCTAGCAGCAGCAATGGTGAAATCTTGGAGAAATTGTTACAAACATTTCAATGACAGCAATACCAAATTAGTATGGTATTTGTCAGGAAGAAAATTTTCCATGTGAATCAAAACTTCCAAAATATTTACATGAAACTGACTCTATAATCCTCCTTCTGGGAATATAATCTAAAGAAATGATTTTAGAAATGAACATGTGTATTCACAAAGTTAATTCATTATAGCATTGTTTACAATTCTGAGTGACTGGAAACAATTTGAACAGTATAGGAATCATTAAATCAATGACGGTATCAAGCAATATAATACTATATTACACAGCCATTAAGATGAGAGATTTGAGGCTTATTTTTTAGCATAGAACATACTTATTATGTAATTTCCCATTAAACAATGAAATTGTGCCTATACTATGCTTTAAATTATATAAAATTATGTCCTTGAATGGTTAAGTGCCGAATAAGAATAAAGGAAAATAGCTATATGCTAGCATGGTTGAATTTTGTGCAGGTTTTAGCTTTTCTTTCATGTAAAGCCCTGCTTTTTAGTACTTTAATTCTTCAGGCATGGTTTTAACATAATTTTCTTAAAGAAAGGTCTTGAGAAAGGCAGTGGGAATCAAATCATAAGAGGGATGTTCTTTCAAAGCATTCTCATGGGTGGATTTGTTTCCTGTAGTCTTGGCTGATGGATGCCACCTCACTTTTCCCATCTCAATTTGGAAGCTTCAAGATTAAATCAGGGGCTGGGAAGTTGGCTCAGTGGTAGAGTGCTTGCCTTGCATGCCTGAGGCCCTGGGTTCGATTCCTCAGCACCGCAAAAGAAAAAAGCTGGAAGTGGCACTGTGGCTCAAGTGGTAGAGCGCTAGCCTTGAGCTGAAGAGCTGAGGGGAAGTGTCCAGGCCCAGAGTTCAGGCCCCACGACCAGACCCCAAAAAAAAAAAAAAAGATTAAATCAGAAACACCCAGTATCTGGATTTCTGGGTGACTTATTTCAATTTTTACCTTAAAGGTTGGGAGCTGATTTCTCAGTTGTCCAGCAATTGTTTACACAAGCACACCAGAATCTGCACGTTTACAAAGGCTTTGAGCACAAGCAACTATGGAGAAGCTACCAAACTCAATTCTCTCTTCCTATTTATCCACCGAGGTATTTTGGGGGCACAGACTGGCACCTTAAAAATTCCCTTTCCTTCAAGGAAAGAAAGCATCAGAGACATGTATAGGACAATCTTCCTGACAGCCTGAGAGGCAACTTGGGGTGATGGAGAGACGGCAGTGACAGTAAAGACAGACAACCTCGGCTTCTTTACAAAGATGAACATGGGCAAGTCACACCATCCTTCTGAGAGTCACTCTGTTCATTTGAAACGTGTGGGACCAACCAACCACCTTATGCAATTCAAGTGAAATCATAACAAACAATGCATCTAACACACTCCAAAATCGACCACACAGGATCCTCTTCTTCAGTTAAATACACAGTTATTGCATGCTAACCATATTCTAGACTAGACAAACAGGGAGATTATACATACATATAATATATAACCATATTTTAATATAAAACATATTTATGTATATTCTGAGCAAGCTAACCACATCACACAGCCTACTTGGTGTCCATAACAAAGTCTGGATCTTGAGTTAAGGCCACATGGCAATCACAAGTCATGTGAGTTTGATACAGAGCAACAAGGACCTTGAGGTGACTATTGTACAGCAACTGTTGATGACTACACAATAGGGGAGTAGCTGCTGATGCTCCATCCCTTAACACAGTGAACAGCTCACAGAAGACCGCACTGTAGCACAGTAACTCTGTAAACCAGGCACCTGGTTACAAAACTTACAGAGACAAATTAAACCCAGGCCTCATGACCTAGCTTTGTCCCCATTCAGGCTCATTCTCTTTTTAGCACTGACTCTACTTGTGGTCAGAAGTACTTCATCCACTTACAAGTGCACCAAAAGAATACTTCCTGCGGGGCTGGGAATGTGGTTTAGTGGTAGAGTGCTTGCCTAGCATGCATGAAGCCCTGGTTTCAATTCCTCAGTACCACATACACAGAAAAAGGTGCAAGTGGCGCTGTGGCTCAAGTGGTAGAGTGCTAGCCTTGAGCAAAAGAAGCTCAAGGACAGTGCCCAGGCCCTGAGTTCAAGCCTTAAGCCCAGGATTGGCAAACAAAGCAAAACAAAACAAAAAGAATACTTCCTGCTTCTCCAGGTCTCCATTGTTTAGAGAGGAAAAATATAATTATGGGTTGTTTTTTTTTTTGGCCAACCAATCTTGTGGTTCTATGCAAAGAATGAGGAATTCTAAATACGATGGTTCTCCCCTACAGATGCCTTGCGTGATTGGGACAATTTGCGGACTTATTTGTTCTTTATGTTATAAATGGTTCTACTATTTTCCCCAAGTTCTTGTTCACAAATAATTCCACAATGAGAAAAGACCAGAAGAGATGACATGGTGAGCTTGGATCAATGACGATATTACAGAATCTGTAACCCAGCAGGTATGAGGAACTGAGACATCTGCATATTTTCACTGGACACGTGTTAAACATATTTATCAGATTAAACAAGATTTTATTCTTGGCTATTATTTCAAGAATGGCACTGTAATTTTTTAAAGAATCTTCCATTGATCAGAAGAAGATGTCGAAAGATTTTGAAAAAAGAAGAAGGTGAGACAGAGGAGAAAGATGAAGAGAAGGAATAAGAGAAGAAAAAGGAAGAGAAAGAACAAGGAAAAAGTAAGAGAAATAAAAGAGATAGAGGAGGAATAGGGTGAGAAAGGAGGAGGAAGAAAAGGAGGAAGAAGATATCAATTTCTTTTTCAGCTTACCGTCCATTGAGAACATTGAATTGTGGATCATTTTTCACTCATTTGCTCCTTGACAGCTTCTCTTGCACAGCATCTTCCATCACTTTCTGAAATGCCTCAGATATGGTCTCTTTTCCACTCCCATCAGTCCACATGTCCACCATACAGTTCTGTAATGGTCTTTAGAGTCTGTGTTTTACATCTTTCTAATTCACAACAGCACACCCTACTTTGAGACTTCTCTTTGCGTCCTGGCTATTCACAAAACCTATTCACTTCCTATTTCCTCCTGCAATAAGTCTGTTTTTCCTTTCCCTGGCTGTTAAGGATTTCTCTTCTGTTTCTTCTTCACTCTGGCCTTTTCCCAATTCTCCCTCATCCTTGCTCCCCTGTTCGCCCTGCAGCAATTCTCTTTTCAGACCAATTGTCATGCTGTCCTACAGCACCTCTTGGTCTCATCCCTCATAATGTCCTAGAACCTCACCTGACCTGAGCAGCATTCTTGGTCATCTCTCTTCTTTTCATGCTACTGATTTTGAGGAATCAGCCTGCAGCCTTTTTTTTTTTTCAATTTTTGAAGGGTATCTTCTCCCTCAGGGATCTAAAATGCTGGACAGCAGACGTCGTTTTATAGAGGTATGCTCAGTGATCTATCAATTCCTGTCGTCTTTGTGATTTCTTCTTTGTTATGCTTTCTGAAAAGGATGTGTGCAAAGTTCCCTTTCTGGTCATGAAAATAGTGTCATAAAATCGACTCTCTTGGATATATTAAATTTTATCCTTTCATAGGAGAGGAACAAAAATTAGTTTTAGTCAGACTGAGGTATGGTGAAGGATGAAAGCTTCATGCCTGTGGTTTTCTGACCAAACTTCCTACTCATGTTTTTGGTGGTGATAATACTGTTTTCCTTCTCTTCTGTACATTTTCCATACTCTGTCCCAGTGTAGAAGCCAGACTTGGTTTCTCTATCTCCTTGGGATTTCAGGCAGTGATCCATAACCAAGGCTTCCTGACCAGATGCACACACAACACGTGAAATGGGTCTGTTCACACTCCTTGGATACACAAACAGGAGGTGTGGAGAAGAGGCGTGCTCTGCTGTGGTTTCCCAGGGATTAGAAAGCCACTGGGAGTACCAAGGTCTTGAGTGCAAATACTCCGCATCTCTGCACCTTGGCAATGGTATCCTTCTCATGTACATACTGATGCTGTGAATTAACCAGTTCTTCCTGGAAATATTGTCTTGGCTCTGATTTTGAAGAATTTTCACAATCTGACATTCTTTCCTTAGTCTGCTTTAGTTAACCAGAATGTATACACTCTTGTGTGTTATTATAATATAACTGTGTATACACGTAGATCTTTGGCCTGAATCAATCCTACATACCTCAAACCTCTGATGTATGGTGGCTGGTAGCATACAAAATGGCTGTTTTTCAAGCTTAGTCTTGTCCAGACACAGATTATTATTCTCCTGCTACATAATCAGTACCCCCAGAGTAGTTTGGTAGGTAGAAGGTTGCACAGGAAAACATTTTGAGACTAATCCTAAAATATATTGGATAATATGCTGGCATCTGTTCCAGTTAGTTCCCTTGCTAAAAAAATCCCCCACATGCCCCCATTGTTCTTCCCAAACCACTCATCTTTTATAACAATGACCTAGTGTCATGTTTTGGCGACTCTAATTTCCATTGACTTTTCCCCTTTTCACACTCACTTGATTATCATGTAAGAGTCAATCTACATGATTTAGAACCTAATCATGGCAATACACATTATACAATGTAATGTATATTGCAATGTCTATGTATATTGTAATGTAAATTAATACTTAAGAAAGAATCTCACAGGTATAGTTTCCCTAGTTTTGCCCAACTAGAAATCAGTTGATTGTTACAGGCAGAAAAGTCAATTCAGCCATGTGTCATATGGTATAATGAAAGTAGCATAAGAGGTTTAGGTCCTCATCTGAAAGCTCCACATTTGCATTTTGTCCCGTGGATGTCTGATAGGCATTGTGACACATTATATGCAGAGCTGATCTGTTTCCCCTGTACCTCACTGGACCTGTTTCTCCTAAAGTCTCTCCATCTCACTAAATGACAACTTCGTCCTTCTAGTAGCTGTGTCTAAAAGCCTGGATCCATTCTTTTCTCCTCTTTCTCAATGCTGTCTAAACCACTTGTCAATCCTAACCATCTAAGTTTCAATGACATTTAGAGTGCAATCACTTCTCACCAACTACACAACAGCCACAATTACCATTGCAGATTTTGGTAATGGCTCCTTCAGTGGCTTCCCCAGTTCAGACTCTGCCCTCTGCCCCAACCACAGTGTATTTTCAACAGTACACTCAGAATCAAAGATATATTCCATCATGGAACTAGTCTCATCAAAGACCTCTACTGGTTTCTTATATCACTCCAATTAAAAGCCAAAGCTGGGAAGGTAGCTCATGGTAGAGTGCTTGCCTTACATGCATGAAGCCCTGGGTTCTATTCCTCAGCATCACATAAGCAGAAAAAGCCAAAGTGGCGCTGTAGTTCAGGTGGTAGAGCGCTAGCCTTGAGCTGAAGAGCTGGGGGACAGCGCCCAGGCCCAGAGTTCAGACCCCCACGACTGACAAAAATAAATAAAAATAAAAATGAAATCAAAGTTCTTTCAAATGAAGTCAAAGTTCTTAGATGATGGAGCTGGTGGTTATTTCCTGTTCTGTGGTCTAATGCTTGTAGTCACATTAACAACTCTACTGGGACTCAACTAAGGAGAGCCTGCTCTAGGGTACCTCCGTCTATTCCTTGTTTATGCTTTTGTTTGAAATGTTCTTTAGTCCAGATTTTCAAATAACCATTTCCATCTCTTTTGGGGGTTTTGTTCAAATGTCACATATCAGTAGGAGGTCTAAATAAGCTCTTAAACCAGATAACCATCTAAATTCCCCCAGAATTCCCCCCTCTCTCCTTTTCTCCATAGCATTGATAACGAGCTGGCATATTATACACCTTTAAATCTATCTCTTGCCATTAGACTGTAAGCTTCATGATGACACAGCTGAGACTAGTGCCTGGGAATCACAGGTTCTCAATTAATAGTTATTAAATGAACAAATGGGCAGGTAAAGGGATAATCCTAAGCATCAATTGCACTCTGCTCTACTCTAGTTGGAAATCATACAGAGTTTTCTACATAGTTTACTTCTACAATCTTCTTGTTGGAAACATATAAACAACAGTGCTTTTTTAAAATTCATTTTCTTTCTTTGTGTGTTAGGAATTGAACCAGGGCCTTATACATGCTAGGCAAGTACTCTACCACTAAGTTATATTCTTAGTCCTTTTTTATTATTGTATTTTGAGACAGGGTCTCGGTTACCTGACCAGGCTGAACTCATGATGTAGCCCAGAAAAATCTTGATTTTTCAATCTTCCTACAGGGCAATTGAGACTACAGATATATGCCACCAGGCCAGGATGTAATTTTATTATCACAGCTGGTCTCTCCTCACTAAGCAAATAAATAACAACAAAATACAAAGCCTAGTATTCAAAAATGCTAGATATTTGAAAACCTCTCAATGTGAGGCCAAGAGGAGAGTTTCATATCTGGACAGATTGGATGTTGCTTCTTGCCCAATCCTGGGCATGTGTATTCTTTTTCTTTATCTCTGTTTCTCTGTGTTCCAATAAGAGCAGACCTGGTATATCTTGGATTATAGTATACATTTTTATAGAAGCTTTTGTACAGTGAATGCTGTCTGTGTTGTATGTGTCCTTTGGAGTCAGCACACACATACTCTATGTCATCTTTGTACATTTCTATCTGCACACTGTGGATCCTGTCAGACCTTCCACATCTTCTCCTTATTGAGTTCTCTACATTTCCTCTGGCACTCTGAAGGAGATGAAAAAGGTTTTATCTTACTCTTTTTATTGCAAAGCTATTTATTTGCTTTTTAAATTTTGAGCTAAACATATTTCATGTATAGCCTCATAAAACATCTACTTTTATGTTGAAGCTTCAAGTGATTACAGTGGGCTCAAATAGACCCTCGTCTTGTATGATAAATGGTATTGATATAGCTGGATGCTGGTGGTTCACACCTATAATCCTAGCTACTCTGGAGGCTGAGATCTGAGGATCATGGTTTGAAGCCAGCCTGGGCAGGAAAGTGTGGGAGACACGTCTCCAATTTAAAAAGAGCATAAAGATTTAAGTAGGGCTGTGCTTCAAGTGGTAGAGGGCCTGAGTTCAAGCTCCAGGACCAGCACTACAAATAAAAAGGTATTGATAGATACGTTAAAGACGATATTGCTCCCTAACAAGATTGTAGCTCACTTAAGGACTTAGGAGTACATATGTTTATTTTCTTTCCAGAGAAGAGTTTTGTGTGTATCCTTAGTTCTTAATAAATTCTTGTTCATCTTTTTGGTCAAGTCCTGATTCATTCAGCTAGTATATGTGATATGTGTGCACATTATATGGCAGGTCCTTTTCTAAACAATAGCACTGAAAACCTAGTTTTCTGGGATTTGGAGAGTTTGGGGGAGAATTATGAAAGGTGTGACATTGATCAACATGTACTGCACTCATAAACTGGCATGTTAACCCGAAACCAATCTGTATAACTACTTAAAGATAATAATAGTAATAATAATAATAATAATATTGAATAAAAGAATAAGAAAATATAGATTTCAATACCTTCTTTCACGGAGTTTACATTCCAGTGATAGAGGTAGGCAAGGAGAAAATAAATAAATGTGCAGTATATCACATGATGAGTAAGTTTCCAGGGCAGGAATTACTGAGAAAAGTGGAATTTCTATTATAATTAGAACATTAAAAATAAAAAACATTGGTGGCACATAAGGAGAGACTTGAAGAGATGTAAATGGAAGCAATTATTGTATTTGGTATGTCCTAATAGGTACAGGTGACAAACACAAAGGGCTTCAAGCAGAGATATGCCTTAGTTCTTAGATTCAAGGAAAATCCAGGAAGCCACTATAACTACTATGTAAGGAACATAGTAGAGAGCTGTAGCTACAAGGTCAGAGAGGCTGGGGGTGAGTGGGAGGAAGCATATCTGAAGGTTATTGAAGGCATGTTATATTTTACTTTTGGTAAAGAGGCAAGCCATTGGAGAGTTTAAGAGAGGAGTAATGGACTACCTTACATTTTAAAAGAGAAATTTTTCAATGCTGTGTTGGGAATAAGCAAAAGATCATAAAGGAAGTGCCAAGGAAGTTCCTTAATTAGTTAATACATTGTTATCCTAATCCCAGGAAGCTATCTTGTGGCTGAGAGCAACATGGTAGCTGTGGAGGTGGTGAAAAAAAAAATCGATAGATTCTGAATATTTGTGGGGAAAGGAAAGGAGTAGGGTCAGAAAGATGACTTCTCCATCTTGGATTGAATAGAAAAATGATTGGCAATTATAGGGTGATTGTGCAATTAGGAGAACCCTCAATCACAAGAGAAAATTTGATGTTAGAGGGAGATGGAAGAATTGCCGAAGTAGGTAAAAGAGAGTAGGAAAGCTTAAACCCACAGAAAGGCACGGCACCCATTCCGTGACAGATGCCAGTGAGTGGTTGGGATTGCTTCCCCGGTGATAAAGACTCCTCTGATGTCTTAGTCAAGTGGTCACCAAGGCCATCAGTCACCGATAAGTAGGATGGAGATAATGGACATTTGAAATGAGAGGAAAAGAAGAAAAAAAAAACAAGAACTGGCTTACAAAAATGAAAGAAAGGCTATGGCAAATATAGACTAGAAAAGAAACAAAGGCTTAGTTAGGATCATGAATATATTCAACAAAATTATGTTTTTCTCTAGACACATTTAAATGCTTAGATGTGACTTTTGCTGGGAGATTATGGTGAAGAGAAAAAAAGGAGATTATAAGGGTATTGAGAATATAATCAAGGGAATGATTTCAATTAATCACCATCAAATTTAAATCCAGAATGAGGGAACCCTGAAAAGTTTGTGAGCTTAGGGAATGTTTAGATGTAGTTTGACAAGTCTGAGAGGAAGAATTATGAGCATTGTGGAAAAGACAAGACGTACTGGTGAATAATGGGATGCTTTAAGCTTATATTAGCAAGAGATGAGGTTATTGCTAATGACAAGGTCTAGAAAATGACCATGGGTTTGGGTGACTGAAACAATGAGAGACTAAGTCATAGAACTGAGGGGCCAAGGTATTGAAAACATCCTGAGTATATTAAAATGAGGAAGGATTGTATATACTATGTTGGCAAGAGTATAATTAAAACAGTTGTTAAGGGGGACACAGCTGTCTGACACCTTTAATCCCAGTTACTCAGAAGGCTGAGATCTACCAGACATGGGTTGAAGCCAGCCCAGGCAAGAAAACTACGTGAGACATTTATCTCCAATTAACCAGCAAGCAGCTGGAAGTAGAGGTATGACTTAAGTGACAGAGTGCCATCTTTGAACAGTAAAATCCGATGGAGAGCAAGAGGCTCTAAGTTCAAGTTGACACTCAAACAGAGCAGGATAAATCAAAAGTAAACAACAGTGGATGAAAAGCATTGAAGAATGAAAATGCTTACTCGATCTCAGGATCTGTGGAGAAAAGTAGGGGTAGAGGATGATATAATATAGTGGTATCAATACCAAAACTGGAGAAGAGAAAGTTGGAGCTAGTAGGCATAAGGGTTAAATTCTGTAGGTGGCAGTTGGGGAGAATAGAAGCCACAAAGTCTGTCTCCTGACTGTGTTACAGTGGAATGCAGGCCTGGCCTTTCTCAGACTTCTCTTAGTTAATCCGCATGAGGGCTTCAGAAAGGCAGTTTCTTTAGGAAAGACTGAGTGCCCATCAAGATGGAGTTTCAAAGTAGAGATTGCAGGCAAGACATTGACTGATGGTGCTAGATCTGCTTCAGGGCATATCTAGTGCTTCGGAATCTTTGTTTAAATTCTGATGGCCAATGTACAGTAAATATGCTTATGTGCTGGTTAATACAGAACTCCAAATAGTCCCCTTTGTGGGTTTACTAGTTTAACAGTTCTGGGTCCTTATCGTCAAAAAAGAATATGGTAAGAGCAGCCCCCTCCTCTGATTCCTTCTGATCCCATACATACCAATGGGCATGGCCTTTGGCCTTTCATTCTAGGAGCATAATCACATGTTTCCCCAGAGTATCAAAGTACTGGGAACCTTTGTCTTTTTCCCTGGACTGGACCCTCCAGCCAAGATGAAAAACAATCAACTTTCAATTTTCTGTGCTTGTTTACTTTCTACCCAGAATACACAGAAAGGACATCTGAGCAAACTTTGGGGTTAAGTTTCAAGGACATCTTTCCAGTTGTGCCTACAAGGATTTGGTATCCAATTGCTCGTGGGCCCCAGGAGCTTGTTTTTATTATTTAAATGTGGGTGCCTTCACAGCAAAACAACCTCCAACATTCAACCCAAGCCCCTCAACCCACCGCCATTAGCTAAATGAAGCAAAACACCCTAATAGCCTTAATGATGTGGATTTATCTTTTAACTGTTGTTTGGAGATCACAACAAATCATTAAAATCATTAACTCTTCTAGCTAAATTAGAATTCGGCCTGTGTGGCTTTGCCCATAAAACCCCACCCTCATGCCCTCATCACAAAGGCCTCGCACATTTCTGCTATTCATAGTGAACTTGCTCGATGCCTTATGCAAGTCACAATTTAGTCAGTTCCATCTCCTCCCTCTAGGCTCATTTCATTTCATCATTCCCTTTCCTCCCCTGTTCCCCAAAGACACATTCTGAAGAAATGTAGACAGCAGATAGCCAAACTACAAGATTTGGATCAGTGCTTGGCTCTGAGAATCTGAACGGGAAACTGAATACCCGCCCCCTCCACCACTGTAAGGAAACAGTCATGAGGATAGGGCAGAAAGTGAACTCAACAGACCAATAGACTTCTGGGGGGGGGGATGAATCTGGGAAGGACAACTAAGGGCAGCCTTCAGTCTGGCTCAAGGGGAAATGGTGTAATCCACTCACAACTAGGATCTCTTTAAGTATTAGGTAGAAGGAGTAAGATGGAGGTGGGGGTGGTCAGATGGAAGTGGGTTGAGAGGGAGGGGGGTGGATGAGCAATGCTATTTTGATTGACAAGTGTCAAGGTTTCAACAGTCTCTGTGTCAGTCAGGAGTGTCAGCATCAGACATGACCTTGGTCTCAGGCTCTCTTCCAAGACCATTGGTACATTTGTTCGGGACAAGGCTCAGCGAGGTCTGCAGTTCTAAGAAATGGCTGTCAGGGGGTAGGTAAGTGCTTTAGGTGAAGTAATTTTCCATCACCCATGGCGTTTTGGCTCCCCCAGTGTAAGTGGAATGGAAATCACCACTAGGTGCAGAGGGGCTGAACAGGAGTCCAAGATGCTGCTCAGAACAAAGACAAAGTCAAGTTTGGATTTCCTGTTTCCTTCTTAGGTTCACCACTTATTGTAACCCCAATCCAGTCCTAAGGAGTTGGACATAAGAACACACTTCTTTCCTCTCTAGCCCAGGCAGCATAGAGGGGAGGAAAAACATGACCATGTGGGGACCAAGGAAATATTTGGGGCCTCTTGGACCTATACGTTGTGTTGGAGAAGTTTGAACTGGTCTTCTAAAAGGTCTTTTGGGAAATAAGACAGTATATGGTCCTGGAGGAACTCAAGGATGACCTTTTATTCATCTCTCTTCCAGGTAGAGGGATGTATGGCATGTGTCAGAGTTGGTCCAATGAATCAAGTGCTTGATAAGGATATGCACTTAAAGGGTTTTAATGAGTAGATTGGTTAAATTTAGTTGGATGTGATGATGCAATTTATCTTACACTAACAGCTGAACAGTTAGGCACCAGGAGGTGTCCTGTTAATTAAGGTTGGTTGAATTAAAGACTGCATATAACATTCTCCTTTCAAGAACTCCAGTTTCCTATGTCCTACCCACTTTTTAAGGAATTTAATTTTTAAAAAATCTGGTCAGTTGTATATGCACCTGCAACTTGGCTGAAGTCACTTTTCCCCCTTTTTTAATAATTCAATTGTTTGAATTGAAGTGCAGATCTGATTCCAAGGACTCTATTATGCAGTCTCTTCTTGGAAACATTTTGCTATGATTGATCACTGGCTCATTCTAGTCTTCAAATAGATTCACTTAGAAGATTCTGGAAAACTCTCGGCCCCCTACCCCTACTAACACGTCCTTGAGACAATGAATTATGTTTGAAATCTAAGTGTGTGTAATTTCCTTCAAGTCATGCATGTTAATAGGATTGGTGAGTACTTTTACCAGGGAAGTCCTGCCCTCCATACCTGGTCACCTTTAATGTCCCTGGAAAGCTTGATTCTAAATTTCTGGTCACATTCAGGCTGGCTATGTTCTGCAAACTGTGTTTGATAAGGACAGGGAGATAGAATGGTCAAGCAAAGCAAAACAAGAACAAATAAAAATCCAATTAAAAAAAACTGGTTGGATAACATGGAAAGAAGCCTTCAACTTCCCTCCAATGTTGGAATTTCTGCCCATTTCTTCTCCATTAGGGTTTGCGTACATACTGGAGTGGTCATTAAAGCTGTCTTACGTTTTAATTATATTCAAGGGCATGTGTGTAAAAATCCATTTATCCCCAAATAGCAAGACTTGCTGAAAGCTGTAGCTTTCATATTAAAAAAAATTAGTCTTTTATCAAGCTAATTCAGGGGCTAAATGAAGGACTGTGGAATATAAAATCAATGACCTTTCATAGATAGGAGAAGTCAGGAAGATGAGAGAAAGGAGCACAATTCTGCTCTAAGCTGCTGGTTGTAGCTACCAGAGAAAACCTAGGGAGGACAGAAAGGAAAGGGATATCCCACATGGTAAAGAGAGTGATGCGTTCTTTAGTCTCAGCCCCCTGCTAGCCCTTGCTTTAGTTTCATTTCTGTTGCAGGCAAATGTTGCATAATGCACCCTGGCTACCTTGCTCCAGACCCCACACTGACTGGCTCGACTGCTTTTTTCAGTCCAGTAGCTTGTGAGAAAGGCCAGAAAGCTTGTGAGAGAGTTCAGCCCTGCGTGTGGCCGTGCTAAGCCTGCTTTCCCACTCACAAGCCTGGCTCCATCCCTTGCCATTTTCTAAGTGAGTCTGAGCGTTCTCTGTCACCTTTACTTCAGTGCTTCCAAAGTGGCAGCTGGTGGGCCGTTTGACAGCTCAGTTGTTTACACTGGGGCTCTCCTATAACCCAACTGTGCTGCTCCCTAAGCGCCAAAGTGGTGATCCTGTGGCAGCTGTCTGCCTCTGCTTTCCTGCTTCCCTCTCATGCCTGGGATCAGTGCCACACCCCGGCCTGTCCCAGTCCCCACCTCCCCTGCTGTGCCCTGCTAAGCTCAAGAACTCTGCAAAGAAAAATACCAGAGCAAAGGATGAAACCTGTAATGCGCCCACAAGAGACTCTAAGCATGCTCTTCTTACCAATTGGGTAAAGTGTGAGAACCTGAATTTTATAGTCCAGGAAATAGACTAAACTGAAAAGTGAAGTGATCTGTTTGAGGTCACAGAGCTAGTATAATTCAGAACTGGAATGTAAACCCAAGCTCTTCCTGTAGGACTTTGATACTACCATGTGTAGCTTGTTTAGATCAAGACCTAATTATAGAGAACACTGGAAACCTTTAAGGACAAGGCATAAACTGGACATATAATATGCCTATCCCAACACACACACACACACACATAAATGCAAGTATGCAGTCATGTATGCTTGTACCACCCTGCCTCTTTCCCTCTACTTATGCAAACGTAAGACTCATATTTGCATATTCATTGCCCCTTTGGGATGACAGCCTTAGGATGCATAGGGCACAAGGCACCACTGCAGAGATACAAGCTGACCAAGGAAGTGTTGGGCAGTTGGAAGCTAAGGCTTTGGTCATTTCTCTTTCCTCTGCCTTTAAATTTTTATTTTGGTGATTGTTGTTTGGTGCAAAAGCAGGCAGACAGACCTGGTTCACACTCTTGAATGAGGTCACAAGCTGTGGTCTCTGTGTCTCCATTTTAAGTCCATCTTGGACTGAGGTCATGTGTGTGTGCTCAGCATAGTGCTTGGCATGCAATAATACCTTGTGAAATGCTTTTCTCAGAAGCATCTTCTCATAATATCATTTTATCTTATAACTTTGGATACACTTACAGTAGTTCCCTGTCTCCTGCCCTCAGGCCACATAGAAGCTCCCATCAGATCCCCATCATCAACCTAGGCAACATAAAACACCCTCCTGGGCTTCTCCCTCCTCATTCTCCCCGCAGTTTCTCTGGCTTGCCAACCTCCTGTCTCCTCCTTCAAGAGTGGGGGAGGAAAGGGATGGTAGGAGAAAAACAAAGGAGGGGGTAACGATGCTTGACCAGAAATGCACTCATTACCTTACTCAGGTAACTGTAACCCCTCTGTACAGCATCTTTACAATAAAATAAGGTAAGAATAAAGGTCGAGGCCCCAGTTCCCTTGCAGCTTGCTCCATTACCCTTCTGGGCTGTGAACTGAATGAACTGCCAGGCACTGGTTGAGCAACTCCAGGTATCAACCACCTACCTATTTTATATTGTAATCTCATAGTTCCGTAGTAACATCTTGAAATTCGTAAACCCACCAAGTACCAAAGCCATAGAATAAATGCTTTCTGTAATACCCTGCTAGCTCAGTGTTGAGAAGATAATAGAGATTTTTTTAGATATTCAAATTATATTAAAGTTCTATTCTAATTAAAGTTTACATGATATATTATTTACCAATCTTGGATGCACGATCTCCCTTTAGAGAAAAAAAATTCTTTCTCATAAACATTCAATGTTTATTTTTATTGTCACTTAATCATGTAAACATAAAACTAAATATAAGTTCCTAATAAAAGATTAAGGTTCTTAAGCTACTATAAATCCCAAATGAGCTTATAAAATTAAATGTAAATAATAGTTTAAGCACCACTGTGAAATTCAAGTGAACAGTATTGGTTTATTGTGATAAATCGTGTTTGCCATAACCAAGCCCTGTCTCAGAACTACTGCTATCCGAATACTTTGGGCTTTTGAACTTAGTAAAAGAAATTTTGTACACCACTCTGTCTTGTTCAGTACACAAAGCAGTAAAATCCTGCATTCCCAAATTGTGGTATCAGGTCAATGTGGGACCATATTTAGCAAAACACTATCTTCTTTTATCTCCCTGGCCTGAGTGTTGAAATCATTTGCTAGTGTTTGGGGTCATATAGTCATTTCATGTATTAAGATAAGCTAGTGTTAATTTCTTTTTTTTTTCCTTTTCCTTTTTGGTGTGTGTGTGTGTGTGTGTGTGTGTGTGTGTGTGTGTGTGTGTGTGTGTGTGTGTGTGTGTGTGTGTGTGTGTGTGTGTGTGTGTGTGTGTGTGTAGGTGTGTGTGTGTGTACCCATACACTAGTCCTAGGCTTGAACTCAGGGCCTGGGTGCTTTCCCTAAGCTTTCTCATTCAAGGTTCCTGCTCTATCACTTGAACCACGGGACCACCCCTGACTTTTTTTTGGTTAGTTGGCGATAAAAGTCTCACAGACTTTCCTTCCCAGACTACCTTTGAACTGCAGTCTGTAGATGTCAGCCTCTTGAGTAGCTAGGATTAAAGTGTGAGCCATCAGCCCACAGCTACAATTTTTTTTAAGGATAAATATTGTAGTTAAAAAAAAAGAGCCAAATTAAAATAAACTCTAAAGAGGCTTTTGGATCATCATGAATCTACCTAAGTCAAGTGCTTGTGGCTCAAGCCTGTAATCCTAGATACTCTGGAGGCAAGATCTGGGAATCACGGTTCAAATCCAACCTGGGCAAGAAAGTCCATGAGATACTTATCTCCAAGTAATGACCGGAAAAATGGGACTGGGGATGTGACCAAAAGTGGTATAGCACTAGCCTTGAGCTAAATGGCTTAGGGACACACCCAGGCCCTGATTTCAAGCCCCATGCTCAACAACAACAACAACAAAATCTATCTATAGATCCCTGGCTGAGTAACCATGTCAAGACACTATTAAGAAAAGAATTATTTAAAGCAAAGGAAAATAGAATTGTTGTCCTCCCTTGCTAAAAGAGATTATTGGTTGGAGATGCATCATCTGATTCTTTTTCCTATTACTAAATTTGTCTTTTAAAGTTATTAATAAAATATTTCTTCTTATAAAGAAGTAATACAATTGTCACCAAAAATTTAAAAAGTCATTGCCAAGTCTAGACTAGAAATGAAGGTCCCCAGAATGGCAACACTGAAGGCCCATATTATAGTTCTTGTCATCTCCTTTTCCTTCTATTGACACACATTGCTTAACCATGTACCAGGAAATGTTCAAAGCATTTTGCATATGCAAATTCATTTACTGTACATAGCAACCTCATGGTGCAGAGGCTATTAGCATTCCTATTTGGTACATAATAAATTGAAGGCTGAAGAGTTTTGGTTACATTCAGGCACAAAATTACTAAGTTATAGAGAGGTATTCTTACTGAGGCAAAATAGAACAATATTTAAATAAAACAAATGAAGTAAAACAGGATATCACACTGAATACAATGTTTGGGTCTCTTAAAATACTATATCATACCTCACATACTTTTTCTTTTAATAACTAGTAGCTTTATGGGGCTCAGATGGGTATATCTTATTATACAAATACGTCACATTATTCAACCAATAATTCATCAACAGCCTTCTAGGTTGTTCACTTTTCTCTCTTCCATCCTTCTTTCCTTCTTTCTTTCCTTCTTCCCTCCCTCTCCCCCTCCCTCCCTCCCTCCCTCCCTCCCTCCCTCCCTTCTTCCCTCCCTCTTTCTCTCTCTCTCTTCCTCTTTTACTTTCTTTCTTTCTTTTGCTGAACTCTGGGCCTGGTGCTATCCCTGAGCTTCTTTCTGCTCAAGACTAGTACTTTAACACTTGAGCAATCCATTTCTGGATTTTTCTGTGATTAATTGGAGATAAGAGTCTTATGGACTTTCCTGCCCAGGCTGGCTTCAAACCTCAATCCTCAGATCTCAGTGACTTGTATAGCTTGTATTGCAGGTTATGAGCTACTGGCACCTGGCTGCTTTCAATTTTTAACTGTTAGTCTAACAATGCTGAGATAAATGATTTTGTATATGTACATCTTTATTTGGAGAAACATTTTTATTTCTTATGGCTTACTTAAAAGTCTAAGATGAAAAGCATACAATTACCTTGGTGTACACAATCTAACATTATAAGTATTTATTTAATTCACTAGCTAACTATTTGGTCTCACGTGATATCCAATTATATATATATTTCTTTAGCATTCATTCAAATTTTGTTTTCCCCAATACCAACAGGTACTTTTCAACTGGAACTACACATGGGAGTTAGTACAAAATATACAATAACATTAATAATACGTCACCTAAATTTTCATAATTAAAAAGCTTCTTTTCAGTTATTCTAAGTCAGAAATTATTGTTGCCTGGGAATATTTAGCACTTCATTTGGTGATTTCTTTTAAAAAAAACTTTCTTTTAGTGGTTTATTTGGAGGGAAGGGAGAGAATGGAATTTTCGGGATCACCACGAATCTCTGCTTTTTTTTAAATTTATTTTTTATTGTGAACATACTGTACAGAGGGGTTACAATTACATGGGCAAGATAATGAGTACATTTCCTATCAAGCATTGTAGCCTCCTCCTTTGTTTACCCTTCACATCCTGTCTGAGCTGGTTTTAAATCACAGTCCTCAGATCTCAGCCTCATCATTAGCAGGATTATAGGTGGGAGCCACCAATGCTGGGCTTTCTATCTCCTCTTTCTAGTAGTTGTTTTTGTGAATTTTCATCTTGCTTTCTTCTTCTATTCCTCTTCCTCTCTATCCCCTTTTCTCTTCTTCTTCCATTTCTTCTTCCCTTCCCTCCCCTTCTCTTCCCTATCTTTTGCCTCCTTCTCTTATTCCTTCTTCTTTCTTATAATATCTGTTCTGGCTTCATGGAAGCCATTTTTTCTTTATTACTCTGGCAATGTTAGTTATAATTCATGTTTTTTTCTGTTTTCTAATTTATCTCTCTTTCTATTGAGTTCCTTCCCCCCCCCAATTTGTTCATGTCTTTAATATTAGATAATGTTTGGGTGTCTAGTTCTATTTATGATTGAAGAAACAAAAGGTCTTCTTACTTAAAGTAATAGGCATTAAAACAAAAATGTCATGCAACTTGGTGTGCAATAATGGTGGCCTATATTAAATAATAACCAATATTAGTACCTGGAGGTCTTTGTTCTTGGCCAGTAGAGTTAACTCTCCAAAATATCTCATCTTTTGCCATGGAGAAGCAGTTGATTGGCTGCACAAGGTGAGAACTGGGACTTTACGGGGAAGAGAGTTTCAGCAAACACCTAGTACAAATGCCCCATACTTTATTCCTGCTGATTCTGCTGCTTTTGTGGATATCTGTTGGGTAAAGAGTCTTGCTTTTCTTTGTAATCTTTCTATCTGTGAATTGGATTTCAGATTTATTACTACTTTTATCTCTTCTTCATTTTCATTCCCTCTGATTGTGAGTTACAGGTGCCCTACATTTATGGAATGCAGACTTTGCTTCTTGTTTGTTTTTGTCTAGGTGGTGACAGCTGTTAATCTTTATCCATTTAAATCCAAAACGTGCTCCAAATATTTAAGGTTTCTGCAAAGTAAAGGAAGAAGGCTATTATGAGAACATTTTTGAGCCAGGATTAATGGTCCTTTATATGTGCATAGAAAGAATCCAGGCCCAGAATAAGAAATTAATTACTTCATGAGATTAAAAATTTCCTTTAACACTCTTTTGCATATGTGTACATGTGTTTTGTGTGTATTATACTCCATTATTAGGTATATGAAATATATACATATATGTATTCAAATCCCTGATAATATTCCATGTCCTCCATGAATCCATCCCTGATCAATATAACTAATAAAACTCTTTCCACTGTGAACTGTAAGGCCTTGGATTCATCATTTCCTTATAATAGTTACTAACTGTATACCCTGAATTGCCATTGCATCTGAATATTTCTCAGGGTATTTTTTCCCTATGAATTTATTATTTACTCTGAGAGTTGGATTCACATCTTATTCACCTTGGAGTAGCTCTAGTACTATGCCTGGGAAGGGACAAGGTACTCAATAAAGGTCTACATGCACTATGTATTTAAAAATGTGCAAATGCATAGGGACTATGCCAGTTCTTGCTCTCTGAAAAACAGAAGGCACATTTGAAGGCCCTTCAATTTACTGTTATTTAGGAAGTTTAGAAAGAAAGAAGAAAGCTCAGTTCTTCACTGGAACTTGGTGTGCTTTGAGACTTGAATGTCACTCTCCTGCTGTACTGCACATAGCTGTCTGAAATGTGTCTCTGGGATTGCTAGCTTCTTAAGAATAATCACAGCAAGAAGTTGGAGAGAATCATAGGCAAACTGCTGTCTGCAAACCTTGCTTTGATTGCCTTTCTTCTGGTCTGGCTTTCTCTTCGTTTTTCCAGTGATTCCGTATCTAGAATCCCATTGAGAGTTGAATGATGAGAATAAGTACAATTTCTTGACTTGAACAGATGTGGGTTTGAAGTTTGCAGCTCTCACTGCTGGGCTGGGCAATGATGGACAAGTGAGTAAATCATTCTTCACATAAACATCTTCCTATGTCAAATAAATGGAGAAAACATTCTCTCCCACAAAGTTGTCATAAAGGTTAAATAAATGACAGATAGAAGTCCTTATGAAAGAAAGGATGTGGACTAGATCTTTCTTATATTTCCATTTCCTAAGATATTCATTGCATTTTTTAAGCCAGGAATATGAACCTTGTTTTTAAAAGGAAACTCCTCGTGTGAGACATTTCATGGGGTTTTCGTGTGTCCAGAACTTCTGGGGTGTTTGTGAAACATTAATGTTAAAGCACCTACAAGTGCAAAATTATTTCTATGTAGCTTCAAATTTTTGTTCTGTTGTTTTTGTTGTTTATTTATTTTTTTATGAGACAGTATCTTCCTGTTTAGCCTTGTACTTGCCTTCCCTGAGTTGCTGTACTACTTGGGCCATATCCACACCCCTTTTTGCTTTTTATGTTTTTTTTTAAACTTTATTGTAAAGGTGATGTACAGAGGGGTTACAGTTACATAAGGAAATGAATACATTTTTTGAACAGTGTTACCCCTCCCTCATTTTCTCCCGCTTCCCCTCCCCAACTCCTCTCCCCCATACATTGTAAAGTTCATTTCCAACACAGTTTCTAGTGAGTATTGTTGTTGCATTGTTTAGCCTTTGTCCCACCACTTCCGTGATTCCCCTTCCCTTCCAAAATTCAGATAAACTAAAATATAAGACAAAGGGTACAGGAATAAAAAACAGTGACAACAGGGAATAAACCAGAAAGGAGGAGAGGAGAAATAACTGCAAACAGCACACTGATATAAAGAAACTTTTGTTTCCAGTTCTTGGAGTTCAGTTCAATAAGCATCATATATGCACATAACTATTGGGTTATTGTGATCTCCCATTAAGAATATTTTAGACATAGTCTAGGTATAACAAATGAGGGGAACCATACAGCCTGTGTTTGTTTGGGTCTGGTTTGCTTCATCTAACATAATGTTTTTAACGTAAAGCCTTGCTTTTTGTCTGAGTCAGCCTAGACTATGATTTCCTATTGATATTTCCTGTATAGCATAGCTAGGATGACAGGTGTGCACTACCATGCCTAACTATTGGTTGAGATGAGGGAGGTCTATTCTACTTCTTGCTGGGACTTGAATCCAATCCATACCTTCCCAAATCCTACCTGCAGAGTAGAAGACAGGATTATAGATATGGGCCACTGCCAATTTAAATCTTCAGTTCTTAAAGGAGAAGAAAACTTAAGAAATACTACTTAGAGTAGGAAGAAGGCAAAACAAAAATAAAAAGAATCAAAATAAAATAAAAGGAAGTGAAACAAAACCAACATTCTTCTGTTTTTTCTCGGACTTTTTTCAGAAATGCTTTTTAAAATATTTTTATTGTAAAGATACTGTACAGAGGGGTTACAGTTACATGAGTAAGGTAATAAGTACATTTCCTATCCAGCATTGTTACCCCTCCTTTGTTTTTCCCCTACCATCCCCTTCCTTCCCCCATCCACCCCCCCTCCCTAAGTTGTAAAGTTCATTTTCAACATAGTGTGTTGTAGTCTCATTGTTAATGGAGCAACTTGTATCCTTATTTCAGCATTTTGTTATTTCCCTTCCCCTCCAAATTAGAAAAATGTATATACAAGATTCAAGGCACCAGTGCCCAACAGGGCTTATACAATAGGGGGAAGAACATATAAAAGAAAAAAAAATCACATAGTACATTAAAAACATCAGCAACAAAGTAAAAACCTCTTGTGTCCCTATCTTGGGGTTCATTTCCCTTAGCATCATCTTATATGGTCCTATGTACATAGCTTTTGGCCTTTTCTGCTTGCCTGGTAAGATTGTCCTAGTATACTAGTTATTGCAAGTTAAAAATGTTTTCTTTGAGCAGGCAGCCTTGCTTCCACATTCTGTCTTTCATTTTCAAAGTTTATCCTTCACAGGGCATGAGAGTAATCTTACTAGGGCATATCTTAAGAGTAATGTTACACTGTTGTTGAATTTGATGATGGAATAAAGGAAGACAACTTTGTACCAGAAGAACGATGGTGGTGTGGGTGCAGGTGCTGACTGGTGTTGTGGAAACTTGCTTTGTGAAACACTTCACAGAGTGCTGGCATTTTGAGCAACCAATGTCTGACAAGATACATCTGGCTGAGCTTTCCTGCCTGTTCTCCAACATGTGTTCTGACACTTGATAGTCATGTGTTCTGCATACACATTCCCCCACATGAGGACAGAATGCATTTTTCTTGTCACATAAAACCCGTTAGCAGTCTTAGGGAAATCTATCCTACTAGATTTCTACCATTAATGATCATTTGTAGTATCTATCAGCTCTGTCTTTGTCTCTCTCCTCCTTTTCCTCCTTCATGTCTCTCTTCTCTCAAATTCAAAGCAAAGTTTTAGGTATGTGTGAATTAAATGTTACTTCCTAATAACAAAGTCCACCAAACTCTATGGAGAGGCTAGAATCTCTCCCTTCTAGGAATTCACTCAGGATGAAAGCATGGGACACTGCCTTTGGAAGGGGAAGGATAAAGATGCAGCGGTAGAATAACCATGAGGCTTTTTAATGGCTACCATGTGCAAGGTACTCCAGGTTCTTCAAGAGAGTGTTAATACCTTCACTTCCAAAATAAAGAAATTGATTCAGCAATGGAAATGGTGCATATTGTGACAGAACTCATTTGGAGACAAGACAGAAACTCACTCAGCTCTTTCGTCACTGTCATCTGTTTCTTTCCAGAATAGGAGAGCCAGATTTCTGGAGAATTCTTCAAACAAATGTTTAAAGTTAGGTGTGAGCTCCAGTTTTGCACTGGATAGCTGTCCTCTTACTGTCGCTGTGATGGGCATCTCTTCACCAATATCTTGTCTCCTTTCTCCTGAACACTAACAGCATGGAGAATTTTACCCTTTCTTTATTTTTTTGCTCCTCAACCTCCACATGACAAAAGAATATGTTTTCTCCCGGAGAGAAGCAATGGCTTTGTTACCATCTGGTGCAATGCCAAAGTCACCAGATTGCAGGCATGAAAAGCCTGAGCTGCAAGGATTTTATTTGCTGCTGTGTGCGGCTCCTACAACCACAGCTCCAAGTCCTTGAAAGAAACCACTCACAGCTCAGGAAGACCCTAGGCATTCAGAGGCCATTACTAACTTGGTTTAGCAACATGCAGAACCTTGCTGTCTGGGTCATACCTACAAGCAGCTGCTTCTCTATCCTTTATGAGCTGAACAGCTGAGCTGCTGGTCACATGGACATGCAGAATGCATTCACTATGGCCGTGGAGCTGCTGGTAGAATGTTTCCCCTAGACCTTTAGAAAACTCGAAACCTGGCCACATCTGCCAAGCTGGCAGATGTAGTTCTCCCTGCTCCAATTTGGCAACAGTAATGGATGCAGAGCACCAACCAATCTTTTCTGGTTACCTTGAGCCAGGCATTGGCACAAGGCAGTGGTACCAGCAAATGGGCATTTTTGGGCCATTTGTGAAAATTAACTCCCCTAATTAACTTAGTCATACAAATGCACGCAGGATGAAGACATTAGGATGATTACCTAGAAAATTACTACCTTGGTAGAATTCCCCCATGTCTTCCCTTTTATTCCCTCTTCTGTGTGCCAGAAGCAAAATTGCTCTGATGACATTGTCAGATCTCTGAGCGCAAACAACTGATGAATGAAAGAATGAGGTGGTTGCATTGTTGGCAAAGTTAACCCTAATTTTAACTCATAGATTGTGCTCAGCATGAGGTGGCCAAGAAGTGAGTCTTTTCCTTCCAGAGGGGAGCACTGGTGAGGATCAGAATTACTTCTTGGTGCCTGTTCAAGCACCTTCCTTAGCACCAGGCTGCGCAGCAGCAATTACAGCTTAATGAGTTTTGCCTCAATTAGGGTAGCTAGGAGGGTACCCTGGGGGGGCAGGGGAGGCCCCCGTTTCTGATTCCAGAAATTTCATTTGTTTACCTACTACAAGGAACATTATTATTATTATTGTTGTTGTTGTTGTTATTATTATCACAAACATGGATGTTTGCATGTATAGTCTTCAGAAATATAAAACATGTCTATAGTTGGGTAATTTTCTTTCTTGAAATTCCCTCTGCATTCATGTCAGTCATTCTTTGTGTGTGTGTGTGTGTGTGTGTGTGTGTATGTGTGTGTGTGTGTGTGTGTATGTCTGTGTGTGTGTGTGTGTGTGTGTGTGTGCCAATTCTGGGGCTTGATCTCAAGACTTCACGGTTTTACTTCGCTTTTTCACTCATAGATGATACTCTACCCCTTGAGCCAGGTCTCCAGTCCAACTTCTCTGCTGGTTCATTGGAGCTAGATTCTCATGGATTATTGTAGCCAGGTTGACCTTGAACTGCTATCCTCTGCCTCTTGAGAGGCTAGGATTCCAGGTTGAAGCCTAAGACCTAGGTGTGGCTTAGGCATTTCCAAGACTTCGGTAAAGTTTCCATCATTTCTATGCTCCGTTGTGTCGTATGTGTGCATTACTCTAGAAAGAAAATGTATGTCTCCTCCAAATATTGTTCTATGTTCTTTACAAGGACAGATGTGAAGAGAGAAGTCCGAAGATAAAGGTGAATTTCAGGCCTCTTGATAGATGGAAGTAATGGTGTGTACTCCCTGTTAAAACTGGAGGTAAAATGATATTTTCTGAGAGATTAAATCAAATTAGTATCTCTGGGAGGTGGGGTTAAGAGAGCTCCAAATTTCCCCAGTAGTGTTTCTGTGACTGTTGAAAGTCATTCATTCCTTGGTTTGTGTAAGTGTAAACTTATCACGTATTAATTAGTCAGTCTCCTAAGGAACAATTTCGACAAAAATCCGCCTTCATGGAGCTTGTGTACCCAATGAAATGAATCCTGACACACAACAAACAAGATTCATAAATAAATAGCATTCAAGGTAAGTAATTTGAAGATCAATGACAAAGAGTAAAATAAGGCCAGGAAGGGAAACCCATTACAGCACAGGTACTCAGAAGGGCCTCTTTAGAAGGTGGCATTTGCATAAAGAGCTGGGGGTGAAGAATCTCCAGGCATTGAGAACAGCTTAAAGTAGTGACATGCCTATTGTAAGCCAAACAAGGACTAGAGTGTAAGCTGCAGGTTCAAATGAACAAAGTCCACAATTCAGGTGTGAGATGAACCATTTGTAGGAGTAGACCAAGAGATGATGTAAATGTGTGACGAATGAATTGGATCACACTCTGAGACAAAACAAAGCTAGCTGGCGATGATCTTAAGGAAGCAGTCACAATCCTCTTGTTTGGTGAGCTAACAATAGAATCCATTCCAGCTGAGCGTGTTTGAAGCAAAAAGGAAGGAGTACGAGTTATGTGAGACTAGAGGACAAAATAAGGAGAAAGGCAACCTCTGTGCTGATGGGCGCTGAGGCGGGGAGGAAGGCTGCCTAGGGCTTGTGGCCGGTGATGACAGGCATGAGCTGTCATTTTCCTTTGACGTTGATCAAACTAACTTATCAAAATAATGAACTTGGAATCCATCTAGCTGATAGGGAATGGATGTGCTGATTGGACAGTGTGAATGTGTCACCCGCCCGTGTACCAATTCCTCTGAGATTCTGGGTGTCATTCGAAGTGGGGTCTGTAGATCTAGCATCCTTCAGTTCAGATCAATCCAGTATTACCTACTAAGAGGGTAAAGTCTCCGAACCTGTGTGTGTAGATGGTGATATCTGAATAAGAAGACGACTCCTGCTTTGTGGAATGTCTCAGGAGGCCCCACCCTCTTTTCTGACTTTGTGTGGCCATGTGAACACGGCCATGAGACAGTGCCTTTTCCATCCACACCTTCTGCAACCTACTCAACCCTGTCTTGGCAGTTGTCTTTTGATAGTATGAAGAAAACCATTGCCTCGTATCTGTCTCTTAAAGGTAGTGTGAAAATTAGATGGGATGATGGTTGTAAAAAAATTTTCTCTTCTACATGTTAAACTGCTGTGTAAAATCAGGTATTATCTTAATTAATACCAAGAAGACCAACTCCAGGAATTTGAGAGCCAGATATTTGTTAGGAGCATGTTGTTTAGACCTGATGTGAAGGTATAAGTGTAAATCATTCTGTGTCTCTTATAGATAAGTACATTTCTATTTAAAATAAACTGTCCATCTAGAGACACACATTCTATGGCATAGATACATACCAAAACCTTTTGCAAGTTAGTGTGCCAAAATTAAAAATCCAGATGGTAAGATTTTATTCTTTCCTTTTATATAAATTTTGCTGCTTCTTCTTTTTTTCTTTGTGGTGCCAGGGATCAATCCTAGGGTCTTCTATATATTGTATTAATGCTCTACCACTGAGCTACATCAGAGCCCTTAGTTTGGGTGAGACAGTGTTTTACAATGTAGCCTAGGTTGTCTCTGAATTCACTATCTAGCCCAGGCTGACCTGGAGCTTGTGATCTTTTGGCCTATACCTGCCAAATGCTGGGCCAACACATCCAGTAAAATGGAGTTTATGTTCACATAAATGCAAATATGAATATCTGTGTATTCTAAATATATAATATTGAAGATATGGCACTATGAAGATATAACGATGCAAGTTATTTTTAAAATAAAAAGAGTGTGTGAACTGACATCACTGGTAATGAACCAGGCAATCAGGGCTGTAAGACAGTTTTCAGATCTCAATGGGATTGTGGCCAGGCTATCCTTTGAATGCAAGCTGAATGGAGAAAGTAGTGGCCACTCCAGAGTCTATACTTCTATCGGAGCCCAGGGGCATCAAAGAGACACATTAAGTGTGTGTGTTTTCTTTTCTTTCCCAAGAATTAAAAAAAAAAAGGAAAGATGGGATCAAAGATGACACAGACATTTTTATAGCTTTTAGCCCGAAAACAAGGCAGGTGATATAATCTGGATCTCAGTTAATAAATAATTGGAAGAAGAACTTGAACAAGTCAAAGAAAATTAAGCATGGACTTTCTCTGGCTAGATATAAGCCAGCTGCAAAGCCAGCCTGGGAGAATGAGAGAAAAATGAAACAGGAGTAAATTGGGACCATGCTACTCCCTCTAGGATCAGCCCCAGAGTCAGTGTCAGAGCCACAGTAGTTAGGGCCACCAGGCAAGAAGTACTAGTACACATCAGAGTTCAACTCATCAGATGGCTGCAGCAAGGGACACATACACTACTGATATACGTGCATATTTCAACTGGAGAAAGATTCTGAAGAATATCGGCCAGTTACAGTTAGCCACATGACAATTCTGGCAATAACTGGTTGGAATTCATCAATGATCAAGTTGCTTGTCCTATTGTCTAGTCTTCAGAACACATGGGTATATACAGAATTACTGTAAGGACAACTTTTCTTAAGTCATCTAGAACATGTGGGGAAGAAGTCTCTGGTGATATCAGAAAAGGGTGAGTTTACATTGAGTTGGTATCATTTCCTTTCATATTATGGTTTGGTGCAGAGGCTGTGTTTTCTGAGTCATAATAGATTCATGTAAATTATATCTTCTGTTTCAATTCCATTAGACGAAGATATCTCATGGGAAGAGAAGAGGCTAAAAATCATAGTAATTCCTTAGAGGGCCCAAATCAAAGTTCAGCAAAATCAAACATGGGAAAGTGGCTACTCAAAAGGACTAGGGGGGTGGTTAAGGTGAAAGATGTAGTCAAATGAAGAGGAAAACACAAGAATCAAAGATATAGCCTACGAAATTAAGAGGGAGGGAGGGGGTGAGTAGGGAAGGAATGGATGAGAATATTGAAAGGGGTGACATTGATAAAAACCATCCATAAACTTCTTTGTTAATGGCAACTTAAAGATAATAATAATAATAATAACAAAATAGAAGAGAGGAAAGAGCTTCTTGAGCATCCAGTCTATGCGAAGGGATGGTACCTATAAGTGTTATACATATATTTTGTGCATTTTATTTTCCTCCCGTGATCTTTCTTCAAATTCTTTTCCAAAAGAAACCAATCAGTTAGCACTGGAGAAGATGGGTTAAAGTTGAGCTTTCTTCACAATTTTTTTCCATCTTTTATAAAGATGCTAGATATTGAACAAAACTTTCCATTTCTTCTTATCCACACAGGCAGCTTCATTCAACTTGGACTTTGTCCCAGTTTCCTAAAGATCTTAGGAACCATAATATGACCATCTTACAGATGCCCCATGGGGATATTTTTTTTTATCCAAATGGTACTAAGATCTCTGTCCATTTTTAGCTCCTTGAAGCCATCTTCTTCATGAATATGTTACTACAGCTTATATCACGGCAGCGTTTTATCTTCCTCTCAAATATTTTACCCATTGGATCAGAAAGCATGACCCATGAAATTGACCCACACATATTTTTGCTTGCCTTTTCCAAAGTTGGCATGAGATGTGTGTGGGGCAAAAGCCAGTCCATATTCCTCTCGGCTGTCCATTTGATGCAAAATGGGAGGCTACAGCTGACATTTCTACAGCTTTCTCTTAGATCTTTCTTTAAACTCATGAATACTCCTAGAGATATAAAGGATAATGAGGAAACTCTTTCTAGTATTGTTAAGTAGGAGAAAGAGGGAGGGAGGGAGAGAGAAAGAGGAGGGAGGGAGGGAGGGAGGGAGGGAAGGAGGGAGGGAGGGAGGGGGAGAGGGAGGGGGAGAGGGAAAGGGAGAGAGAGGGGGAGGGAGAGAAACCTTGCCTGAAATCAGACTGGCACTAGAATTAGGGGCCAGAACCTATACCAACTCTCTGATTCCTATTATGAGCATCTCAATTTGGCTTCTGTACTCTTGACTTTCTTCTACACAAAAACTGAGAACCATCCCTCGCCCAGAAATTATTAAGGAGACACAAGACTCAACCTTCTTGTAAATCCTAGTAGACACAGAAGCTGGAGATAAGATTCAGGACAGGAGCTGGGAAGGTGGCTCAGTGGTAGAGCACTTGCCTTGCATGCCTGAGGCCCTGGGTTCGATTCCTTAGCACCACGTAAGCAAAAAGAAAAAAGCTGGAAGTGGCGCTGTGGCTCAAGTGGTAGAGCACTAGCCTTGAGCTGAACAGCTGAGGGACAGCGTCCAGGCCCAGAGTTCAGGCCCCATGACCGGACCCAAAAAAAAAATAAAAGATTCAGGACAAGGCAAGCTGAAACATAGTTGTGGCTGTTGGCCTTTCTGGAATGATTTTCTTCATGACCCCACCTGACTTTCCCTCTCACAACACATTTCCTCACTGGGAAAAGATGGCAAGTTGAAAGTGGGGCTATTGCTCTCATTTGATTTCTTGTACTTTTTGTTCCATATTTCTTTCTGGTAAAACATAATGCCATTTTAGTTCTTCTTATGTTGGTGATTGTTCCATCATAATTCAGACAAAATATAGAAAAATACAGGAACACATTCCAGTAGCTATCCATAGTTTTTCACATCAGAATGCGCAGGTGGTAGATCCCAGAGAAATCACACTTCAGCACACAGCTGGGTTAAGAATACAAGAATTGGTTAGCCTAGGGAGGGTGATTTGTAAAATTGAACTATTTGTTCATTTTCATTAAATAGTATCTTCCCTGAATGACATATCATGGGCAGGAATGGAAGGGAGCAGTGTTTTGTACACGTGAAACACACCTTACATCCATAGTTCTGGTTTACCAGTGAGTCCCTGGCTGACTGGTGCTCAACCAGATCATCTGAATCTTAGGGATATTTCCAGGTTGTCCTCTGAAGGGTGAAGTTGATAAAGCCCTATCCTGGTTTTATACAACAGCTTGAAGTCTTCCTTTTCATGGAAATCCAAGCTTGGCAAATTCACTTTGTTCTATACCCTCTAAAACCTACTTCTTGGAAAAAGGATGATTTCAGGCTCATTGAAACGAACCAAAAGCTGGGTTGAATGACCTTTCATGGATTCCCCAACCTCAACATCCACTAGCTTTGGAGGAGAAAGCATAATATAAGGTAAGAGGAATTCAAGATCTAAATTCATCTGCCAAAGTAGCAGGGTATAAAATTAACCCTCAAAAATCAATGGCTTTTCTGTATGCCAACAATGAGAAAAGTGTGGCTGAAATTAGGAAAGCAACTCCATTCGTAATAGCCCCACAAAAAATAAAATACCTAGGAATTAACCAAAGAAGTGAAGGACCTCTATGATGAAAACTTTAAAAACTTGAAAAAGGAAATCAAAACAGAACTTAGAAAGTGGCAAAAACTTCCATGCTCCTGGATTGGAAAGATAACATTGTGAAAATGGCAATACTTCCCAAGGCTATCTACAAATTCAATGCGATACCTATCAAAATTCCAACCTCATTCTTCAAGGAAATAGAAGAGGCACTCCAAAAATTCATATGGAACAATAAAAGACCCCAAATAGCAAAAACGATCCTCAACAGAAAGAACAGTGCTGGAGGAATATCAATACCAAATTTCAAACTCTACTACAAAGCCATGGTAATCAAAACAGCTTGGTACTGGCACAAGAACAGACCTCAGGACCAATGGATAGAATTGAAAACCCAGAAATGAACCTACAGACCTATAGCCATCTAATCTTCGATAAGGGAGCTAAAAAAAATAGAATGGAAGAAAGACAGCCTCTTCAGTAAATGGTGCTGGCAAAATTGGTTAACTACTTGTAGAAAACTAAAGCTAGATCCTTATATATCACCCTGCACCAGAATCAACTCCAAATGGATCAAAGACCTCGGAGTCAAAGCAGACATTCTGAAAACATTACAGGATGGAATAGGAGAAACCCTAGGTCTCCTTGGCACAGGCCGAAATTTTCTTAATAGAGACCCAGAAACACAACAAATCAAAGAAAGGTTGGACAAATGGGATTGCATGAAATTGCAGAGCTTCTGCATGGCAAAGGACATAGCTAGCAAAATTAATAGAAAGCCCACGGATTGGGAGAAGATCTTCACTAGCCATACAACGGACAAGGGTCTCATATCTAAAATATACCTGGAACTTAAAAAATTAAATCCCCCAACAAAAAATCTTCAAAGAAACAACTGCCCAATAAATAAGTGGGCTAAAGACTTAAAGAGAAACTTCTCTGAAGAAGAAAGAAGGATGGCTAATAGACACATGAAGAAATGCTCAACATCCCTAGCCATAAAAGAAATGCAAATCAAAACAACATTGAGATACCACCTCACCCCAGTTAGAATGGCTAAATCAAGAACTCTAATAACAACAGATGCTGGAGGGGATGTGGACAGAAGGGAACCTTCTGCACTGTTGGTGGGAACGTAAACTTGTTCAACCACTTTGGAAAGTAGTATGGAGCTTCCTCAAAAGACTCCACATAGAGCTCCCCTATGACCCAGCAATTCCACTTTTGGGCATTTACCCAAATGTTCACAAACAAGACCACACTAAAGCTGCCAGCATGACTATGTTTATTGCAGCATTATTTATTATAGCTAAAATATGGAACCAACCCAGATGCCCCTCAGTAGATGAATGGATCAAGAAAATGTGGTATATATACACAATAGAATTCTATGCCTCCATCAGAAAGAATGACATTGTCCCATTTGTTAGGAAATGGAAAGGCGTGGAAAAAATTATATTAAGTGAAGTAAGCCAGGCCCAAAGAAACATAGATCCCATGGTTTCCCTTATTTGCAATATCTAGTATATGTATGAGTCAAGCAGAAAATATCAGATAAGGTGAAGTTAGGGATATGAACCCTAAGATATGTATTCAAATGTTTTTTTTTCTTTCATGCGATTGTTTCTAACACATTTATAAGATGATTTCTTTGTTGCTTTGTATGTCCCTCCCCCACAGTATAACCCCTGCTTTCACTGTATTTGATGTCGGTATAATTTGTGGAGGGGAAGGGGAAAAACAAATCGTTTAAATAGGGATACAGGTGGACCCATTGCAACAATGAGATGTACAAGTCATTATGTCAAAAACAAACTTTACAACTCTGATATGGGTGGGGATTGGGGAGGATTAGGTAAGGGGTGGGGAGGGAGGATGGGAAGGGATGGGAAGGGGAAACAAAGGAGGCTACAATGCTTGATAAGAAATGTACTCATTATCTTGCCCATGTAATTGTAACCCCTCTGTACAATATTTTCACAATAAAAAATAAAAATAAAAACATAAGAGTAAAAAAAAGAAATGTACTCATTATCTTGCCCATGTAATTGTAACCCCTCTGTACAGTATTTTCACAATAAAAAATAAATAAAAATTAAAAACATAAGAGTAAAAAAAAGAAATGTACTCATTATCTTGTCCATGTAATTGTAACCCCTCTGTACAGTATTTTCACAATAAAAAAAATAAATTCATCTGCCAGGTTCCACTATTGATAGCTGAGTTATGCGGATAACTTGCTTCTTCCCTGGGTCTCCAGATCATCTTCTATATACAAGCAATCTATGCATCCTTTGATGCCCAAATACGCCTTCTAATCCCAAGAGCAATCTTAAAATGCTAGGAGTCTCTATATCTATGATATACCAAAGTGGGCGACCCACTTTCTCACCTGTTAGTTGGAGTTCTTTCCCTCCTGCTATTTAGAAATTTTTTTGTACTTTTTTTTTTGGTAAAAATGCTGTACATAGGGGTTACAGTTACATGAGCAAGGTAATGAGTACATTTCCTATTGAGCTTTGTTGCCCTTTTATTATTACAATAACTGATGGGGATATTATTTTTAGTCTTTTGACCTCTTGGCTCTCCATTCATATAATGAAATTCTTCCAGTGCTATTTGGTGATGTGACTTGGGGGAATTCTCTTATATATGGCAAAACAGCAGTGGACTAGAATAAAAGCAAGATATTTGGGGTTAGATCCTCACTTCGGTACTGACCAGCTCCATAGACTTGGCCTTATGACTGCCTGTCTTTGGCTTTCCATTTCCTCATCTATTAACTGAGGGGTCTGATAGAGCTCATCTCTACTTCTTTAATGCCTGCATTCTACGGATTCTAAGCAACAGCCTCTCCCGAGTGAGAGCCGAGTAGAAATCTTGTGTCACACTACTTCAAATGCCACATGATTAATTATGAAATCCTGCAATCAACTCCCTCCCCTGCCCCCTACCCCCTGCCAGCCTGCATTAATGGCATTTTCAGAGACTTCTGTTTAGACCAAGCTAGTCCCAGACTAATTGGCATCTTTCCATCAGTGTCAGAGTGAGCCTGAAAGGCCTCTTGCTTAGAACTCTCCTAATTCTCCTCTCTGAGGTGGGGGTTGATGTTAAAATGTCTATCCTGCCTCTATTATCTCTTGTTTCTGTGTCTTCAGGAGGTGTGCTCATGTGAGAATCTAGCCAACAAAGATTTTCTATAGTATGTAGTATTTGTGGCTATACCATATCAGCTAGCAATAACATGCCAAAAAACCCTGAAATCTAAGAAGGAAAATAAGGCAAGGATCTTTCTTGTTAGTTCCAGTACTTTGCATGGTTCAACAGGATGGCTTTGGAAGACAACTCTGCCTTGGTTTGAAATTTCGTTTCTGAATGAATCAGCCACGTGATGGGAGAAAAATATACTGTCTCTGCCTCTGTTTTCTCATCTGTAAAGTAGAGCCAGTAAGGTAAAGTATTAATCTCATAAAACAAGATAGAATAAGAAATATTAATTAGTGTAGTATTTAACACAGGAAGGCTTTAAATATTAAAATGATAGCATTTGATGCTATATTTGGCTGACCATGTAGTATGCTCACCACCCTTCAACTAGTGAAACTATTTTTTAACTTTTTTATTCATTCAGTCATTTTTTTATTTTTTAATTGCTTACAATTCATTCCTTCCCACCCAGTTGAAACCTTGGCCCTTCAAACTCCTTGGTCATGACTCCTAGGAGAACTCAGTCTTCTTGGATGATTATTTAGCAAGGTGTTCCTCTACTGAAGGAATCTTTTGTCCTGTCAACACTGTCTCTTCATGCTAGGATACTCTGGGCCTGAAAAACCAAGTAGTTCACAGTCACCTTTTGTAAGAGGACAAATACTTAACATTGGACTAATTCAGCTTTGAGCATTAATTCTGGTGGGTCTTCAGTAAGCATGAGGTCTGCAACCTAGACACATCTGGAGCATCAGCAGCAGGGAACCATGCTTTTCATTGTACAGCTTGCTACACAGAGGTCTAGTTTGAGGTAATTGTTCAGTAACATATTCCATTTTCTTCCCTCCCTATTCAGCTTCTTTAACATCAGTAACTTGGGACTATGCAATGTGCAGTCAAAGCAAAGACTTTCTTATGGGTGAAGGCTTAAGGGAAGTCAAGGCAATCAATTTAATGTGTTTTATTGATTGTACAGCATGCCTTTACTCCATGAGTTCAAGATACTATGTGTCTATTTTTAAGGCAAGTCCAATACATTTATAACATCTTAATGAAAATACATAATTAAATGGAAATATGACTATGAAGCCACCACCTAAAATCATTGTCTCCTCAGGGGGGATTCTTTTCCCTCTACCACACAGTCTCTCTCTCTCTCTCTCTCTCTCTCTCTCTCTCTCTCTCTCTCTCTCTCTCTCTCTCTCTCTCTCTCTCTCTCTCTCTTTTCTCTCTCTCCCTCTCTCTCTTTCTCTTCTTCTTCTCTCTCTCTCTCTCTCCAATCTGAATCATCTTTCAAAGCAATACCCTTGAAAAAAAATCCATCTTGTGTCTTTGCAATGGTGGCTTTTGGAATGGCAACATCAGTAAAAGGCAGAAAATGTCCACATCATGAACAAAATTTAACAAGAACCATGATATTATGAATGAATCATGATGAGTAAATAAATATAAAACCAAACTATGATGTATAAAAATGTTGTCTGGATTTATAAAAATAAGAGCCTGTGATTAACAGCATTCAAATTAAGTAAAAACTCTTTTTGGTTCTGGTGGTTAGGGTCAGCATGGGCATTGTGGAAATAACTTCTGGAAGAACCAGCTTAAACAAATCTGTCATCTGTGAGTGGGTTTGCAGGCCAATAATCAGGCAGAAAAATGCAAATTGTAGCCAAGGTGAATAGTAAAGTTATGTGGGGGGGCTGGGAAGGTGGCTCAGTGGTAGACCGCTTGCCTTGCATGCCTGTGGCCCTGGGTTCGATTCCTCAGCACCACATAAGCAAAAAGAAAAAAGCCAGAAGTAGTGCTGTGGCTCAACTGGTAGAGCGCCAGCCTTGAGTTGAAGAGCTGAGGGACAGCACCCAGACCCAGAGTTCAGGCCCCACGACAGGACCCAAAAATAAAAAATAAAAAAATAAAAAAATATAAAGTTATGTGTGGAACTGCGTATCTCTTCTAAGTATGACACAGGATAAGAAATGGGATGGAATGTCGTCAGAATTCGTGTCTTAACCCTGGATCTCACATCCCCACAAGATGACTGAGAAAGACTTTCTTAAGATCCAGTTGTGTAGATTAAGGTTGACCTTGACATGGACTTGGTTACCTCTTTTTCCTGAAGGAATTCCCATGTGTGTGTATTCATAACAAATGAAACCATTTCAGGAACTAGTTGGTCCTGAGTCAGGGATGGACCAGGAAGGACTAGAACCTCTTTGAGGGGAGACAGATGATGGAAGTCCCAAGAGACAATAACAGTTTAGAAACAGATTCAATTTTTCTGCTTAGTCTCAACTCTTTCCTGAAAGACCTGCAGCTGGGCTCAAGCTGCATGCAGATGAGGAATTAAGACATTCCCAGAGGAGGAAGAAAACTGAAAGCAATTTATTTAATGTATTTTATTGATTTTACGGCTCATATATTCCCTGAGTCCAAGATAGCACATGTCCATTCTCTTCATGGCAATTTCAATGGGTCTTTTAGTATCTGTATAGTCTCCATTCTTCCACAACAGCAGACAATAGAGGAAAGGATGGGGACATAGTGTGTGTGTGTGTGTGTGTGTGTGTGTGTGTTTAAAAGGAGGGAGGAGGAACAGAGAAGTGAGAGAGAAAAGGAGAGAAGAAGTGAGAAGGAAGAATCATGAGAAAATTATTTCATAACTGAAAGCAGTTGTCTTCTTTTTTTAAAGTTTATTGCAAAGGCTATGTACAAAGGGGTTACAGTTACATAAATAAGGTAATAAGTACATTTCTTTTTGAGCAGTGTTATCCCCTCCCTCATTTTCTCCCACTTTTTCCCCTCTTGGTCCTCCTCATCCTCCAAATTGTAAAGTTCATTTCCAATATACTATCTAGTGAGTATCACTGCTGCATTGGTCCACTCTTTAACCCATCATTTCTGTGATTTCCCCTTCCTTTTCCCAAATCAGATAAACGTATATACAAGGCAAAGGGTACAGAAATAAAAAGCAATGACATCAGGGGATAAACCCAAGGAAAAGAAAAAAGAAAAAACTGGAAACAGTACCATAAAGAAACTCTTGTTTACATTTCTTGGAGTTCATTTCAAAAATTATACTAAGTGAAATAAGCCAGACCCACAGAAACATAGGCTCCATAGTTGCCCTCATTTGTAATAACCAGAATATGTCTAGCATTTTCTTAGGAGAGGATCACAATGGCTTAATAACTATATGCATAAGACCATATAAAATGGTGCTTATTGAAATGAAATCAATTGTTATTTGCAGAGGATGAGAGGGTCTGAAGAGAGCAGAGCTGCAGGGTAATGTTGTCTTTAGGAAACATATTCTGGAGCATTCATTTGGTTCTGGGGCTAGAATAGACCCTAGGAAGAATAATCATTTGGGAGGTTATTAATATCTTGTCTCTTTGCAAAAAGTGTCTCCTATTCCACAATAGAAGAGACTGCTGGGAAAAGAGGTTGTGACCGACATACAGCTAATGAGAGAATTAAGAAGAAAAAACATGTTTTCAGATGGAGGAGTCGTTGAATGCTTCAGGCTCAGCATGGACTTGACTCTTGCTGAATTTAGTATATTTAGGAAACCAAAGGAGACAGGAGAGGGGATTTTTAGATGATCTCCTTCAGAGGGTTGAAAAAGAGACAACTCCTTAAAGTGCTGACAGACTTGGGATACACCAAAGATGGGGATTATTATGCTCTCTGGGTCTCTGGATTTGGGGTTCTGAGACTCACTCACGGGCGGAAGTTAATTTTACTAGCTAATACCAAGAGCTTTACATCTTGTGTTTTACACTCTGGTGATTGGTAATTTACAGGAGCAAGGACATAGATCTGGTGTGTACAGGAGTCTCTGGGTACCTTAAACTAATTACAGCTCTTCGCTCCAGTTACAGATTTTAAAATGTATCTGGGATAATGTCAAACAGCATCGAGAATAGTCTTTGGGCCTTAAATAAAATGGCAGTGACCTCCTTACCCTCAATTTTCCCTGGATGTCAGCTTACTCCTCCACAGGGTGAAGGACTATATAAATTTAATCTGGCTGTTCATAGCAGAGGTAAATGGAAGGACCAATCAGTTGTCATTCTGGATAGTGACAAGCTCACAGCCTTGTCAGTCATGGGCCACAAGCTGTCATGAGGTGTATCTATGTCACCCAAAACAGAGTAAAGGTGGGAGTAGAGTCCTTTAGTAAAGCTGGTTTGTTCACATCTTGAGAGGGAATAATCTCTGAAATTGGGGGCGAGAAAGTTGATGGGTTGATGGGTTCCTACTCAAACTATCTTCTTAGAAGATGGCAGAAAGCGATTTGGCAGCTATGGTACCCTGACTTATTTCAGTTCTCACAACACTCTGTTCATCTGTAGAAAGACCAATGTGTTGTTTATTTTTGTTGTTGTTGTTTATTCAAAGTGTGGGCCACAAAACAACAGTATCATCACCACTTGAGAGGTGTGTTAGAAATGCAGAATCTCAGGCCAGATCTCAGGAATCAGACCTGCATGTGAGCAAGATGATATGTGTATGCACACAGATAACTGTTGGGTATAATGCACTAAATATCTAGTGTTACTGGGAACAATTCAATAGATGTTGCTATTGTCACTCAGACAAATGGCCAGGACTTTGCCTTATCTACTACTGAAGATAAACTTTCTTTTTCGGTCAGTTCAGCTGAGTGATGATGTTACCTCGGAGGAGGACGTCAGTTCCCACTGTCTTCCAGTTGTAGTTACCCATGGAAACCGAACACAAATGGAAGAGGAGGGAAATGCAAGAAACATTCCATTTCTTCCAGGCTTGGTACTGGATTTCTTGCAGACTCGGGATCAGTATTATTTTCGTGACACAATTGAATAGTGTATCTGAAAACATGAGTGTGTGTGTGTGTGTGTGTGTGTGTGTGTGTGTGTGTATGTTGTCCATGTAAATCTAAGCACTCTATTATTCAGTAAAGTTAGCTAAGGCAACTTGCTTTATCTCTGTATCTCTTCATCAGTCTTCTCCTCCCTTTTGTTCCTTGAAAACAAATTACGGTGTCCTTTGCCACAGATGAAGGTGTGTGTGTGTGTGTGTGTGTGTGTGTGTGTGTGTGTGTGTGTGTGTGTGTGTGTGTGTGAAAATACAAAACAAATGATGATTTAGAAATGAGCTAACCTGTCTTTTAAAGTTGTCTTCCTCTTCTGTGCCCATTTCCACCTCTTCCTTTTCACTCACCAACTCCTCTGTAGCTGATCCTACCATCCTTACTCCAAGGGAGAATTCAAGCATAGTCTTTATCTATAAGAAGCTAGTAGGGCTCAAGGACCCACAGGCAGTCTGGGAGGATGCTGTTGCAGAATGCAAAAGCTCATGATTATTGGAGAAAAACCCAGAGGTGAGGAGGTCATGTGAAGTTAATCTTCATGCTCCTTTTACTTTCTTCTGCCTCATTGGTCCCTAACATGCTTAGTAATCAAGATCCCGAATGTGGAATCCTCCTCCACATTTTGCCCACAATTGCAGTGTAGTCTGAGATGCATTGCATTCATTCATTCAAACATTAACTGAGCTCCAATTAGATTCTAGTCTGAAATAGCCAAGTACAGAAAAAATATGTCAGAGACTTGACTGTATTTATCTCAGTAGAGGATAGTGAAATGAGTGTGGATTTGAATTTTGACTGACATTTTTTGTTGTATTTTAAAGATGTGTGGACAGTTTTCTTGAATTCCATAAGCCTTATACTCTTTGGTAATAAGTCTTCCCTTAAAATCAGATAAAATGAGCCAGCACTGGTGGCTCACAACTATAATCCTAGCTATCCATGATGCCAAGATCTGAAACATTCTTTTCCTGTCAGGAAAGTCAGTGTGACTCTAATTTCCAATTTGTCACCAAAAAGCTGGAAGTAGAGATGTGACTGAAGTGGTGAAGTGCCAGCACTGAGTGAAAAACATTAGGAACAGGGACAGGCACTAGTAGCTCACACTTGTAATCCTAGCTACACAGGAAGCTGAGTTATGAAGATCACAGTTCAAAGCCAGCTTGGGCAGTAAAGTCCATGAGACTCTATCTTCAATTAACCACCAGAAAACCAGAAGTGGTGCTGTGGCTCAAAGTGGTAGAGTGCTAGCCTCCAGTGAAAAAGCTAAGGGGTCAGTGCTCAGGCCCTGAGGGGGTAGGGTGGGGGGACAGGGTATAGGCTCTAATCCAAGTGCCAGAAAATCCCTCTCTCTTCCTCCCCCCCCTCTCCCCCCCACACACACAGAGTTAACACAATTGAATAGAATATATTCATCTTTAATGATCAATGACTAAATTAAGTTGGAACTTTTAAAAGGTAGCTTCTAGATGGTCTAAACCATTGATTTTCCTCCAGGAAAATGCTGTACTACTTTTCCACAACAAATATGCTATTCATAATTTACTGAAATTTTCTCTTATTTTTGTCGGTTATGGGGCCTGAACTCTGGGCCTTGACACTGTCCCTCAGCTCTTCAGCTCAAGGCTAGCGCTCTACCACTTGAGCCACGGTGCCACTTCCAGCTTTATCTGCTTATGTGGTGCTAAGGAATTGTCATGTATGCAAGACAAACACTCTACCACTGAGCCACCTTCCCAGCCCCTGAAATTTTCTTATAGACACATTCCCAAATATGTATACATATACCTGTACACAGATTCAGATATACACTTATACAGATATACAGATATATGTATATATACATCAACCATATATTTACTTGTATTCAATTTCTGTATAAAATATTGGATGTTCACAAGACATTTCAGTAAAGATACAACTTAAAATAATGGAAAATTCAGACTTAATCCAGAATCCTCAAGCACATTTTAACTCCTCAATTTTTAATAAAATGTCTATTAACAACAGCTTATCTAAGCATATTCAACTGGTAACACATCCTGTAATTGTTTAATTTTTCAAGCCTCTCTACTCATTATTGGCAAATGAGCATCAAGGTCCATGTCAAATAGCAACCTTTTTTTGTGTGTGTGTGTCAGTTGTAGGGCTTAAGCTCTGGGCCTGGGTGCTGTCCCTCGGCTCTTCAGTTCTCTACCACTTGAGCCACAGTGCCACTTCTGGTTTTCTGGTGGTTTATCAGAGCTAAGAGTTTCACAGCTTTTTTTGTCCGGGCTGGCTTTGAACCATGGTCCTCAGATCTCAGCCTCCTGAGTAGCTAGGATTACAGGCATGAGCCACCAGAGCCTAGCTAGTAATCTTTTGTCTTGCTCCGTTCTCAGGGATATGTCATGTACAATGACTTGGGGGCAGATTGAAATCCTGAAGTAAAGGACCCAGTCCTGATTACACTCCAACTCATCATCCAGGTATGCCATCTTCCACTCATGGACGTTATCCACAATCATCATGCTGACACATTTGCTGCCTTGTAAATTCATGGGGATCCTCAAGAACATTAGGGGTTAACAGTAACTGCTGCTGCCTTTAGATGCCTTTAGGCATCTCATACCCATACTAAAGATGAATCATCATTCCTCCCTTCAAGACATTGGTGCTCTCTTAAGAGAGATATGGCACCCAATAAACAAGCCCTTTCAATCTTGTTGGTAAGAGTCCAACTTCTCTGAAGGGTGAGACATGTACTTGTAAAACATGTCATGATTTTCACAATCCTGACATTTGCCCAACAAAGTTCAACTTTTTTTTTTCTTAGAGATGACCTAACAACAGGAAGCTATGCCACTCCCATTCCTAATGGCAGAACACATCCTGGCACCACTGTCAAGGTAAAACCCCTTGCGGTACAATGGAATTGTTTCCCAATTCCCAGCGGAATTGTTTCTCAGCTCTGGCCTGAGATCACCTGAGGGGGAGAAAAATCAAAAGCATATTTTTGTAGCAAAGTCCTGTTGCTGAGTGAGAATATCTGCCTAGCTTTCCAAATGATATCTTCCCAACTGTTCCCTATTCCCTGTTTTGAGCCCCGGGGGTGGCTCCTAGTGGGTGCTTATAGAGATTCACTGGAAGAAGAGGCTGTTTCTCAATTCAAATAATATGGGCCTGGTTGGAAGCAAAGACAGTTTATTGGCCTCTACTGTTTAGCAACTAATGAAATTAATTTTTAAAGAAGAGTTGCAATGGGAATACTGTATTCACTCTGTAGTTTCTTGGCTCGCTAGGATAAAAAGTGAGCCAGACTTAGGATCTATGGAATCTCCCCCAAGAGATTATTCATGGAGAAAACAGAGCAGAGGAGCCAAAGATTAAGCTTTTTTAGTTTTAGTTTTCTTCAAGAAAACACTTCCATACTGTGTCTGGCATTGCATTGTTGTCATTGTGTGATAGCCAGTAAACAGGGGACCAATAGTCTCCAATGAGCTCTCTTATTTTCAACCTAGAAAATTATAGTTATTGAGCTTAAATGCCATCTGAAATTCAAGCTGAAGGACAGAATTCATTGTTAGTCAATTATTGATCTTCAAACCAGGAAAGTCATGGCCATCAGGGCTCAATAAGAATTGCAGGGCTGGGAAGGTGGCTCACTGGTAGAGCACTTGCCTTGCGTGCATGAGGCCCTGGGTTCGATTTCTCAGCACCACATAAGCAGAAAGTGACTCTATGGCTCAAGTGGTAGAGGGCTAGCCTTGAGCTGAAGAGCTGAGGGACAGCACCCAGGCTCAGAGTTCAGGCCCCACGACCAGACCAAAAAAACAAAACAAACAAAACAAACAAACAAAAACAAAAAAAGAATTGCAAACCATTCTTCCACCCTTGATGCTTTTTGTTGTTGTTGTTTATTTTTTTTTCTGTTTTTGGTCACCAGGAAAATGACAGAGGGCTGACTAATAGTGACTTCAGTTTTCAGAGATTGTTTCATCCATCATCCTGGTGATTCTACTTTCTCTTTATAATATTATTGATGATCAGTTGGTGGTATTACCCATGATTGATGAAGCCGAAAGAGGGCTAGTAGAATTCTGTGAGCACAGGTGACATAGAAATGAGAAGCCAGGCAGATAGAAGAGTTAGACAGTCATCAGATTTCAAACCTTTTTGCAGGAAAACAAAACTGAGTTAAAATTAATGGAACTAGACATAGAGAAATCTGTGTTTGGGGTAATAGCATTTTCCTTAGTGACAATAAGCTTACACTACAACCACCACTACCACAACAAAAGGAAAATCTAAAAAAAGAAGCCAGGAAACTAAAACTGACTACAGTCTGTCTCTAAAACAAGCTGCTGGATAAATTGGTTATCCAGCAAGAGGGAATTTGTTCTTGTCAGATACAAGTACTCTGCTTCATAATTCCTTAAGACACAAATTATTTCAAATGGATTTTGTACCTGTAAGAGGGCAGAATTTTATTTGAGGTCATAGACAGAATCCAAACCAATGAACAAATAGTACTGTTGATTCTAGATCTGGAATATCTTATTTGTTAAAGACTTGTACTATATGGCCGGTTTTCTTTCTGCCCATATAGTCAGAAATTAGCCAAAGCAGACAAGATTTTTTTTGTTGGTTGTGGGGCTTGATCTTGGGCCTGGGCACTGTCTTTGAGTTTTTTTTTTTTTCTTCTCAAGGCTACCACTTTGAGCTACAGAACCACTTTCAGTTTTTGGTGGTTAATTGGAGATAAATGTCTCACGGATTTTCCTACCTGGGCTGTCTTCAAACTGTGATGCCAGATGCTTTCTTTTTTTAATAACTAGGAAGAGCTACATGATATTATGGAAAGTAAGAGAGAGAGAGAGAGAGAAGGGAACAAAAAATATCTGTACAATCATTAAAGCTCATCATAGGTTTCAATAAGACAGTAAGACAGTAGTACATGTAGAATTAGGCTAGAGTTAGCTACCTTGAGTTGGGTGGTTGAGAGACTAATGGTTCTGACAGGATGGAATGACTTTTAGTAGATCAATGTCTCAGGTGAGGGAAAAAATCTCTAGCTATATAAAACATAAAAATCATTAATGCTGCCATGCGATGCTGGAGCCATTTAGACCATTGTACCTATATGTCTAGAAAGGTGAACGCTCCAAAAAAGTGAGAAATCTAGCACTGCTTTTTCCATGGGAGGTATTTGATGAATCTAAAGATAGACAAATAACTGACTCTCTCTGCCACAGAACTAATGCTAGATGATAGAACTCAGCCGAGAGCCCAGAGGCTTGTTAAAGATGCGATGACCTACATGGAGATTCAAGGAGGTCTCAGCTAATCCCTCATTCCTTCTTAAAATCTAAACCTGTGCCAGGTTTTAATGTAAAAATGTTCATCAAAACCCCCTAAAAAGCAAAGCACAGCAGCTTTGAGGAGACCTATTATAAGCTAAAGAGGTGAGCTATTTGCCCCATACTCCTACCCAGCCCAATTATGAGATAATAGTTGGGTAGATACAAGAAATTTCCCCTTTCAAAGCACAAAACAGAGACATGGTCAATGTACAATAATTATGATGGATATAAGCTGCTGGATCTATGTTGCTAGCTTCTTCCTGGGATTCAGTCTTGTCCCGTGGGAGTGTTTTCATGCCATCTGGTTCTGCATTCTATTGGTTACCGTGAGTCCAAGAGGCATCCTTGATCTAGTGAAAGAAGAGGATGCATAAGAACTAGAATATTGGGATGGTAGTTCATTGGACATCTTTAAGGAATGGCTAGTCACAGTGATGTGCTTTACTGAGCAAAGCAGGCAGAAATCCCTTTAAACTTTTAGTGATGGAAGACATAGGCTTGCATAACAACATACTCAGAAATATGTCTATTGTTATTTTAAATATCAATGAGAGAAAGAAATCATTTAATTAATTAACTTGTGTATTCTTATGGCTTGACTAAGGGTCTGGGAGCTGTGCCTGAGCTTTTATGCTCAAGGCTAGCAGTCTGCCATTTGAGCCACAGCTCCAGTTCTGACTTCTTGCAGGTTTATTGGAAATAAAAGTCTCACAGACTTTCTTGCCCACAACCCTACAATCCTCAAATCTCAGCCTCCTAAATAGCTTAGATCACAGACATGAGCCACTGATGCCCAGTTCAACTTTTCTTTATTTGTTTGTTCATATTTATGTGGATCTGATTATACTGGCCTAGATGTTAATGAAGCTAAATTGGTCAATTTGAGAAATGAAATAATCAAACTTTTTTTTTTTTTTTTGTCATTTGTGAGGCTTGAACTCAGCTTGGGCGCTGTCCCTGCATACTTCAGCTCAAGGTGAGTGCTCTAACACTCGAGCCACAGTGCCACTTCTGGTTTTCTAGTGGTTTATAGGAGATAGTCTCATGGACTTTCCTGCCAGGGCTGGCTTTGAACCGTGATCCTCAGATCTCAGTCTCCTGAGTAGCTAGGATTACAGGTGTGAGCCACTGGTGCCCAGCTAATCTGAGCTTTTAAGTATGACCTTTGATAAGACACTTAATCTTTTGAAATCCTATAGTTCCTAATCAATAAAAGGAGAATAGAAATCATATAGGTCATAGGTTTGTAAGGATTAAATGAGATGATGTATATTATATACTAAAATCAGTGATTGATATTATACATGCTCTGAAAATTATAGCTTATAAACATTGTTAACAGGAAGTAGGCTAGATTAAAATATTTTAGAACTGACTTGAAGTCCAGGGTTCACAATTCAACTTGATATTCACAATGAATATAAAATGGGACCGAAATGACATAGGGTTTATGAAAGATGCACTGTTATTGGACCATTATATTATTCAGATGATCCTATTTGTACCAGTGAAGACTAGAATTTCTCTGGAAGGAAGGAGAAAACAATTAATAGGATGAAGAAAGCCCTCTGCAAGACAGAGGCATCTAGGAACTTGGATGGTAAGCATAGCATGGGCTATAAACACTGAGATCCTTGCATTCAAGTAGCCAGTATTTGAATAATAAGTAAATCACTCTATATTGTGCAGTAATTTCTATCACTTCCCAAGTCTTAGGAGTCTTCTTAAAGATTTAGTGGGAACTTTTCCTTGTGGTGAAGTTAAATGAAATATCTATGCTACTCTAGGAGAGCCAGATATTCCCAGCTTCGTGATCATATCAGCTATAAACTGAGCCAAGAATAGTGGCCCAGTGCTGAAGAGCACCCTAACCCAAGGCAGAGGTAGTAGTAGACTTGGAAGCATCAATGAACAATCACCACTTCCAAGTGACCTCTCTCAGAGTTGCCAGAGAAAGGAAGCCCAAAAAGATGTCAAAAGTTTGATTGAGACATCATAATTTGATTGAAAACTGAAGTGTCACCTAACTTTATCCTAAGAAATAGTAAAGCTTCTATATACCTCTTATGCATGGCTACAGTCCTCATGCAAATACATTGAGAAGATAAAGCCTGACTGGAAATGGAACAAAAAATAAATAGGTAAAACCTGGACTCAGGTTTCCACAGCATTTATACAGATGACTGTTATTTCAGAGTGTCACTGTGTGCATGAGTATGTCTGTATATGTGCATACATAATTTATACACAGCTCTAACAAAATTAGCCTTACTGAGCTAAGCAGATAGAAAATAAATTTTTCTCGATGAGAGATCATGAACACATGCATCAGTTAACCTATTGTCCATTAATATAACTATCTTCTAAAGTTATTTTAGCAAAAAAAGATAGAGTTTATCTTCTTCCCTAATCCTTCCTCCACAAATACTTGTATGTCTAGTAACACTTAGAAATTCTTCTAGAGCCTACCCTGCTCTTGTCAGCTATTATTGAATATTGTATTAAATTCTGGGAACGTCTTCCTCCTCATATTTAAATGCTCTGCATAAGCCTCCCATGCTCCTGGATTGGGAGGATTAGCATCATGAAAATGGAAATACTGCCAAAAGCTATTGACAAATTCAATTCAAAATCCCAACAACATTCTTCAATGGTATAGAAGAAGCAATCCACAAATTCATATCCTGAATAGCAAAAACAATCCTTAGCAGGAACAACCGTACTGCAAGAATATCAATATCAAAGTTCAAGCTATTATAAAGTTCTGGCACATGAACAAGCCTGAGGACCAATGGAATATAATTGAAGATCCAGAAATGAACCCACAGACCTATGGCCACCTAATCTTTGAGATTCTTCAACAAATGGTGCTGGCAGATTTGGCTAAACATTTTGGCTAAACACATATAGAAAACTGAAGTTAGATCCTTGTATATCATCCTGTACTGGAACCAATTCAAAGACCTCAGTTAAGACCAGATACCCTGAAAATAAAAATATTACAGGAAGAGATAGGGGAAACACTAGAGCTCCTTCACACAGGTCAGAACTTCCCATGCATAGATCTAGAAACATAACAAATCAAAGAAAGACTAGATAAATGAGATTGCATTAAACTGCAGTTTCGGTGTTGCAAAGGATATAGCTATCAAGATAAATAGAAAGCCCATAGATTGGGAGAAGATTTTTACTATCTATACATCAAAGAAGAGCCTCATATCTAAAATATACTTAGAAAATTAACCCCCACCTCCAAAATAAATCTTCAAAGAAACAACAACCCCATTAATAAATATGCTAAAGACTCAAAGACAGACTTCTCCAAAGACAAAATAAGAATGGCCAATAGGCATATGAAGAAATGTTCAAATAAAAGAAATGCAAATCAAAACTACATTGGAATTCAACCTTGCCTCAGTTAGTATAACCATTATCAACAAAACAATAACAGATGTTGTCAGGGATGTGGCCAAAAGGTAATGCTACTACACTGTTTGTGTGAGTGCAAAGTTGTTCAACCACTCTGGAAAGCAGTATGAAGGTTCCTCAAAAGACTACACATAGAGCTCCTTTATGATTCAGCAGTCCCATTCCTGGACATTTACACAAATGACCACAAACAAGGCCAAACTAAAACTACCAGCACAACCATGTTCATGGCAGTATTATTTACCATAGCTAAGATATAGAACCAACCTACACTTAGTAGATGAATGGATCAAGAAAATGTGATACACACACACACACACACACACACACACACACACACACACATACACACAATGGAATTCTATGCTTTTATGAGAAGAATGACATTGCCCCATTTGTAAGGAAATGGAGAAACTTGGGGAAAAAATTAAGCAAAGTAAGCCAGCCCCAAAGAAACATAGGCTGCATGGTCATGACCATATAAAGGGATGCTTATTGAAATGAACTCCAAGAAATGGAAACAAGAGGTTTTCCTGTTGTACTGTTTGCAGTTATTTCTTTTTTCTTTCGTTCTATTTTTCCCTTTGTTTGATTCCATGTTGTCACTCTTTTTAATTTCTGTGCCTTTGTCTTGTATATGAGTTTATCTGATTTGTATATGAGTTTATCTCATTGCCTTACTTATCTAACTGTAATCCCTCTGTATATTATCTTTACAACAAAATAAAATTAAAAAAAGAAATTAAACACTGTTGGGAGAAATTAGAGTTTAATAGCTTATGTGATCTTAAGCTAACCCTCCTGAAAGTGGCCTACTGTTTCTCTTTTAAAATGCATAGACTTCATGGTATTTTTTGTGTATTTCCTGTTAAGTCCAGGTTCAATATTATATTCTGGTGGATTTTGGTTGTTAGAAAGGTGACTGTTGCATATAGAGGACAGACATATTTGTTCTTGCATCAACAGAACAGCTAAGTGTAATATTAGGGACTGTCATAGCAAGCCATGTGTGTTCTACAAGCCCTTTGAGAGACACACTGAACTTTAGTGCACTGTGATTTCCTGAAACACGGGCAGGAACTCATGCATTGAACCACCCTCCCTCCTGACCTCCTGCACATGTCAGCAGGGAAACAGAAATGTGAGCTGACACTGCAATCAGGGAAACACACACCCTGACAAAAGTTCTGCCAATGGAGCCTGACCTCCACTTTTTACACCTCTTCCAGCACATGCTGCAGGGACCTGTTAATAGCTTGTATTACAAGAATCCCCTGAGCTAAGTTCAAGTTTAGAATCTTGAAAGACGAAACAAGATTTGAACATGTGTGGAGGTGCAGGAGAGCTATGGTGGATATATCCTGGACAGGAAAGTGAATACAGGGAGGTTTGAGTAAGGGATAATTTTTCTTTCTGCCAAAATATGCTGGTAGATTTTGTCTCATTTGCTTCTATTTTTCACTTCATTCCCCTTCTATCTCTTCCAGTTATCTTCAGCCAACACACTTTCTCAGATTTCCCTGGGATTTTGTCTTTTTAGCCCTCCAGGAACAGCCTCCTGGATGGCACCCTCTAGTTATCCTTAAAGGTAGGATGCCTTCTGTGGAGTGTCATGTTTACAGGAGTCTCACCAGTAAGGAAAAATTGTTGGAAGAGATGAAGGAGAATGATTTGTAAGACTGATTAGGATGCCAAGTACTTACAAACAGATACGTGGAATCTAAACCTATTTGTACAATTACTTAAAGATAAAAAATACTTTAATATTTTAAAGAATTGCATTTATAGTCATCTGTTTTGTGGTTAGACCTCACATAGAATTCCCCCTTTCATCCCAGTGTATATAATTACCTGCTTCCTCACTCCCAGAGTCAAGTACTTCCTGTAATATCCTTGCCAGGTGAACAAATGGAGCATCTCTAACCTAAAACAACCATCTGAGGAAGGTGAGCCATAGTATGGGGGCAAAGGTAGCAGGAAATAGAGGTGTGCCTTTGGATTTAATTGAAGAGCCCCCTATTGTGTGGATAATGTCTTTGATTTGGACTTTACTCCATGTTTCCAGTCACCAAGCACATGAATAAAAGAGTGCCTGGGTTTGGGAGGAGAGTGCTGGGATTATTTTGGAACCGGTCATTCCCAATCTTTGTTCCACCCTTTTTGGCTACTGCCAGCAGTTGCCGCGGATGCTCTGAGCAAAGGGCTAGGGTTTTCCTGCAAGCAGCTGCAGAGGCAGCTACAAACTACAATCACTGAAGACATTTCCCAGAAGGCTTTAGGAGTACAAATCTCTTTAATTAAAATGGGAAAAGCCATAGCAAATGAAATGGGAGGAGGTTGGCTGACAGTGGAAGGGGAGGGGAGAGGAAGTGAAGAAAGCAAAAGAGGGGGGAAAAAAGCAATAAATATTTTACAAGTGTTTTCAAACACTGGCCATCTAACACCCAGTGGAAAACGCCACTTGATGGATTATATTTTGGGTTGGAAAGTGAGGCTAATTCAATGTAATGAGAGGTGAATGGGACTTCAGGCCCTTATCCTACCACAAGAGACCCCTTACAAAAGAGTCTGCTCTTTCAGTCATTAATTTTTTATGAAGTTTAATAGGCCTGAGCCTAGAGACCTTCTGTGGTGTTGATTAGCTTCATATTTCTCTCATTAATGTAGAATCTGATTAGCTCTTATAAAAAGCATTTCATCTCGGGCCCAGCCATGGCAACTACATTGTTCTGATATTAGGAATTGCATGTCTGATTCACTCGAGGAAAGAGACATCCACTGAGACAAAGGCCTTGGCCTCTAGCTGCCAGAAGATGAGTGAATCTGCAAGGCCAGTGGTCCCTCACATTATGCTGACTGCCAAAAGGAGCCCACATTTGGATTGGAGTGGCATTACTGGAGGCCAGCAGGACCAATATACTGCAAACATAACAGAAAGGACAGAGTAGGCAGCAGCCAGGATGAGTGAAGTTTTGGTTAGAGTAGCAAAAAATTGCTTTCAAGGATATAGAGTAAGGGATTGAATCACATGCCGTCATAGGAGTCTTGCAGCTGCTGTGAGGTCTGAACTTGCTATTGACAGAATAGTCCGGCAGGATGTGGATGAGAGCAGAAGCAACCTGGAATCCATGAGGATGAGTTACAACCCAGAAGAACAAATGAAAATCCTCATTCCTTCCTACTCCAAATGTGGTACCACAAGTGACAAGTGGAGATTGTGTGTGCTTGGCTGAAGACACAGGAAAACTGAAAATCTGGATGTTCTCGAGGAACTGGGGCCTGGGAGCTGGGCTGCCTGAAGATGATGAACCAACAGGTCAACATCAACTTGCCCTACCATTTTAGAGAGTGAACATAACCAATGTCTCATTTCTACCTTCCAAATCTCTTGACTTTCAATGGTCACACTACAAGAGCCATATAAGAAGAGGCTTCTGAGAAATGCTCCCATCTAGATAATTCAACACTGTACAAAGCCATATATATATATACATATATATGTATATATATGTATATATATATATATATATATCACATTAGCTGGGTGCCAATGTCTCACACCTGTAATCCTAGCTACTCAGGAAGCTGAGATTTGAGAATCGCAATTCAAAGCCAGCACGAGCAGAAAAGTCTGAGACTCTTATCTAAACCACCAGAAGACCAGAAGGGGGAGCTGTGGCTCAAAGTGGTAGAGCACTAGACTTGAGCAAAATAGCTCAGTGACAGAGACCAAGCCTTGAGTTCTAGCCCCTTGACCAACCAAATCACACACACACACACACACACACACACATACACACACACACACACACACACATGCTCACACACATTAAATACAATGGCTTTATAGCAATGATGATTTCTTTCATGCAAATACGGAGCAAACCAGAGGTGGCATTCAATGATGACCGAGTTCTGGAGAAATATTGGCAGGATTTAGACTAAAATGGTTTTGTTTTTTTAAAATTCTTTCACTAGTAAGATATAAGTTACCAACAGCTATCCAAGCTTACAGAGCTTTAATTTTTTTTGAAAAATCATACAATATATCCCTGGTCTAAGAATCCCTTTTACTTTCCCCCAAATTAATTTCACTTCTTCTACTCCACATTTCTTCTCCATCCTCAACTGAGGATCACTTCTACCTCACTGAGGAAAGAGAGGCATTTGGAACAGCATAGCACAGATGCATGCTTGTGTGTCTCCTTTGTCTCTCTCTGTCAGCCTCCTTGCTAAACCAACACCACCTCCTAATTCTCCGCTTTGCATATGAAATTCCAAGGCTCCTGCAAATTTCTTCATGGCACCTGCATCATTAGCTTTCCTTCTCTACTTGATCACTGTCACCAGCTTACAAACAGGCCATTGCTCGCTCTCCTTCACAAATCAAACATTGTTTGCCGTGCAATATGCAACATTCACCATCCCCAGTGAAAAACCTAAGGGCATCTTTCTTCAGCTTTTCCAACAGCCTGGTTTTTATGGATAGCATGTTCATGATGCCAGCTCAACATTTTGGGGGTTTTGCTCTTTGCTTTTCCTGCACGTACAGCCTGATGTAGTTCCACTCTGTCTGATCTCTTCAGCAAGACTGTAGGTATGGAGTATTTTTTTTTTTTTACAAAGATGGCACATAACATGTATTTGTGTCTCTTTTTGGTGAGGTAGACAACTACTGATATGCAAAATCCAGCTGTGTGGCACCAAAAATAGAAGAAAGAAAGAAGAAAGAAAGAAAGAAAGAAAGAAAGAAAGAAAGAAAGAAAGAAAGAAAGAAAGAAAGAAAGAAAGAAAGAAAGGAAGGAAGGAAGGAAGGAAGGAAGGAAGAAAAAAGAGAGAAAGAAGGAAGGAAGGAAGAAAGAAAGGAAGGAAGGAAGGAGGGAGGGAGGGAGGGAGGGAGGGTGGGAGGGAAGGAAGGAAGGAAGGAAGGAAGGAAGGAAGGAAGGAAGGAAGGAAGGAACATCAATGCATTTACTTCTATGAGCATAACTTATCAATGCCTTCCCGTTTTACTTCAGTAAAAGCCAAAGTTCTTACAATGGCTTGAAAGGCTCTGTGAGATCTGCCTGTTCACTACATATCTTACCAAAAACCTTGCCCATCCTCCTTCATCCCAGCCTTCAAAACGAGCCTGCTTGGTGGTGGTTGAGTAGGTCAGGCACATTTTGATCAGAGGGCTTTTATCACAGGTTAGTTCCTCTGCCAGGACCGTTCCTCACAGAACCACATGACTCTTCCTCTCCATCAGATTCAAGTCACTGAGCAAATACCACCATCTCAATGATGCCCTTGGTTCTAACTGTATTTTTGTCTCTGTGTCCCTGCATTATTTGTACCTTTTGGAATACCTGAGCCCCATTCTCCATTTATGTGCTTTCTTAGGATCTATCATCTTCTAATATACTGGGTAGTTTTCTTTAATTTATTATATCAAAGATTTGGTGTGCCTCTCCAAATTATAAAGAGCAGGCTCAGAAAAGGTAGGGATTGTTGTTCATTTGTTGACTCATATATCCTTAGTGTGATATCCAACTGACGGACTCATAATAGGAAGTCAATAGATATTTGTTAAATGAATGCTTGTAGGGGAGCATTTTATTGACTCTAAATTTCTATTTTCCTTTCTCCTTCTGACTGAAAAGTTCTTTGAAAAATAGAAAAAAATAGATCTTAGCTTAGATTTCCAAAAGCTAAAGGAAAAAAATTGATTTTAGTCACTTACATAGCCATAGTCATTTATATAGACATTTAGTCACTTATATAGACATTTTCACTGACCAATACTTGGGGTTCACTAATGATTCAGTCTACCATCTCTCAGTTTGGTCTTTTTCAAGACCAGCACACATGGAATGATTACAGTGCCCACATGTGTTCCTCATGCAAATGTGTATAAAAAGGACCAATTGGACACTATGACTCTATTGTGAATTTTTCCCAAGAAATTGTCATATCATACCATTCATGAACAAAATGATTTAATTGCTAATTACCTTTATTTTTGTATAACTTGTCCTTTAAATCAAATGTAAACTACCTGTGTTTTAACACATCAATGGATAGCCTTTTACCAACTCCACACTAGCTTTGTACATAATGGACTCTGATCAATATAAACATATATTCATCGACTTGTGACAAGAATGCTGAATTCTCTGGAGGAGGACAAAATGCAGCCATATGCCATTCAGAAAATGAATGGCATCTATAGGAAGAATTAATTGTACTGCCTTGCCCTTTCTGCATCTACCCCATCCGGTAACAATCATGTGTACATTTCAATGAAGTGTTCATCATTCTCTTACTCATGGTTTCTGTCTAAGTTTAACCTTTACTCTGCCTCTCTTTGTCTTATTTCCAGTGTAGATTAAACAATTTTAACTGAAAGACTACCTCTACCCTACACATCCCCACCCCAATAATGAAATAAGGTCCTATTTATGTCCCTCATGCTTAGTGGAGGCAACTAAAAATAGGGACTTAATGTGACAGCCTTCTTTGGGATTGAATAACAAATTACAATTAGTTGCAAATCTGTGTTTTTTCATTGGTCAAACCAGATATTCACAGATAAAACGGGGGAAGAAATAGTCCCTTCCCATACACCAAAACAAAAATTTGAATATTTAAAGCTTTAAGAGAGTGAATCACCCAGTCTTTCTGTTCCTTTTTCAACCTTATGCTCTCAGGAACAGAAGATGCTGAAGCTCTGAATTAGGCTCCTGATACGTGGCTACTTAATCTATTCCTGATTCTGCATTTACTTTGCTCTATCTGGAAAGGATGCAGTATTTGCTATAATGAATGACCCTAGCAATTTCAGCTAATGGCCAGAATTGAAACCTTTGAGAATCCCAGGTGAATAATGTTGTCTCAACAGACTGAAGGAGTCTTTTACCTGTCTGACACAATGATAGATGTAATTAGTTAACAAGCATAGTCAGAGGTTTTAGTGGAAGCATTACGAGAGATTGCTGGGGTCATTCTTAATTATGCAAATTTTCCATCTTCTTCAGACAGAATACAAAAAAAAGAGTAAACACAGCTGGATGAAAGGATTTCAAGGAAACTAGAAGCTAGCAAACTCATCAGAGAAGTGATTTTTGCATCCTGAGGACTGGGGAGAAAGAGAGGAAATAGTCACAGACAAAAGCTTAACTCTGGACAATCGCTTCTTTTAGCCAAGCCCAAACAGCTGGGATGCCTGCTAAAAATGCTTGTACTGAGATGAATGTCACCTTGAACAAACATGACTGAAGAGAACAATATTATGGGTGATTTTCAGCTATTCCTAAGCAGCAGGCTTGTTTTCTGGGGAAGACAGACAAATAAGTGACTTCAAGCATTCAGATGCAGGAGCCCGAGAATTATGAAGTGCAGTCAAAAATAAAGGAAGATATGGGGGGAGGGAGGGGTTCTCCCTCAGCATTAAATTGGTGGTCACCTTTGAATGCACTGTCCTTTGACTTTCTCTGCCATTCCAATTTGAGACCCTACATGCCTCCACTCTGCTGCCAGCAAGCAGTCACAGCCAGTGTCAGATCTGAGAGAAGGTGCATAATTCAACATGGCATCAAAAACAAAAGACTCTTTGCATTCCGACATGTTTATTTTTCTTGTAAGGCTTTGACACATCAATGTTTGTCACCCGTGGTTGAGTGAGATCCTGGCATGAAATCAATTTGATGTCCCAGCAACCAGCAGCTTTCTTTAATGTTTCTAGATGAGACAAGAAGGGCCTTGAATCTGTGAGGAGACGCAAATGAATGACCTGGGGTCAGTCATTCAGGCTTGATAAGGATCCAAGTGGTAACTAAAAGTAGTCAAGAGAAGTAAGTACTCAGGCATTAGCTCTTGTTGGGTGGTTCAAGAAAGCTTCTAAGTACCATACTGGGAGTCATGAATTACTCTCTTTGGCTAGCCCAGAATTAGTCCCATTCATCCAAGAACTCCACATTTTAGCTTCTTGTGGCTTTGTTTTTAATTTCTTTGGTAGTTTGAAGGAAAGGAGCCAAGGAAGCATTTTGACAAGTTAGGGAACTCACAACCAATCACACCTATGGCATGAAGATATAATTCTAAAAGGCAAAAGATGTATGCATTATGGGTCACTATGAATTTGTGGCGGGAGGGGGGGGGTGCAGGTTAGGGGGAGAATGTGCTGAAGTGATTGGAATGCTTTGGAATTAAGATTATTCTGCCCTGGTCTTAAATCCAGTTTCTACCCTACTTCATTGGGTGTGTGAACCACACACATAAGTCACTTAAATCTTCTGAGATGAGGCTGTCTCATCTGTAAAAGGCAGATCATATTCTTTATTAGAGGATTAATTCAGTTAGAATTTAATGCGCTTAGACGATAAGGCATTCTTATTTATTTTTATTTTTTTTTATTTTTTGTCTGTCATGGGGCTTAAACTCTGGGCCTGGGCTCTGACCTTGAGCTCTTCAGATCAAGGTGAACACTCTTATCACTTGCACCACAATATCACTTCCGGTTTTCTGGTGGTTAATCGGAGATAAGAGTCTCACGGACTTTCCTGCCTGGGCTGGCTTTGAAACGAGATCCTCAGATCTCATCTTCCTTAGTAGCTAGGATTACAGGCATGAGTCATGGGCATCTGGCTTTAAGGCATATTTTTAAACATTATTTATTCATTTTTAGTGTAAAGGTGATGTACAGTTGGGTTACAATTACGTAGGTCAGGTAATGTGTACATTTGTTTTTGAACAGTTACCTCTTCTCTCTTTTTCTCCCAGTTTTTTTCCATTCCAACCCTCTTCCTTCACAAGTTGCATAGTTCATTTTCAATTTAGTGTCTAGTGAATATCACTGATGCATTTGTTCTCTCTTTGTCCCACAACTTCTATGTTCCCCTCTACCTCCCTCCCCCCCAACAGATAAATTTATATATAAGTCAAAATGTACATTAAATACAGGATTATGGAGCTGGGAAGGTGGCTCAGTGGTAGAGCACTTGCCTTGCATGCCTAAGGTCCTGGGTTTGATTCCTCAGCACCACATAAGCAAAAAGAAAAAAGCCAGAAGTGGAACTGTGGCTCAAGTAGTAGAGCACTAGCCTTGAGCTGAAGAGCTGAGGGACAGTGCCCAGGCCCAGAGTTCAGGCCCCATGACCAGACCAATAAATAAATAAATAAATAAATAAATAAATAAATAAATAAATAAATAAATAAATAAATAAATAAATAAATAAATACAGGATTATGCCATCTGCAAAGAGGGAAATTTTACTTCTGTTTTTTTTTTAATTTTATTTTATTGTAAAGATGCTGTACAGAGGTTACAGTTGCATGATAAGGTAATGAGTACATTTCTTGTTGTTTTCTCTTACTATCCCTTTTCTCCCCTATCTCCCCCTTTATCTTCCCCCTCCAAAGTTGTAAAGTTCATTTCCAACATAGTGTCTGTGAATCTCATTGTTGCAATGGGTCATCCTGTGTCCTTGTTTCAGCATTTTGTTATTCCCCTTCCCTTTCCCAAATTAGAAAAATGTATATACAAGTTGCAGGGGACCAAAAGCAAATACAGTGCCAACATGGGTTATACCATAGGGGGAAGAACATGCAAAAGAAACAAAAAATTCACATATACATTAAAACAACAGCAACATAGAAAAACCTCTGGTGTCCATCTCTTGGGGTTTATTTCACTTAGCATTGTCTTATAAAGCTATATGTACATAGCTTGTGAGGTCCCATGGTTTCCCTTATTTGCAATAATTAGTATACATCTAGAATAATGTTATCAGAGGAGAGTTTTACTTCTTCTTTCCCTATTTGGATCCTCTTTATGTTTTCCTCTTGCGTTATTGCTCTAGCTAGGAATTTCAATACTATATTGAAAAAAAGTGGGAAGAGTGGACATCATTGTCTGGTTCCTGATTTTAGAGGAAATGGCTTTAACTTTTCACCATTAAGTATAATACTTGCTGTAGGTTTGTCATATACAGCCTTTATTTTATTGAGGAATGTTCCATGGGTTCCTAGGTTCATCATAAAGGGTTTTCTGCATTTATTGAGATGATTTATTGGTTCTTGGCCTTGCTCCTGTTGATGTGTTGAATTACATTAATTGACTTGCATATATTGAACCAGTTTTGCATCCCTGGAATGAATCCTGTTTGATCATAGTGTAAATTTTTTTTTAGTTGTTGAAGTCAGTTGACCAGAATTGTATTGAAAAGTTTTGCATCAATGTTCATGAAAGAAATGGGTTTATAGTTGTCTTTCCTTGATGAGTCTCTGTCTGGATGAGGGTTATGCTGGATTCATAGAAGTATAAAGAACCCCATAGACTCCATTTCCAAATTACTCAAACTGACCCAAAGTGTTGGCAAAGTAGCAGGGTATAAAATTAATCCCCCCAAATCAATAGTTTTTCTGTATTCCAAGAACAAGAAGAGTGAGGATGAAATCATTAAAACTCCTTTAGTAATATCCTCAAAAAAAGTACCTAGGAATTCACTTAACCAAAGATGTGAAGGACCTCTATAATGAAAAATTTAAAAACCAGAAAAAGGAAATTAAAGCAGATCTAAGGAACTGGACAAACCTCCCATGCTCCTGGATTGGGAGGATTATCATCAGGAAAATGGTAAACTGCCAAAAGCTATCTACAAATTCAATGTAATACTCACCAATATCCCAATATCATTCTTTAATGAAATAGAAGAAACAATAATAGAAGACCTCGAATAGCAAAAGCAGTCATTAGCAGGAAGAACAGTGCAGGAGGAAGATCAATACTAAACTTCAAGCTCTATTACAAAGCCATAATAATAAAAACAGCTTGGTACTGGCACAATAATAGGCCTGAAGACCAATGGAATGAAATTGAAGACCCAGAAATGAATCCACAGGCCTATGGCCACCTAATCTTTGATAAGGTAGCCAAAAACTCAGGATAGAAGAAAGATAGCCTCTACAACAAATGGTGCTGGCAGGATTGGCTATATACAGGTAGAAAATTGAAGTTAGATCCTTATATATCACCCTGTACCAGAATCAACTTCAAGTGGATCAAAGACCTCAACATAAGATCAGGCACCCTGAAAATACTACAGAAAGGAATAGGAGAAGCACTATGGCTCCTTGGCACGATTGAAACTTTCTTAATAAAGACCTAGAAAAACAACAAATCATAGACAGATTGGATAAATGGGATTGCATAAGACTTCAGAGCTTCTGCATGGCAAAGGACATAGCTAGAAAGATAAATAGAAAGCCCACAAATTGGGAGAAAATCTTCATCAACTATACAACAGACAAGGGCCTCAGACCTAAAATACACATAGAGCTCAAAAACCTAAATCCCCCCAAAACAAATCCTCAAAGAAACAGCCACCCCATTAACAAGTGGGCTAGAGACTTAAAGAGAAACTTCTTTTATGATGTTAAGCGAAATGAACCCCAAGATAGGGACACAAGTGGTTTTGTCTTTCTTGCTACTGTTTCTAATGTATTTATAATGTACCATGTGATTTTTTTGTTTCTTTGTATGTTCCTCCCCCATGGTATAACCCCCCTTTTCACTGTATTTGATGTCGGTGCCCTGAATCTTGTATATACACTTCTCTAATTTGGGGAGGGGAAAAGGGAAAAAAACAAAATGCTTAAATAGGGATACAGGTTGACTCATTGTAACAATGAGATGTACAAGACACTATGTTGAAAAACAAAAAATTTAGGTGGGGGAGGGGAGGGGAGAGGGGTTAGTGTAGTTGTGGAGGTGGAGGGAGAAGGGATGGTAGGGGGAAAACAAAGGAGGAGGCAACAATGCTTAATTGAAAATGTACTCATTACCTTGCTCATGTAACTGTAACCCTTCTGTACAGTATTGTTACAATAAAAACCGTATTAAAAGAAAAAAAGAAGAAATAAGAATGGCGAATAGACACATGAAGAAATGTTCAACATCTCTGGCTATAAAAGAAATGGAAATCAAAAGAACATGGAGATTCCACCTCACCCCAGTTAGAATAGCCATTATCAAGAAATCTAATCATAACAGATGCTGGTAAGGGTATGGCCAAAAGGGAACACTACACTGTTGGTGGGAGTGTAAACTTACTGAATCACGCTGGAAAGCAATATGGAGGTTTCTCAAAAGACTATGCATAAACCCCCTCTATGATCCAGCAATCCTACTCCTGGACATTTACCCAAATGACTACAAACAAGGCCACACTAAAGCCAGCAGCACAACCATGTTTATTGCAGCATCATTTACCATAGCTAAGATATGGAACCAACCAAGATGCCCCTCAGTAGATGAATGGATCAAGAATATGTGGTATAAATCCTCCTTGAGCTGAAGAGCTGAGAGACAGCACCCAGGCCCAGAGTTCAAGCCCCACAACCGACAAAAAAAAAAAAGAATCTGTAATATATATATATATATATATATATATATATATATATGAGAATTTCATCAGAAAGAATAACGTTGCCCCATTCCTAGAAATGGAAAGACTTGGAAAAATTATATTAAGTGAAGAAAGCCAGGCTTAAAGAAATGTAGGTTGTATGGCTTACTTCGTTTGTAATAATTAGATTATGTCTACGACATTCTTAGCAGATGGTAAAAATAGCCTAATTACTAGATATATAACAAAGTATATAAAAATGAATTCCAATAATTGGAAATAATAAGACACTGTGTGCAGTTCTTTTTCTTTCTCTTTTTTGCTTGTTTTGTTTTCTGCACACTTTGTCCCATATATAAATAAGTTTATCTGATCCACCAAAGGAAAAGGAAATCACAGAAACAGCCGGACAAAGGATGAAGTAATACAACAACGATACTCACTAGACACTAAGTTGGGAAGGATGTGGAGTGAGGAGAGCAAAGTGGGAGAAAAATGAGAGGGAATAACTGTCCAAAAAGAAATGTACTCATCACCTTATGTAACTGTATCTCCCTCCCCCGTTAGCATTCCCTTTTAGCCATAATGTCACCAACATATTACTGTTATTTTCCTTGCAAATGGCCATTCTAACTGGGGTGAGGTGGAATTTCAATGTTGTTGTGACTTGCATTTCTTTTATCATATTTTTATGATGAGCAAAAAAACTTGAATTCATATTAGAGACAAAACCAATCTTTAGGAGCCACTTATTGGTTATTTAAGAGAAAGAACCTAGTGTTCAATATATTTTTTGCAAAAAAAAAATTCCAGTGATTAGATGCCATGTATCAAAGTCTTATTTTTTGTTCTACTTTCGTGTTCAGTCTTTTGTGGAGACTAGCCTAATTCAGTGTATTAGTGTGGTTAACAAAACAAGAAATGCTTCAAGAAAAGAGGGCAATTTAGGACAGTTACTCCATTTCCATGAGAAACTACTTCATAAATAGATATCCTTAGGGGAAATTTATCTAAACCAGACTCCAGGGACTTACTTAACAACATCAAGAAAACATACATGATACTTACTACATGGCAGACTTTTACACTATAAATATTAAGCACACCTAAACTGTAGGCAGGTAAGTAATTCCTTTGCCATTTACAGAACAGAAAGCTGAATTGCTAAGGAGTTTGGGAAGTTAGATAAGATCTAACAAGCTAAGATGGGAGGGAAAAAAGTGGGAGAGATGAAGGGAAGTGGTGGTATTGTCCAAAAAAGGAATGTACTCTTTATCTGACTTGTGTAACTGTACACTTTCTGTACATCAACTTTATCATAATTTTTAAGAATGAAAAAAAAATCTCACAAAGCCAGATGGTGAACCCAGAGTGTCTCCTTTCAGTCAGTTGGCTGTGCAATTTTTCTCCTTATCAGCACTTCTCTGATAGAACCTTTGCTTCTGAATCTACAAGACTCTATATGTGCCATGTTTCTATAGCACTTTGAAAGTATTGATCTATACATGAGCCACTGAAGTAGACAGGTCACCTTTGAAGCTTAAGTTACCTGAAGAGAATGGATTACTTAAAAGTGATGAAGACAATACTAGTCCTTGTGACCCACAACAGGCGCCATATGTCTGTCCTTCAGAAGCACATAGTATGTGTCCATTGATAAGGAGCCAAGTCACCATTTTCTTTAATGGATCTCCTCATGTTAGAAGGTAAGATTCTAGATGACAGTTCTTTCTTTCACATCCAACCAAGGCTTCTCAAGTTGGGGTAGGCCACTCTACTAACAGCAAATTTACTGAAAATGCCAGTCCCCTCCCTGCCCCCACCCACATGGTGGCCTTTTTGTGTATTTGTTTATGGTGGTGCTTGAGATCAGTCTTAGAGCTTTGTACATGCTAAGCAAGTGTTCTTGAGTTACTCACTCCTCTAAGCTTTCCCCCACTAATTGTGTATCATTAGATCACACATACCCTCTTGTCCAACACTCACTTATACCTGACTGTTGGCTCATCATCAAACCTAAGTACAAAAACTGAGTTTTCTTCCATTTCTTAAGGGTCTTCTTTTTGCTTTTCTCTTGCTAACCTGTCTTCTCTTATAGGGTCTCCACCATACATGTCCACAGCTCTCACCATTATCTAATTTCAAAAGTTTCTTCATTCCAAAAGAAACACAATAGTCTTTGCTCCTTGCAGGTCCTGACGAATACTAATCTATCTTCTTTTCCTGTGGTTTGTTTATTTAGGACCTTTCATATATGTGAAACATACAATAGGCGACCCTTCACAAGTGGCTTCTTTCACTTGGTGCAAAGTTTTCATTCTCTTGTAAGGCTGAGTAATGTTCTCAGGCAAAGGATATATAGGGCATATGATATGTGACAGGGTAGAAAACTTGGAGTTTGTTCTAGAATGCAACTAGACCTCTAGAATAGTTCCTGGAGTGTAGTAGGCATTTGTTAAATGGTAAACAAGTTGGAGGGATGACAGTCAATGACACATTAGATTATTATGGCCGAAATACTAGCTTATACTTCTAGTTGAGAATAAAATAAACCCACTGAACCAGTTTATACAACAAACATGCCATTTATTGTACAGTATTCTAGATATGTTACAGAATCTGGGCACTTTGGTCAGAGAATTAGGTATGTATGGACTCTATGAAGTCTGTGCCCTCATTCATCCTTTCTCCTACATTTCTTCACGGTTCCCACAGGACAGGACATTTTCCATATCCTTAGAAGATGACAATGTTTCCATTAATTCCAAGGACACTTGACATTAAAGCCTATCAAGGAAGAGTTAAGTCAGACTAGACAAGCTTAGTCTTGATTCAGCTTCTTGGGGGCGAGGATTCTGGTTTCCATAGTTAAGTCAACTTCTTTCCTCAGGTCATCTTTAGATTTGGTCCAACATTTGGGGCCTCAATTGAACCTGGCTATCCTTTCTCATCATAGACACATGGATAAATGAAGGTGACAATGAACGAGAAGATGCCGCATACAAATGAGAAAGGTATTGAACATACATGAAAAAGACACATGTCTAATAATTTTGTTCATCAGCCAATGTCTTGATTAATATTTCCCATGAGCCTATACTGAACAATGATCTGCGCTATGACTTTCAGGCCATACAAAAATATGGTTTACCCTTGGCTCAAAGGAAAGACAAAGTTTAGTTTCAAAGTCAAGACCTGCGCATGAGAAACTTAATCTATAATCTAAGTAATACATGGCAGGTGTCAGCAAATAGAACAGATGATAGCAGCTATAATAACCTGTGTCATCAACACTAAAAGCAATGGCCATAACTCAGTTATTATAAGTACCCCCCCATAGAGGAGGACAAAGGCTCACCTTTTAATAGGTACTTCAGCATATTTTATTTTAGGTCTTAAATCACAAACCACTGTGCAGCCATAAGTGTTTGTTATTATAGGAATAGTGCAACTCTTAATACAACTGAAAAATAAATTGAGGTAAGGCCTTTAACTACTATGCAGGACCTTCTGGTTTATATTACACTCAAACTCTATTCCTCATTACATTTTCTAAGTGCTCGTTTAAATTTTCGTGCTTATATTTTTATACCATAGTATTGGTGTATTTATTTCTACACATTGTACAATCTATGTATGTTTCCTCAAGTTCTTTTTTTTTAAACAGGACATAATCAACCAAAAAACTTAAACACTATTTGGTGGAGTCCATAAAAGCAGAGATTGCCAAAGGAGACTTTATAACTAGTTTTGCCTTGATCCCTTCTGAATCCTTACCATCTGCATTTGGGCAGGGTAGAGAAGGACAAATTAACTGGGATTAAGTTACTAGAAACCCTTTTGCTAGCATAATTCCTTATTTCCAATTCCAAAATATCCCTTGTACAAAATAATTTTGTGTACTTTGCTATTCAGGAAAAGAAAAATATTGTTTAATAATGTTGGCAGCTGCCCAACTAGCTGAATTCTTTGGGTGGCTTAGGCATGATAATAGTTTTGAAGGGCGGCCATTGAGCCGAAATGTTTAAGAAGGTTTCCTAGGAAATGGCAGAATTTGAAAACTCGGAGGAATGCTTTATTTGCTTTGGCATTCTCTATAGAGAGCTCAGCTGTCTAGAGCATCTGTGCCTGGTTAGCTCAGTTAATTAGAGCACAGTGCTGATGACACCAAGGTCATGGGCTTAACCCCCTTGTGGACTCCTTGACTTTGTTTCCATGGCTTGGATGAAGACTGTTCCTTGACATCTGTCTCTAACATGTGGATTGTGTGGTCTATGAGGGCCACTGGAGAGACCCTGTCTGGATGGAATAGTGCTTTTTAGTATCTCTGGATTAAAGTCTTCCAACCAATATCATCTGGAGTACAAAGATGTCAAGGTTATCACTTACCTACCATCTATGTGCATCGGTCCTTCCCACCCCCCACTCTGTCTGTTTCTTCCTTCCCTCTTTCTCTCCTTTTCCTTCTTCTTTTCCCTCTCTCTTTTTCTCTTCTCTTTCTCCCTCAAGGTGCATTTCACTGCAGAAAGAGCTAGACAAACCTATAAATAGTGCAGGTCCACCCCACCACTAGAGAGATACCATGTTCCTCACCTTTGTGATAGGGACAGTTACACTAACTTGCCTTCTTTGTATGTAGAAAAGCCAGCATGTTCATTAGAGCAAGGCACCCAGAAAGTGGCTGGTTCTTTCACCAGATACAAACACTCTGGGATCATCAATCAATTCTCATTTGATTCCACAAATCCCCTTCTCCGAAAAACATTCCAGTCTCTCCAACCAATACACTCATGGGACACTTCTTATTAATACCAATCAGGTTAATGGCTTAGTGATAGTTAATGGTACCTGCTCTGGAGCTGCAACAACAAGAATTAATAACCCCCCATTCGTTTTTGCAAATCAGAGGATAGATGCTAAGGGCCTGACAAACTCTAATCTTTTATGATTTAATGGAATCGTGTTAGAGGACAGAGGCTGTGAAGATTGGGAAACTGAAAGAATTCTCTGTCACATCCCTGGCTTTAAAGATCTGAGCTCTTTCTAATACTCTGTCAACAGCTCACTGTCACGAGGGCTTTACAGGACAGGACAGCCCTGTGACAAACCATCTAGAAGAAAGATATAAGAGCAAGTGGTTCATTAGTGCTGCTAATACACGTGAGCTTAATCTCTGTAGAGGGGACACAAAATGTAACAGGCATCTTATCATAATGAGTTGAAAAATGTGTCTTCAAGGCCTGAGGAAGATTCATTTTGTCTCTGCTGGTGACCTTTTCAATATCACAGACACTCCACAGGCAGAATCAGAAAATTCTGCTTTGCCCAGTCCTCAGGATAAGAGGTTGAGGCTTTTAGAGTAGCTGTCAGTCACAAATAACCAACCACCTAATGTCAGGCATCCATATAACTTAAGGTGGACTGTGAAGAATCCCTGAAATCCTTCAGCACCCAAAGTTTGCATTGGGAATCAAGCAGCTTCCTTACAAGGAAGGTTGTTAGCACTGGGGTGTCCAAGGCTGGTCTGTGGAGCCCTGGATAAAGAAGGAGTCACTTCTGAGCTAGTCAAGTGTATGGAGCAAAGTAGCTGTGGAATGCAGAGAGGGCTTTATTTTAGCAGCTGCCTTGAGCCATGAGGAGTTTATCTCAGACTTAATGATCATAATGATCATAATAAGACTGGATGGGACATGGGGTGGCTTGTGTCAAATGCCAGGGAATATTGTGGCTCTCACTGGGGAGGAAAGGAAAGGAAGTTCAGTTCATGCAAGGGAGAGGATGAATAAGATCTAAATAGGATAAGAAACAAATAGCCAAAGAATTGGGGATTCTTGTAGGTAACTAGAATACTGAGGCTTGTTTACAACAAAAGAGATGAATGCAAACTAGAATTGGGAGAACTTGCCAGAGCTGACACTGGGATCTATGCCAATACAACTCATTACAGGCTTGACATGTGAATGAGGCAGAGGATCCCAGAGAGGATTTTGCCTGGGCCAGGGGTTATAGAGTCAGAACCAAGGACAGTCTCAAAGGGACAAACGAAGACAGCTGGATGCCCAGTACAGAAACTTCCTTGCATGCTGTCTTTGACTATTCCACAATGTGTAGACATTCAGTTCTTTAATGCAAACTAGAATTTAACTTATTTTAGTAGACCCCATGCAATAATGAATCTCACTCTAAGAACAAAATGTTTGCTCAAGTGAAGCTCTTTGCTGTTTTTTGAATCCCACTTTAATTATTTTCCCTCTCTTGGGACTTTTTCTGGAAGATTTCCCTGGAAAAAATGTTAAATGGTTACAAATGAATCTGCAAGGAACCTGAAAAGGTGATTGGAAAGACTGGCTCTGGGTATGGAATTATCTCACAAAAGGTGCAGCAGGGAAAGGGACAGCAGCAGATTTAGGGATTACTATTGTTATTGTAGTTGTTGACACTGGTCCTGGGGCTTGAACTCAGGTCCTGGGTGCTGTCCCTGAGCTTTTTGCTCAAAGTGAGTACTCTATCACTTGAGTCACAGCTCTACTTCTGGATTTTTTAGTAGATAATTAGAGATAAGAGTCTCACAGTCTTTCTTGTGCTGGCTGGCTTTGAACCATGATCCTCAGATCTGTCTCTTAAGTGGCTACGATTACAGGTGTGAGCTACTAGCATCTGGCTAAGGATCATTTTCAATGCTGCTCCAGCATTAAAATTTCTTCCATGTCCAGTTCTCAAATAACAAGTGGCAGACACAATCTGGATACCCAAACTAAGATCAAAGGAGAACACACTGAATGAATGCTAGGCACCCTCCTTAATAGGCATTTATGAATGGAGGTCTGTTCGTTTTGTGGTTCATTTGGCTGGATTTGGGTATATCAAATACTTCTCTACTGTCTTCATACACCAGATCCCCCACAGCAGTTCTGTTAACTTTACTGGTGCTGAGAGAGCAAGCATGCAGGGTGAGATCATCTCCTGTTTCCTCTTCCAGTATCACAATAATCCATATCTCTGATAACCAGAACAGGCTTGTGCTGTCCAGGGCTGCAGCCACTGGCTGCATGTGGCTATGCACATTCAAACTAGCCTACATTAAATACAGTTAAGAATGTAGTTTTTCTATCACACAGGCCACATGCCAAAGGCTACGTAGCCCTAAGTGACTACTAGTTACCACACGGAACAGCACAGACTCGCACAGTTCTGTCATCATTAATCATGCTCCCAGACGGCATTGGATTAGACTATTCTTTCAGTTCCAATATCCAACACCCAAGGAGTTTGTTGACCGTCCAATATACATCTGCTTGTCTGGAACAAAGATTCGGAAGTAAAATGTTTTCTGCCTGACTCTTTTATCTCCCCAATGATTTCTGTGATTCAGGCTTCCTGCCCACTGTTCCAAAGTCCTGGACAACTGAAAGTATGCTTCCTAGTGCCAAATTTAGAAAAGCCTTCTTCTTGCCCTTCCCTTCCCTACTTGCTCCTCCCCTTCCGCTCCCCCACTTTTGCCTCCCTTCCTCCCTCCCTCCCTTCCTTCCTTCCTTCCTTCCTTCCTTCCTTCCTTCCTTCCTTCCTTCCTTCCTTCCTTCCTTCCTTCCTTCTTTCCTTCCTTCCTTCCTTCCTTCTCCTTCTTTCCCTCCCTGGCTTGATTGGCCTAGAACAGCTTATCTTTGAACTGTTACTGAGGACTAAGAAATTGTGGTTGTTTCACCTAGTATTGAATAAGAATAAATTGAGAAGGGTGATTGTGGTGGATGAAATGCGGAAAGCTTTCGTTGGGTGTTTCTGTCTGTCCTCTGGAGTGAAAAGGGAGCCAAATGGAATGATATGAAGATAGCTTTGCAAAGGGTTGACTCATCCAGCTCTTCTCTACCAGAGAACTGTGAAGGAGCATCACACAATGAGCCCAGGTCTCTCAAAGCAGTCACACAGGGCAGATGTTATTTTTCTACATTTTAGAGAATTCAGATTCAAAAGGGTTTATGATTAGTATGTTGCTACACAGTAAGAAACATTTTAAATGGCTACTCCTTTTTACATTGTATGTGTGTATAAGATCTTTCTTTTACTTTAGAAGACTTTGTGAACATTGGGTGATGTGGAGATTTAAGCTGTGCATAGAGGTGAATGGTTTTCAATAGAGTGTTATTCTGAATATAATACTTGATTTCTAAACCCCAAGAGGAAAGACATATGAGTACAGAAAAATAGACCTGGGCCCTGAAAGCCTATGGAGTCCTCCAGCAGATGTCACTGGGGGAAAAAATGACAGAAGAAATTGATCTCTACTGTCCTGAAACATAGTTTGTCAATTTTGTGAAATTCTCTTTCATTAGTGTGTTGCTAGACTAATCTGAACATGATCCTAGGGGATATGCCTGTTGCAAAATCCTTTCCAACAATCTATGAGTGAGCACATGCCTGTAATCCCAATTATTCAGGATTCACAAGCAGGAGGACGATAAATTTGAGACCAGGCTGGACAATGTTATCGAACTTAATTTAAAAAATGAAGGGTGGGGCTGGGAAGGTGGCTCAGTGCTAGAGCGCTGCCTTGCATGCGTGAGGCCCTGGGTTCGATTCCTCAGCACCACATAAGCAAAAAGAAAAAAGCTGGAAGTGGCGCTGTGGCTCAAGTGACAGAGTGCTAGCCCTGAGGGAAAGCACCCAGGCCCAGAGTTCAGGCCCCACCACTGGACCAAAAAAAAAAAAAAAAAAAAAAAAACAACGAAGGGTTGGGGAGTGTGGCTCAAGTGGTAGAGTGCTTGGCTAGCATGTGCAAGATCCTAGTTTCAATTTTTCAGTACTGAGAAAAAAGAAGGAAGGAACGAAGGAAGGGAGGGAGGGAAGAGGGAGGGAGGGAGGAAGGAAGGAAGGAATGGAGGAAGGGAGGAAGGAAAGAAATAAGGAAGGAAGGAAGGAAGGAAGCAAGGAAGGAAGGAAAGAAGGAAGGAAGGGAGGAAGGGAGGGAGGGGAGAGAAAGAAGGAACTAAGGAAGGAAGGGAGAGAAAGAAGGAAGGAACTAGGGAAGGAAGGGAGAGAAAGAAGGAAGGAAAGAAGAAAGAAAGAAATAGAAACAAAGGAAGAAAGAACTGTGCAAAAATATCACAAAGTAAATCAGAAGCTTTGGCTTTCATTACTTTTTTCTATGAGGAAAAGAATAAAGGGAAATATAAACTCAGATTCCAAACCCTCCTGGTTTCTATTTATTACCGTTGTCATTTTCTCTTCTTGTTTTATTTCTTGGTTTGTATATATCTAGTTTTCAAGGTATAGAAATTATTGGTCCAGCATTGCAAGTATTGCCATAAAATATACTTTCTAGTCACTGATGTCAGGGAACACAGAAAACATAGAACACGGAAACCAATGCCGTCCCTCTAAGTCTGAAGAGCTTGGAAACAAATAACACAAACAAGTCAATTGGTCAAATTGATCATTCAAGGAGAGGCAAATTAGTGACTTCATTTGTTTTCCTCCCACCAAAATCTATGGTATTTTTTTTTGTATCAGGTTTAAGTTTTGTAGGTTAGAAAAAGGAGCAAAGATATAGGATTGTCTAGAAAATCATTGTGTGTGTGTGTGTGTGTGTGTGTGTGTGTGTGTGTGCGCACGCGTGCGCGCACGCGTGCATGCTTATTGTGAAACAATCCAGTAAAAGCCAAGTTCTCCACCACAGCTGTGTAAACAAATGTTCATTTGAAGAATGGAATTTGGTCTTCTTATTCCTGTTCATTAACTCGACAAACCAACAGACAGGAAGGAGCTCATATGAAACTTAAGTGCAAACCAGAACTATTAAAACTATTAACAATAATTAGTATTTTGAAGAAAAGACTCACTCATCCAGCAAATATTTAATGAATTCCTATTACGTGCCTAATACCTTCTGCATGATTGCCTTACTGACCGATGCACAGAAATAAAGCCATGCAAAATAACCCCAGCCAAGACATGAATGTTTCCTTCCTCCTCAATGTGGAATTATCTGTCTAATTGCTTCAACACTTTACCACTCCATGGTACCTGCTGATAACTATTTATCTTTGGAGACCGCAGGTATAAGAAAATGCAAACTACAGAATGCCCTCCTAGACATCCCCCGAGTGAGAAATCTATGAACTGAAAGGGAGTGAGTGATCTTCGCACATGAAGAAATTTGCTTTCAGAGGTGGACTAGTATAATGTTATCCAGGATGACATTAGATCCATTAATTATCAAATCCTCATTTGTCTCATTAGCCATCGCAGAACCCTTTATATGCCTCTAATTCCCAGATCCTAAAGGTCTCCGAATTGGGACTAAAGTACTTTGGTCCCAATTAGGTTCCTCGTGTGGTGTATTATACTGCAAATCTCTGAAGAGTATTTACTTTAATTATGAACATTAATTACAAGAGAGCCCAGGGACCTTAATGCCCATTCCAAAATCCTGCACAGAGCTCAGTAGAGTTTAAAATCTATCAAACAGAGCAAGGTAAATCCAGATTATGTGGAACCAAGACAGAAACACAATTGGGGAGGTAAGGATAACTAGATTTGAGCACAAGAAAGAAAATGCTGATGGTCCCTTTTAATCTGCATAAATGGGGCACAAGATCAGAGCTAAGCATCTAACCAATTGTGCCTGAAAACTTCCTTAAGACCAAATTGTTATCAGGAGACCAGCATGAGGCTGAATCTGGCGGGTGAGAGCTAAATGGCGTAGCTCTCAAGAGAGCAGAAATTCAGGCTGGGACCAAGACAAGTCTACACTCAGAAATAAGGAACCTATATATTACTTCATTCAATCATGAAAGCACATACTATGCTGAGTTCTGTACTGGGCATTAGTAGCTCATGCTTCCTGTGAATTTGTAACAGGAAAGGCACTGTGCAAAGCCCTTTCCATTCTTTCCTACTTGGACTTTCACAGTTTATTGGGGATATTATTGTCTCTATTTCATAGATGAGGAAATGGAGGCATTAAAAAATAGAGAGCATGTTCAAGAATTCAACTACCATGTGTTTAAGGATCCAAGGGTCTTTACAACTCAAACAATTTAGAACCTAAAACCAATACTGTGCTATAGTGCCTCAGCTGGAAATTAAAAAGGTAAGTAGAGCGTAATCTCATTCCCCCTGAGGGAGTTTCAGTTTAAAGAAAATATTTCAGAAAATTATCATTAGGAGAAGATAAAGAGACATGAAAGGAAATAAGATTTCTTTACTTCATTGGAGCTGGTACGATACCACTGATCTTTAGTAAGTTATTTATATATAGTGTAGCAACTGAAAAAAAACCTATGCAAGTAAATAACTTAAAATCACTATAGATATATCATAATTTAACGAGATAGAAGGTGGGAGTTATGCACAGAAATACAGAAGAAAGAAAAAGAAATAGAGGCATTTTGTTAGAAAAAAGTAAACCATCCCTAGTTGCAAAAGATTCATTATATATAAAACATTCCAATGAATCGTAGAATTAAAGACAAACACATAAGCATAAAATGGGTGCCAATGGCTCATGCCTATAATCTGAGCTACTTAGGAGGCTGAGTTCTGGGGATCAAAACTTAAAGCTAGTCTGAGCAGGAAAGTCTGTGAGAGTCTTAGCTACTTTTTAAAAAAAGCAGAGATGTGGTTCAAGTGTTAGGGAATAGATGTGAGATACTATGGAGAAATAACAAAAGTAAACCAACTCTGGGGGATTGGCTCCAATGGTAGAGTGCCTACCTAGCAAACACAAGGCTCTGAGTTCAAACCTAGTACCTCCAAAACAAACATAAGGGAGGTATTTCTATAAGGATATAGAAATAATATAGTATGCCTTAGAAATAGAATCCTGTTTATGCGTATTAAAACACAGATAGGGATGGCATTTTAAACCTGTGGCATAAGCATAGAGTGATTGATTGTGTTTGGGGAAAAATCCTGCATCAGTTAAATAAAATCAGTTCCAGGTATATTGAAAAGTAGTAACAGAATTGAAAAGTCATAGCTGGGCAGGGTTGGGTATAACTACTCAAAAGGCTGACTTCTGGAGGATTGAAGTTTGAAGCCAGCCTGAGCAGAAATGCCCCCAAGACTCCATCTTCAAAAGAACCAGCAAAAAGTCAGACTTGAGGTTCAAGTGGCAGAGCACCAATTGAGCAAGCAAGCAATCTGAGCAATAAATACACAAATACATAAATAAACACAAAAATTTGATAATCAAAATTCATTTTCTTAAGAACATGTAGGAAATTATTGTTCATAAGTTTGCAGCAGAGGAAGCATTTCCAAATAAAACACACATAGCAAAGTGTAAAGGAAAATCCTGGCAAGTTTGAACATATTAAAATCTTGTACACATCTCAAAATATAAAAAGATTTAAAAAATTTGTAATATATGAAGAATAGTGCCCAGAATATCAAAAGCCCATCTCTAGAATGTTTTATAAAAGACAATTCAAGAGAAAAACAGAATATATTTGAACAGGAAAGTCTTAAAAGCAAGAATGTGAATGGCCAGTAAACAAATGAAAAAGAAGTTCATCCTCATTTATATTAGAGGAAATATAATTAGAAGCAGAAGGTACAAATTAAAGCCATTTTGTGAGAGAGGTAAATTATCATTCTGTGCCAATGAGTATAAAAATTGGCAGTTTGGAAAGCAGTTTGGCATTATCAATAAAATCAAGAACAGGAACATCATAACCCAGTGGCTCCATTCCTAGAAAGTTCTTGCATTTTGCACTTATGTAGCTGTGCATGCAAATGCTTACCACAGCGGTATTCAAGGCAGAGCAAGCTTGGGAACAACTTCAATGAATGGATGAAAGTACCATCAAGGAAAGAACAAACTGTGTTTTCTTATAAAATAGAGTGCCCTCCAGGTAAAAAAACAAATGAGACACATCTGTAGTGACATGAATTAACCTAAAATATGTTAAAGGAAAAGTTGATTACATACATACCCAGGCATATATATACTGATGTAATATCTAGCTGTACACTTAAAATTACAAGGAGCAATGACAGATATTGATAGATAGGAAAAGTACAAAAGGCATGTTAATGAGACACCATCAACTCCAGACTCCAGATCAGAGGAAAGGAGCTTGAAATTGATGAGGGAAAGGTGCCTTTATGCTACAGCCTTAAATTTCTTTAAAAATAAGACACATGGAGAAATGCATTCATATTTATAAATCTTGACCTTCTGTTTATTGATTTTTTGTATTATTTTTTATATTCTTTGATTGTGCTAATGTTTTCTTGTCTTGTTTCTTTTTGTCAGTACTGGGATTTGAACTCAGTGCCTTGTACCTGCTTAGGCAAATGCTCTATCACTTGAGCCACACCTCCAGCCCTAATTTTTGCACAGGTTATTTTTCAGGTAGATTCTTGCATTTCTGCCCAGGCTAGCCTTGGACTGTGTTCATTCTATTTATGCTATGTAGCTGGGGTTATAGGCATGAGCTTTTTTTTTTTTTTCTTTGTCATTCATGGGGCCTGAACTCTGGACTTGGGCGCTATCCCTGAGCTCTTCAGCCCAAGGCCAGTGCTCTACTGCTTGAACTTTAGCACCACTTCCGGTTTTCTAGTGGTTAATTGGAGATAAGAGTCTCCCTGACTTTTCTGCCCTGGCTGGCTTTGAACCGTGATCCTCAGCTCTCAGCCTCTTCAGTAGTTAGGATTACAAGCGTGAGCCACTGGTGCCCGGCCAGGCACGAGCTATTGAAAGCAAGGACCTGAAGAGGTCCTTTGCATTCCCACACCACCTTCTTTAAGCAAAATGAGCTTATAAGTGAAAGAAGCATTCTTGTCCTGGAGTTGGGTGTGAATGGTAAAAATCTGGTGTTGCTTGTTTCTGGGCTGCTTAAATCTGCACTTGGTTTTCTTAGACTTGCTTCTGCCTCAGCAAACCATTCTGATTAAATTCTCTTGGGATGGATATCTGAGTGGAATGTGATGTCAAGCTGTGACCCTACTTGCTTTCTCTGAGATACCAGTGGACAAAGAGACCTTAGTATCTTCACATATTTATATTTTATTTTCTGCTGGTCCTGGGCTTGAACTCAGGGCCTGGGCACTGAGCCTGTTTGTACTCAAGGCTAGCACTCTAACCCTTGAACCATAGTGCCCCATCTGGATTTTTCTGGGTGGTTAATTGGAGATAAAAGTCTCAGGGGGACTTTTCTGCCTCAGCTAGCTTCGAGCCATGATCCTCAGATCTCAGCCTCCTGAGTGCCCAGCTAATCTTCACATATTTTAAAGAACATAGTGTTGGTTGGCTGGAAATCCAAGCCCCACAAAGGAGCTTCTTCTAACCTGTTCTCCTGACCGTGGAGAGCAATGATTTTTCCCATCTCTACAAAGGAAGATGTCTGTTCTCACTCCCAGATAACCTCCCTGGGACAGAAGCCCGACCCTGTCCCCTTGAAAACTGGGACTTTGAAGGAAACTACATAGGTCTTTAGTTCTTAGGTTCCTCATTTAGAAAAAGAAAATGGGTGAAAACTTGACCCGACCATCAGCTTGGGAGGATTAAATGAGAAATTCTTGTTCTAAGTTACTTGTCATTATGCAGACTCGGGAGTCTGTGTAAGCAAATGCCAGCCTTTCACTCAATACTAGGAAATCTGTCCTCCAAACACTTGCTGGCTTAGACCACTCTCAAAGATGATCGATCCTGAGAACCTTCCTCCTCACTTCCTTCTCTCATTGTTGTTCTTTGTCTCTGATCAACCTGGATCTCATACCTTTACATAGCACATCCAGAAGGAGCCCATCTTATAATCATAACAATAAACAAGTTAGCAAGAACCACCCTCCCATCTCTCTTGTAAATGTCGACAGGTTCTATCATTATATTACAATCCCAATTAAAGAGAAATTCCCCACTAAGCCATAACCTAAAATGAAAAAAACCCTACGGGGATGATTAAGCCTCTTCCATGAACAAACCTGCTATTTATCCTGTTTTTTTTTTTTTTGTCATTGCTTATGGAGCTCAAATCCCGATTGAGCCAGTCCGGAAAACTGATAGAGAAGTAAAGCTACAGAATCCATCCATGGGGCTGTCAGGACTTTACTCTTAACGAGTCTCCCATGGATTTGATTATTATTGGGTATTAATTATTAATGGTAACTTCTGCAGGAGGCCTGTGGGGGCTTCTTTCCCTTCAACCCCTAGTTTGAACTGGAATTAAAAAATAACCAAAAGAATCTCCCTCCCCCCACCCCACTTCTAGAAGAGGAGGAGGGAGTGAGGAGGGAGCAGAGGAAGAAGGGAGAAATCAAGAGAATACCAGGCTAGTCTTCACCAGTGGTTTCTGTTGTTATTCTGGGGCTCTTCTTGTCATTATGTGGGGAGGGGAGGAGCGGATCTGTGTTGCATGCAATGTCTTTCCAGCTGTATCCCCTTCTTGAAAACCCACAAAGAAGAAATAAAGTGCCTTTCTTCCTGCCTCCTCTCCCCCTACCCTTGCTATATCTTCTCCTAACCTTTCTCTCTCTCTCTCTCTCTCTGGCAATTAATTTCCTCTGATGGTTATGTTAATTTTGATGGCTTCCTAATGATCAGAAATATTTTGGCATATTAACATCATTTAACTTTCCTCTCCCTGTGGGTGGGTGGGTGGGGGCAAGATCTGGGGAAGGGAGGAGAAATGGTGTGAAACAGCTGGAGGAGGTAAAAATGAAAAAAAAAAATCAGAATGCTGTGCCAAGCATGTTCATGAGGCAGAGAAAGACAAACACCCAGGAAAGCCTAGACAAATCAAAGTGTACTTACGAAAAAATAGTAATATAGCTGAAAGAGCAAAACCAGCATTTCACTCCCAACACACATACACAACACACACACACACAAAACACACATCACACACACAAACACACACACACACATGCCATCCAGTCACACAGCCCATATGTTGCCTTCCAAACAGTGTTTTAAAGATAACTACACCTGTCAAGGTGTCTGGGAGGGAAAGAGAGCAGATGTGGAGCTCTGTACCAAGGAACGGGAAAATCCAACCCTGCCCAGCAGGAAGGCGCATGTTTCCGAGCAGCCGGAAGGGGTCGCTCCTCCGTTCTCTGTCACTCTCGCCTTCTGTGACCAGGCCTGGTCCCTGCGTGGTGCCGCAGATGGGAAGATGGAATTTAATTTTACTGGCGTTCAATCAAAACAGAATAATGTGTTTAATATCCCTGCAGTGTAAGTGAAAGGAGAGATTCATGAACTCCTAGGAGGCAAGGAATTCCAAGCAGTGCTTTGATGTCTCCTCGTACATATAAACATTAGAAATTACCGTGGGGAGGTGGGGAGGGGGAGGATAAATCTGGCCAAGATCTACCCGCCTCCCCTATGTTGCTACTTGAAGTTTGAGTCTTTTTGACAAAGATAGGGCACTCGCCAAGAGAAGAGCTTAAACGAATACAAAGGTAGCCCCGCGCCCTGAGCTTCATCCCAGACCTAACCCAGACAAGGATTTGGCCATGGTGTCAAGGAAGAAAGAGATGAATGCTTTAGATGGACTGGAAGCTGCCTACTCCCAAGGAAGCCGCTGAAAAAAACCTGGGAATGGCAGGTGTAGTGAGAAAGGAAAGAGCCTTGTACGCAGGCGCACAGTCACTGGCAACTCCACTTCAAATCTCACCTTCAACCCATTAGAAAGTAATCACCTGGTTACAGTGCATTCCTAAAACGCCAACATCTGGTGACATAAGAGAAAGAAATCCAAATATCCCCAAATCCCACATATTCAAAAATCAGTAAGCAATTGAATTTAGGAAAATTGTGCATAATTACTTTTAGATTGTTTTCTAATGCATGCATAGACATATATATATATATATATATAGAGAGAGAGAGAGAGAGAGAGAGAGAGAGAGAGAGAGATGTGTGTATGTTCAAGCAATATATTTGGGTGGACATGTGGGCATTGAATAGATGTTTATGCATGAGAGTCTCTCTTTTAGGTATACATCAGAAGCACCTTAGGAGCTTGTTAAAAATGTGGATACTTCCTGGGCCCGGCTTTGGAACACCTACCATAAGTAAAACACCTGAAATTTAATATAATAAAAATTTAAAAGCCTGTCCTTCCCCCAACCAATCAAGATTTCTAGTTCTGCTTATCTCATGTTGAGTTTTCCTGGTGGGGAGTTGTCCATCAACTGTCCCATCCAAAAAATTATATTCATATTGGCCACCCAAGCTATTCCAATAGAATATTCCCCTTTCTATATACTATTCCAGGGAAAAAATCGTGCATGTATTTTGTTCTTTTCCATTAAAAGAAGCTTAAATTTTCTGTTCTTTTTTTTTAATTTTAAACTTGGATGTGATTTTTAATAGCCCAAGAACAAAGCCCAGTGTCTGCCAGTATCTCAACTTGCTGCTCTTCATCTCATAGATTTATCCTGGCAACGGCAAGGAAGAGTCTACACATGCACATACATGACTACATTACTGTTATGCAAATTCAGTTCATTCAGTTAAAGAAAAAAATCAAAAGTTAATCAAATTTGTGGCTGATTGAATGATCCATTTGGGAGGATTAAACAGAAAAACAACCCTGACTTCAGAATGTATCCTGATTAGTCAAGAGAGTTGAATCAGTTAATGCTGAGGAGGTTAGTGGCAACTGCAGGGCATCTTTTATTTTAACTCCCTGGTGACAGAACATGGTCATATAATACGGTCTCTTGTCCACTTTGGTAAGTCTGGTTAATGATGGCAATTGTACCAAATGAAAAAATCAACAATTTTCTGCTGGTTCCAGTGCTAACCACACACACACACACACACACACACACACACAGAATGCACTTCAGCATCAGCTGCTGCCACATTTACATAAAGCTGTGGTGAGTTATGGGGCATGTGCTTGTTAAAGACATTGTCCGTGGGATTGGATGTGCATTTCCCCCCGCCCCCAGCTAGCTCTACAGTTGTACAGTGCTACAAGAAAAATGCCAAGATGCTTCATTTCTGTTTTTGATTAAGCAAGAGCTATTGAGGTGGAGATGGGAGGGAGGGGGAGGAGATGAAGAAAGGGAGAAGGGAAGGAGAGCTTGTCATCTCCCCCTCCCACACCTTCTACAGATGCCACTAGATAACTGATGTTCCACTGAGTCCGTTGGCTCTTCTGCCATGTCTGGACTTGGATTAGCTCTAAGAGGTGGGACACAGGGTTCCACAACCAATTAGGTGGCAAGGTCTTCAAGAAAGGCCTGCACCTTTGTCTGGCTCTTTGAACTTGTATTCTGCCCACTTTTCTTACCCCAGGCCTTTTGAGATAGGGGATACTCTTTCCTAATAATTATATCTTTGCGTGACTAGCCCTTGTCACCTTCTGGAGTGCTTGCAATTCCAAAATTTCAACTCATCCATCACTGTGGTTGTAATGTACACTCACCTTGAAAACTCACATGCAATTCTAATGTGGAGGTGGCTGGACTTTGAGACTACTAACTACTCCTGGACCCTGTAGGGTTGGAAAAGATTGTCCTCCATCCTCTTAGGGTTCCTGGATGGGTCTAGAAGGAAGGAAAGCTGACAAAGACAAGAGATTAACAGGAGAAAATCATACACATTTATTGAATATGAGTCTTACCTGACGTAGGAGCTTTTATAGGACCGTGAAAACGTGAAGATATTTGGTGGTATACACTTGTCTATTTCTGTGCTGGGACAGATGGAAAGTGCATGGTTGTGGAGCAGTGGGACAAGATGAAGAAGATGATATAATAACAACAAACTGGAAGGGAGAGGAGCTTAGCAAGGAAGAAAGGATTTCCTCCTGGAACATAGAATCTTACCTGGGTGAAGAGAGGTCTTATGGACTGCTCCATGGGAACATTAGAAAATCCTGTCTGGCTGTTTCAGGGAAGAGAGGGGTTAAAAGCAGGTCAACGAGAGCTTCCTGCATCTACCTTTTTCTCAAATTCCCTCAGCCTCCAACAATATATCCAGGTGTCCTATTTTGGGGTAAATATGTCCTGAGATCTGTCAAGATCCATTCAAGACCTATAGTGACTGTAAGTACTACCTTTTATCTAGCTGACATGCAGCTGAAGGAAGTTTCTGTTCAGTCTGGATTGAAAGTGAGTCTTCCACTATTGCTTCAGTGGTGTGTATAGCACCCTGACCCTGAAACATTCCAATTTTCAGAGCACAATTCTGATGACCCTACCTGTAGTTTCAGCCTGATAGGAAATGCTGGCAAAAAGCTGTGCTTGGCTCGTTATTATAGTTAGCATGTGCCATGGTCCCTTGAGTGAGTCTGTCTATCAGCTTCGGAAGAATAGGAACTGAGGTCCAAGCTCACAAGACGACAACGAAATCAAGATTCAAGTATAGTTTTCTCCAACTCTCAGATCACTGATCTTTGCTGCAAATTCCTTACTCCTTTTTCCTACTAGGAGCTGTTTATGAGAGCAGCATTCATGGCTCTTCTGCTACGCTGCAGCCAATGACAACCTTATTCCTTGGATAGTCTGTTCCACTAGGTTCATAAATCATGCTGTCATACAAGGTGTTGTCTCTGTCTCCTACAACACTGTGCATTCTCTGTACGCTGCTGCAGTATGTTACTTCTTCTTACAACTCCAGCCTCTAGCAGTAACTGGATCATATATTGAGTAGGTACACAAGTGAGCAAATATATCCATCCTAAGTCCTTGAAGGATGAACTGAGGAAATTCTTCCTAGAAAAGCAGATGCTCGTGTATTTTGCGCCATCTGGGCTTTTGCACTCTTAGACTGACATTCTTCAGCCTTACTTTCAGAGCCTTTCTAGCCTCATGGATCGAAGCGATCATTTTATAACTCCACGCAGAGACTCACAACTGGGACCTTCTGAAAACCATGAGAAGCTATTTCCTCCCTTTTCCTGTGTGTGGTCTCAGAAGCATGCTCCCCTTGGGGCTCTAACTGCTAGTTACTGCCAAGACCCTGTACTTCCAAAGCACATGACAGCTTCCTCTCATCTACTGAAGCCCAGGCTTGCAGGATACTCTCAGTGTTCCTCAAACTATTCACTATGAAAAAAAAAAAAACCAAACCCCAACCCCCCCAGCTTTTCATCCAACTTATTGGCTGGTACTTAGTGAAAATAAAACCACGTGCTTAAATGTCAAACTGATGGAAATGTCTCTAGATCCTTCTTCTGAATGTCTAAACTTACTTTCTTTGACCTTCTTTGTGTGGATGGATGTCTTTTTGTAGAGCACACGTCCATGGGCATCCACATAGATCACATTCTCTCTTTCAAGCAGCAGTGCCCAAAGAAATGGAACCCAAAGCTAATATATCCTTTTCCATTGCCTTGTAGCTGCCTTAATCCATGTGGAGGTAAACAGGTGAAATTAGTTTGAATACTCTATTTTGTTTAACCAAATGGTCTTTAGAAATACCATTTCACTATGCAATCAATATAAACAAGATGTTTTACATTCTATTTTTGTACTAGGTTTTGGAACACTGTAGTGCATGTTTTCACAGCGGATCTCTATCATGGTACAGTACTCACCCATCCCATGGTCCTAGTGGCCCTCATATTAGACTGTGTGCAGCTCCAGAGTGCTCACTGCTCCTATCTGGGATTTCATCATTGCCTTATGGACAGGACCTTAGTTATCTGCGCATTTTAGGAATGTCTTGATTTGCTGTACATGTGCATTGAGTTGCAGGCCATCATCTAGAATGAAACACTTTGGTTATAATAAAGAAGGGACAGAAAAGATAAAAGCTAGTGTTTTCAGTACTTACTCCCAAGGCTTGTGAGACACAGGTGAGAACTCAGATATGAAATCTAGCACACACTGAAGCATAGGGATTTAGATGGGGGGGGGTTGCTCTGCCCCTTCCCTGTCAATCTCTATTTTGTACAGTTGAAGACACCTAGTTTTTGTTGTTTGTTTTATTCTAACGGTCCTAGGAATCCACCTCGCAGAGAAAATTAAAAGATCCAGGATCTATGGACTATCTCAGTCCAGCCTGAGGCAAGGATTTCTTCTAGTCTAACTTTGACGAGCCAGGTCTGAATGAACTAAGTCTTCACCCTCGATTTGATTTTTGCCTGAAGAATAGATGGTTGCACTTGGACATATCTGCTTTCAATACTCACTTCCCAAAGCATGTAGGTGTTGATTTTTCTTTCCTTTACAGGACCTCTGTGTTTTAATGCCCTTGTTTCCCCTAACGAACCATCCGAGATTTTGGTGACCTATGTTTGCTCTCCTCTGCAGAATAGCATCCAAGTTTCATTTATAGTACTAAGCTTAACTCTTGATGTCCACTTCTTAGTGCCATCTTTACATGTATTTGGAACATGGCCTTATGTATGCCACAGGTGCATAGGTAGATCCAGCCTTCCATTGTTGAAACCCCAGTTCGGTGGTAGTTACTATCCTAAAACTAACATGAGGAGAATGACTTATATTTTAGTGACTGGTATTTAGCCTCAAAAACCACTCTATTTAAAAAAAAATCAATTAGCTATAGAAAGAAAAAAATCCTTGCTCCAAGTTCTTTTTCCATTTGCAGCATGGTGGCTGGTTAGCAGCTGGGTGTCCTCCAGACATTCTGAGCATTTCATTCATCATACATGACATTTGCATATTGCAAATATCATACTCTCTGCACATGCCTTCCAGGCTAGTCTAGAGACTATGATTGCTGTCTAATCCTCACATAAATCAATGCACCAGGGAGTTCACTTCTAGGCAGGGGGAAAATCAACATTGCTCTGCCTTTAGCTTCTTCCTGCAACCCTCTCATTCTCTTCACATTCCAAGTAGATCCAATGCCATCATTGTCTTTTCTTTCTTGTAGCTATTAAAATTCTATTAGCCATTTTGTGAATATTATTTTATACCATCTGCATTTTCTCTAAGTTGTGCTAGTGGCAGCTGCAATCATTTGTATGCATTCTCTGCACAGGATGTGTGTGTGTGTGTGTGTGTGTGTGTGTGTGTGTCTGTGTCTGTGTCTGTGTGTGGTTTATATGTGTGTGTATGAAAGAAGAAAACCTTTCTCTTATGTGAGTATGTATTCAAATAGAAAGATGAATTGTTTGTAAGTTCATTTCTCTTCTAAACCTTGACTTATTGGCTAAGCAGAAAGAAACAGAAGATATCGAAAGAGGGAAGGCAAAACTATCTGATCTTGAATAACAAAACATAGGTTTGCTTTATCTCAGCTGCCTCTTAATCAAAGTTGACCTTACAACTGTGGTTAGATTGTGTTCTCTGAGAGACTTCAAGGTGTTTTCCCCCATTTCACTACCACTTAAAGTATGTGTCCTTCCACCACAGCTCAGCTAGCAGCATCATGCATAGCTGGGTTCTTCCCTTGTGCAGTAGTCAGTCTCATTCTTCTTTGAGGAAGGTGTGAACTAGGGTGGAAATCCAGGAGAACCAGCCCATCGCTTACCACACTGAGAAGTAATCTATGTGTCATTGGACATCACCCGTGTGTGTGTGTGTGTGTGTGTGTGTGTGTGTGTGTGTGTGTGTGTGTGTGTGTGTGTGTGTGTGTGTGTGTGTGTGTGTGTGTGTGTGTGTGTGTGCCAATACAGAGACCTGAATTCAGGGCTTCGGTGTCCCATTGCATTTTTACCCAAAACTAGTGCTCTACCACTTAAGCCACAGACCTACTTCCTTTCTTTGTGGCTAATTGGAGATTAGAGTCTCAGGAAGCTCACCTACCTAGACCTAGCTGGGAACTGCAATCCTCAGACTGATTACAGGTGTGAGTCACTGGAGCCCAGGTTGAGTATCTCCATACATGTTTGCTGCATGAAAGAGCCTGGCTACATGTATCATTCTACTGACTGAGACATGGTGGGAGGGGGCGGACATTGAGTACTAGTGGAATGGAGAATATTCTCTGAAGGTTCTCATGGGCCCTTTATTTCTCCCGAACAGAGGACACAGTCTAACCATTCCTACAAGGTCACATTTAAGAAGTAGTTGGGGAAAAAATTAAATACTGCTAAACTCCACTCAGTGAGTAACAGTGTGTGCAGGATTCAAGGACGTGTTCCAAGGAGGTTGAGCTGCATGATTGTCAGCTGTGTCAGGTTCCTGTGACCCACAAGGATTCAAGAACTTACAGGCCACTGGGAAAGTCCCTGGATGATCAAGTGTTCCTTCAGTAACTGCCAACCTCTTCTGTTCCTAATTGCCTTTCTCTAACAAACACTCCAGGAAGCTTTTACTCACCGTCAGTGGTTGTAGTAATCACTCTGATGCTCATGTTATGGCATCTGGGAAGCAAGTGAGATTTCTTCCCCTGGTATTTGGGGGAAGGGAATGGGTGTCAGCCCATGTTTGGTTTTCCTCCCAAAATATCTCTGCTTAAATTTCTCTAGAATCATTTAAAGGTCGTACTATCAACACAAAATATTTTTTCTAAAGTATCTTTCAAAGACACAGGTCTAGTTGTACATAAGGTGCATGTATTCCTTTTAGTGAAATAGTTTCACTCTGTGTAAAATCCTGTCTGTATTTTGCTAGGTGACCATATTTCCATTTTCCTTAGACTTAAGAGTCATTTCATGTAGTATCTGTTTTAGCTAAGAATTTCTCTATTGAAGACAACTGTGAAGAATGGTTCTATCCTAAATAGGCACCCTTTGACCTCCAAATTTCTCCTCTGATTTGGGGTGAGGGTTGGGGCTATGCTATTAGTTCTGCTACCTCTTTGTTGGTAATAACTGTAAACAAAAGAAGTCGAGGTTAGGAAAAGAAAAGAGAGATACAGTAGAGATTAATAAAATAGAAGTAATAATTTCACAGTGCCTCAAGGCAGATAAAGAAAATTGAGTCAAATTATAGCAGAACCTTGAGCCCTGTACACTTAGCTGGCAGAAAGCAAAAGGTTGTCTAAAAATGAAGGGATGTTACAGTCAGGTTGTACTGTTTTGATGAGTCCTAATATACTTTGACACAGAGTTATCTTCTGAGAAGCTAAAGCAATATATATTCCCGTGCCTTGGAAAGAGAGCAGGAATAAAGAATCATCTGGCATGCATGGAGGTTCTCCTAGCTTCACCAAGCTAAATTAGATGGCATAAGTCATCCATAGCTTCTTTTCCACAGAAAGAGCTGACGTACTCTCTGACTCCTAATCTATTACTTAACTGCGTTGGAGAGTTTGGAACAAATAACCATCCATGGTTCATCCTGTGGCTTGAACAAAGGAATAGCAAAGTCCACAAAAATCTAGGACTAGGGTGATCCAAGGGAGGGGCTACGAAGCAAAGGATGAACCTACTGAGGTAAGAGTGAGCAGGTGAGTGGGTGGGTAGGTGGATCCCACACATCTTGCAACCTAGGTACCTTGAGCTTTTCTCCTGTGGCTCCATTCTGCTTTCAAATATGAAGACTTGTATGGGCCAGGAGAGTCTGTTAGCACCAAATGATCAAACGAATAAAAGATCTATGTGTTTTATGTCTTCAGCCACGGGATTTACTCAGCCACCTTCAATTCCTTTCTCTAAATTATGCAAATTGGATTGGATCATAGGTTGGCATCCCTTGTGTCCCATTTGAAGGCAGTGGGGCTTATGTGCACGTGACTTTGTGTCAAGGGACAGAGATTAGAGGAGACGGTCAGTGAAAGTAATGACTATTCATGGAGTACCTATGAGGCTCAATACTGCTAGCTGACTGACCTAGGGTACTTATTCCCTTTGACAGTTGCCACTAATAAAAGCTACACCTTCTCCCAGGTTTCTCAGCAGCAAATGGGCACAGCATGACAGAGTTTGGCCCCTGAGGCTGAAGTGGACACTCAGCTAAGAACTCTTGCCAAAGGATTGCCAGCTTTAGTAGCTGAGATACAGGATGACGGGTTAATTTTGAATTTTAGATAAACTGTGAGTATTTAGTCTTAAGTATGTCTCAATTGTTGCATTAAAATGCTCATCATAAAAGCTTATGTTCTTCCTCATTAAAAAAATACATCAAGTTTTGCCAGGTGATCGTGGCTCATGCCCATAATCATAGCTCCTCATGAGGTTGAGATCTGATGGTCATGATTCATAGCCAGGTTGGGCAGAGAAGTCCATGAGACTCCTATCTCCAATTAACAGTCATAAAGCTAGAATAGAGCTGTACCGCAAGTGGTAGTGCTCTAGTCTTGAGTGAAAAAGCTCAGGGATAGTGCCCAGGCCTTGAGTCCAAGCCTCATGACTGCTACAGAAAGAAAACAGAATACGTGTTCACTCTCAGAATAAGAAACTACAATTTGGAAGAGAGAGAAGAGAGAGACAGATAGAGAGAGACAGAGAGAGAGAGACAGAGAGAGAGAGAGAGAGAGAGAGAGAGAGCTATTCCTATCCTTCCAGTTATTATTAGTATCCCTATAACAGTTGTCACAATTTTTCATGAATCTACTTATATCATATAATTTTTTGACATTTGCTTACAACTGAATCATTTTATATTCTAAAATAATCTACCTCTTATTGCTGACTAGCATTTTGAGATTTTATTACGTAGTATATTTATGTGTATGTGACGGGGTACATTTTCAGTTTTATATGCATTTCTATTAGCACATAGTTTATAATATTATTGTAATGTTGTATTATATGTATATATGTTATATGTAATATTATTGCATAGCCTTCTAATCTGAAGGTCTGCAGTAGCAAATACGAGCTTGTTAGTGTTTTTTCAGAGTATGCTTTGCTGTCAGGTTGCCTTCTTTATTTTCAGTGGTGAATTCTATAAGGAACTGTTTACCTGACATACAAATTTAACGAGGCATCTCGTGCTTTATTTGACAGCCCTGTTCATGCTGTGTGTTTTTGCTTTGCACGTAGTTTTTAACATCTTTCCCCTTTCTTCCGGTTTTTAAGGTCAAAATACAGTTGGCTTATGTCTTGGCGGGTCCTATATCCTCAGATTCACCCCGTCCCAGACAGGAAATATTTAAAAGAAAAAGTAAATGTCCATTCCTCATATGCAAAAATTTCTGTCCTCATTACTAGTCCCTGAAAGACACTGTATAGCAACCATTTCCACAGCACTGGCATTGTAGTAGGTAGTATGAGGAATGTTGAAGGGATGTTAAAACAGATAGGAGAATGTGCATATAACCTACACTGCGTCATTTTTCCTAAAGGACTGGGGCACCCATAGATTTTAGCATTCCCAGGGGGGTTGGAACACTTGAGGGACAAACATCAGCTCAGAGATGCTGGATGAGAGTTCAGAGGTCATGCTGTCTCTGACTAAATGGCAATCATATACAAACTTTAGATGGTATTAGAGCCTATGCATTTTTTAATGTTTTTCTATTACTAGGACATAAAAGCATTCTTGTACTGACAAACCTATTCATTCTGTGCCCAACGTGATAGACTTTCTCTGTGTGTTTTTTCTCATTCAAAAAAATTTAACTACTTTACCAAGCGGGTACATTTTGCCTATTTTCAGATGAGAAAACAGAAATTCGAAGTAGCTACCTTTTTGTACATCTCATTAAAGTTAATAGGATGTGTGGGTTATGTGCTGAACAGATTCTAATGCAAGTGCACATGTTTGCATACCTTCGTTAACTTCATCCTTCCAACAATGACTAGGAAAAGTACTACTTCATTGTCCATTTTATAGATAAGGAAACTAAAGCAAAAGAAGGTGAAGAAATTTACCCACTATAACAGAGCTGGATTACAAATCAGGGTGCTGGGAGTCTCAGTTCCTGAACTCTTACCTGTATACTGGCCAGCCAGGCTAGAGCTGATATTCACACCTAAGCTCATAATGCTAATGCCAACATCCTTTAAATTTTAATCCTGATTAACTACTCTCCCTTTAAACTTGATTACCCACTGTACCCTTACTCATTCTTCCTGGCAATGTTTAGGGTGATTAGTATCTAGTACTAATTCTAGATTTAGGCACCAGGTATGAGATAGCTTCCTGAAGTTACTCTTGAGATGGGCTTTGGGTGATTTCAGTGTACCAAGACCCTTGTTATTTGATTCCCTTGTTCTCCAGAAAGCAGGCCCAGGTCCCTCCCATCAGGTCCCCCAGGGAACCCTATCCCCCAGAGGCAGCTTCTTACCATTCCCCCATCTCCTTATTCTCTTCCAGCACAGATGTCTGGCCTGCTAGTAACTTAACAGTTTGCTTCTCCTATTCTTGATCAGAGAAACAGCCATGATGTTATTCTCCTCTGCTTACTTTCTCTTTCTGAAGCTCAAAGCTACTTTCTTGTCTCATCTCTGTCTGAATGGCCAAATACCATGACTTACAAGTATGCCCTCCTATGTAACCCCTATCCTTGTTTGCTGAAACATCTTGGGTTCCAAGGTATCCTACCTTGACTGTAGTCAAATTCCTGTATTACAAGCAGATGCCTACTGCCTAGATTCACCTGAAGCTTGTTCTTCTCTTGACAGAGGTTAGGGTTAGCTTTACTGCCCACGAACAACCTCAGATCAAACATTTTGTCTTAGCAGTGCTCAGATAGGTTGTTTTTCTAAAACAATCCCCAACATCAAGGGGGTGTGAATTTGGCATTCTGCATACTAAATGAGAATGTTGCTTATTCAACCTTGTTTTTTTGGGTCACCATTCATTGAAATAATAATGCCCTCAGTGTCTTGAAATAGAAAGACTCTCTGTTTCCTTCCAGAAGCTTTATTTAATTTGTCATTTCCAAGAGAAGAGGCATGTTTAGAGAAACTAAAGTTATTTCCTTTTTAAAAGTCATATCCAAAGCCATTTTCTCATCTAGGCTCTTTTCAGTTTTCCTCTGAGGTCATCTCTGCTCATAGACTCAGGTTTATGGTCTTTTTCATAATCAGGTATGTGGTACTGAGGTTCAGAAAGAAGATGCCAGTGTTTGAAAACTATTAACTCCACTGTTCCTGAACTGGTTTATCTGCATGCCCCTGTCAGTAAATATGCAAAATCAGGAAACTAGCATCCCATACTAAAGGCTTTGAAAAATGCTTTCTGTATTCATATTCAGTAAAGCAATTGGTGGTACCACTTTAGAAGTAAAGGAAATCAGGTACCAGTGTCTCATATCTAGATACTCAGGAGGCTGAAGGCTGGAGGATCAGAGTTCAAAGCTAACCCAAGAAGGAAAGTCTATGAGACTCTTATCTCCAATTAGCCAGCAAAAATCCAGAAGTGGAGCTGTGGCTCCAGTGCAGAGAATCAGCATTGAATGGAAAGGGAGAGTATTCTGGTCCTGAGTTCAAACACCAGTACTAGCACACATACAAGTCAATAAAATAAAATTTTAAAAAGTACAAGATGACCCATTGCAACAATGATACTCACAAAACATTATATTGGAAATGATCTTTACAACCTCAGAGAGTGGGGAATGGGTTAGGGAAAGGGAAGGGATAGTAGGATGAAAACAAAAAAAGAGGGGTAAATTTGTTAGGAAATGGAAAGACTTGGAAAAAATTATATTAAATGAAGTAAGCTAGGCCCAAAAAACCATAAGTCCCATTGTTTCCCTTATTTGTAATAACTAGTATATATCTAGGACAAGCAGAAAAGGTCAAAAGCTATGTCCATATGACCATATAAGATGATGTTAAGCGAAATGAACACCAAGATAGGGACACAAGTGGTTTTTCTTTCTTGCTATTGTTTTTAACAATTTTATAATGTACTATGTGATTCTTTTTGGTTTCCTTTGTATGTTTTCCCCCATGGTATAACCCCTGTTTTCATTGTATTTGATTCCAGTGCCCTGCATCTTGCATATATATTTTTCTAATTAGGGGAGGGGAAGGGAAATAACAAAATGCTTAAATAAGGATACAAGTTGACCCATTGTAACAATGTGATGTACAAGACATTATGTTAAAAACGAACTTTACAACTTTGGGGTGTGTGTGGGGAGGGGAAGTTGGAGCGGTGGGAATGGAAGAGATCGTAGGGGAAAAACAAAGAAGGAGGTACCAATGCTCAATAGGAAATGTACTCATTACCTTATTCATGTAACTGTAGCCCCTCTGTTCAGCATCTTTACAATAAAATATTTTTAAGTACATGAAGTTTAATCCTAGAGAGGTTATTTTGAACCATCTTTACCCACACACTATTTACCCCTAGAAGGACATTTAATCATTTACACGGATGTCCTTTTCTAATTATACAGTTTTCACATTCATTGAGTGTTCCTTTTGTGGATGTAAACCAATCCAATGGAAGCTCGAGGTGGGTGTATACTCTGAAATAAATTGCTTTCACCAAGAGCTATATCCATCTTTTAGAAGAGCCAGAGATTTCAAATTTCTCCCTTTATCATAAAAACCCCAAGTAAGACTTTTATTCTAAAGAAAGGTATACTACTTTCTCATGTTATTACCAATAAAAGGGGAAAAACATTTACTAATTTTTAATTTCCTTAGTATTTTCTCTCTAAATGAGCAACAGATTGTGAAAGGAAAAATTTGATAATCACAGTTGGTTGCTAGCTGCTTTGTTAGCACAATCTATTCTTGATATTTTTATGAGATCTGGCTTACGAAGCACTGGTTGATAAATGATTCAATATTTAACCATGATTTACCTGTACCATGTGGATAAAAATTATGCTGATGGAGCTGAAATCTCTGGAACGGAGATTTTCATATCCCATAGAAGGTGTCAACACAGTGCTGAGTGTGAATCACTCACTTGGGACACAAAGTGTTCCTCTTTTTAGGATCCAGGATGATATCTCAATATAAATGGCTGATGGAAGTAAACAAAATGAGCCCAGTGCACTGCCTGGTAAGAGGTGGTAATAAAGATCAGCAATGAGGGATGGAAGGGCTCCCCTGCCATCTCTAGATGTCAAAGAAGTAGATTTACAACTCAGTGGGTGACAGGAGCTTAGAATAGAGAGAAACACGCAGCCCAGATGGAAACCAATGCAGCTTCGTGAAAAGAAAGATGAGAAGCAGCCATTCCTCTTAAAGGAATGGCTCACGGAAGAAGCATGATGCTCCCCGTGCTCCTCCCTGAGGCCTTACTACCTAGATACTTGTGTGAACATTTTCTTCACCTAAATTGATGAGACCCAATCTGTTACAATTTAGGAAGTTTCCATCTGGGCCTGCTGGTACTAACAGTGGAAAGAAAATACCAATGAGGAGTTGAATCAAATTAGCATGGAGAATCAGTGGATTAATGCAATACTTACACTCTCAAATCCAGGGTGTGAACGAAAGCAGCTGAAGAAAGTGAAAGTTGTGTATCAGAACTCAGTAGTAGTCCTCCACAGAATCAAATCTTTTATTTGTTAGACAATAAGCTCTAAATGTGCAGGGTCACTAGAATGGCCTATATCCCTTCTGTCACTCCTGGACCAAAGTAAGTTTTCAATAAATAGATGAATGCACATACATACATACATGCATGTGAATATATGGACATGTGTATACATGTATGCATGAATTTATGTTTGTTTTGTCTGGCTTCTTAGAAAACAGGAACTTTCATCAGCAGTGTAGGTTTTGGATGAGAACTATTTTATGCCGGGATGTGAAGTAGTTGCTGATCTTGCTGTAGAGAAAGCTGGGAAGAATGGTCAGGGACCGATTTCCATTCTCATGATATTAATCCTCAAGTCCTGGACAGTCTTCTTGGGCTACTCTTCCTCTTAAGGCCAAGTGACTATCTTGTGGGTTATTAACCTGATGCACCTGAGGCCAAAAGCAAAATCTGGCTTTGCTTTATCCATTTTCTATAAATTCCCATCAAGTTAACCAGATTTGCAGTCACAGCCAATAAATATACCATACTCTGGTCTTTCTCAAGGCCCAAGGCATTTTACTTGGTGTCCAAGCCAAGAAGTAAAATGAGATTTCAAGCCCCTTAAATGGATTCTGGGTCTTGCAGTTAGGCTGACAAATGACATTATTCTTGTAGAACCCAGGGAAGTGCCAAAGTCCTTATCCTTGAAATCTGATGGTTTTGGATTTCTAGAAAGGACTGGCTTTCCTAAAGCTGATATAAGCAATACCACTCAAAATATTCAGTTGCCATAGTCTCAGGCTGATTTGGGACAAATTTTCTTCAATTTTGGGAGGTGGCAGAAAGCTTGAAAAATCATAGTGCTTGTATGTCTAACACGATGAAATGCAGATGTATTTATTTCCAGCATTTGAACCAGGGACAATTTTACTAGCAGAAAATGACTACATTATAGGTATGTAACATTAAAAAAAATCACAACACATGGGAATGCAAAAAAATAAAACAAGATCTCTAAGGGAGGCATGATCCATTGTTTCAGAATTTTGTCATTAATATTCATTTGTTGCCTGTTCATTTGTGTAGTTGTCTGCTTCCTAGATGAGCAACAAAAACTACCAAAGGTTTTAGAGAAATTTATGGGAGGAAAATTTAAAATTGAAAGCACTCTATCCATTAAGTTATTGTTTCCTCTAAATCGGCAAGACAGCCATTGTTCAACTGTAGGAGTGAGAATTGTTAGATCAGTATATCCATTGGGAAAGGAGTTTGAGAAATACAAATGAAAAAATCAGTATGATGGAGTTTGAAATTCAGGGTCAGACACACTAGAACTTGAGTTACTAGCATAGTGACTGTATAGGCATGCTATTTAACCCTTTCGTTGTTGTTTGTGTTTTACTCTTTGGCAGTAATGGGGCTTGAACTAAGAGTCTCACCTTAACTAGACTGGTCCTATTCCACTTAAGCCATAACTCCATACCATCATTTTGCTGATTATTTGGGGGATATAGTCTTGAATACTTTTTGCCCCAGCCAAGTTTCAAACTGCAATTGTTCATATCTCAGACTCATGAGTAGTTTGGATTATAAGCATGAGGTATGTTGGTGGCCCAGTTAAAACTGTATAGGTTTTGCCAGGTGCCAGTGGCTCACACCTGTTATCCTAGCTACTCAGGAGGTTGAGATCTAAGTATCGTCGTTCAAAGCCAGCCCAAGCAGGAAAGTCTGTGAGACTCTTATCTCCAATCAACCATCAGAAAACTGGAAGTGGCGCCATGGCTTAAGTGGTAGAGCACTTGCCTTGAGCTCAGGGACAGCACCCAGGCCCAGAGTTGAAGCCCCATGACCAACAACAACAACAAAAAAAAAGCAAAAAAACTGTATACTTTTTAAGTTAGATAGTATTTCATTTTAAAGCAGATAGAAATTTACTGGAAAGACATTGGGACTTAAAAAAAGATTCACAAGAATCTGAAGATTCAATCATAGGAAGGAGGCTGAACAGAGTTTCAGAAGTGGAAAAGCTAACAGAAAGCAATAGAATTCTCTTCTGATCATACATAACCAATTGAGATAAACCTCTGCTGTTTACAACCATTTTTGAAATAGAGAGGAATATCACATTGTCCTAGATTGTCATGATGCCACTTCTTAATTAAAGGTAAGAACCATCTCTAATTACAGTTTACCCATAAGGCTATATTCACTGAGGGAAAGATTTTCCAAAGAAGAAAAATTGTAGTACAATTGGAAAGGAGACATGAAAGCTGGATTTTTTTTTTAAAGTTCTGGGTCTTGAACTCTGAGCCTGGGCACTGTCTGAGCCTCTGTGCTCAAGGTCATTGCTCTACCACTTGAGCCACAGCACCACTTCTAGCTTTTTCTGATTAGTTTATTGGAGAAAAGAGTCTTATGGACATTACTGCCTTGCCTGGGCTGGCTTCAAACCACAATCCTCAGATCTCAGCCTCCTGAGTAGTTAGGATTACAGGTGTGAGCCTCAGGTGCCTAGCTGGATGGTTTGAAATTTTAAAAAATATATCCTCTACAGATAAGGCATATATAGTTGTCCATACCTGGTAAGGTATGCGGTATAACCATTTAATGTTATCTTCTAATCTCATTTACAGCAATGAAATAGTCCATGCCAGGTGCCATTGACTTGTGATTCTAGTTATTAATTTGTCATGTTTTGGTATTAGCCTGACAATTTTTTTAAGAACATCAGAAAGTCAGATCTCCCTGGTTTTCCATCTGTCTAGAATGAAAACTCATTATTCATTCCCAAGGAAGCTTTGGATTTAATGCCTTCAACAGGAATCCAAGGACTTCTAATGCTGCAGTCTCTTTAAGCTCATGGAAAGCACTGAGAGAGAATTATCAGGGTAATTAACTATCCTGCTGGCTAGAGAAGTCATTATTTCCAAATATACTTGAAGATCTACTTTTGGCATCTTTGAAAATTAGTTCTATGGTTATATTTTAGGTACTTAAATCATGGATTTGATAACTTTTTATAGATTTCTTTTTCTCAGAATAAGCATAGATTTTTAAAAAGCATATCCTCTTATCTCTTTTGAGGACAGACTAAAAGTAAAAATATCTGAGAGTTTGATAAATATAAACTAACACAATATGATAATTCTACAATCCTTCCTAGAATGTCATGGAAATTTTAATTTTACTTTGTGGATATATATTTGTGTGTGTGTGTGTGTGTATATTACATACAAACATATAATTGTTATATATGTGTGTGCTGTTACTGGGGCTTGACTTCAAGGCCTGTGTTCTCACAAGCCTACTGCTCTACAACTTGTGCCACATTTCCATATCAAAGTTTTGCTGGTTAATTGACCATAAAACTCTTTTAGATTTGTCTGCCCAATCTGGCTCCAAATCTCAATCCTCAAATCACAGCCTCCTGAGTAGCTTGGATTATAGGCAAGAGTCACCAAGGGTCACTAACTGGGTATGTTTTTATTGCTGATTGGACTCTAATCCCCTCCCCTCTGGTCTCTTTCTTACTTCCTGTTCAATCTGCTTTATTTTCTAAACTATCGTTTATCTTTATTCCTGTTCTGTATATATTGTCACATATAAGGAGTAACTTCTAACTTGGCCATTTTTGTTTTGCTTCGGTTTTTTTTGGAAACACTATAATCTGTATTCTTGTGGCGACGGTTTAAATGATTCCCTCATTTCCTCCCAATTAGAATTCCAGTCACTGTACGATAAAAACAGTTCTTGGTGTAGGCTGTGCCTCTCCCCTGATTTGCCTTGGTGACCAGATTCACCCCATCACCTCCGGAGTCCTTCATTAAATCATCAGGACTCTAGTGTATTTAGAATTGATTTGATAGGGGACTTGGAGGCCATCAGAGCCACAGGGTCTGTATCACCAGTTTTCTTTTCCTTTCTTCCTCCTTAAATCAAAAAATGATTTTGGTTTGTCATGGCTGACCCATCTATTCAGAAGTTTGTTCCATTAACTCTTTTAATAATCCCTTTTGCAGGGACTCTGATGAGATTAGAGTCATTTCCCCCCTGGAGGCTGGAGGGCTCCCGCCGCTCACCATAATTCATGGGCTGCTGCTCATGGGGGTGGGGGAATCACAAGGCTGGAGCTGTGCTGCGCAGTGGCTGTGTGGTTATAGAAAAGGTGAAACCCTGGGCATTGTTACTTCTCCCCAACTCTAGCCTGATGTAGGAAGCATGGAAGGGCAGATTCCATCCATTGCAGTCTGTGTGAAGGCTACTGGGACCATCTTGGTCCTTCCATATTCCTTTATCCTGTCCTTGGGTGAGTCCTGAGCTCCCACGATTAGTCATTCACTCTTTCAATGTAAAGTTTTGTATTTCCCCAGATTTTCAGTCGATGAGCATATTGAGTTTTATGAGCCATTTGCAGCTCATCAGGAATTTATTTCATGCTTACTAGATAACAGAATTTGAGCCAGAAAGATGAGAGCAGAATATAGTAAGTTCCTTGAATGTGTAGGAAAAGGTAAACCAACAATTCCAGACGCTGACAATATCATTACGAATGGTTTTTGCTTTGTATTTCTTCCAGAGCTAACCAGCCAGTATTCCCAACATTCAGCTATCATCTAGATTCACAACCTAAAAACATACGGCTATCTAAAATTCAAACATTCAACTATTATCTAGATACACAACCTAAAAATATGGCTATCTAAAATTTAAACATTTACCAATCTTTCTGTGTGTGTGTGTGTATGTGTATGTGTGCACACACAGTGTGATTTCCTTTTTAGTCACAATTAGAGGAGGTAATTGCACGTTTCCATAAAAGAAGCAATAGGTGCTATTCTACTATATACCATCAGTCAGGTAAAGGACCCAAAACCTAGAGAAAACAAACTTCTACATCAGCCAGGATATAGAAAGAACAATATTGAACTTGCATACTAGAAAAATTGATGAAGTATATAAACCAACTCTCTTTAGACATTTGCTAAAATCAGTACAGGAGTAGGAGCCCTGAAGGATGGGAATAAACTAGGTAAGCCCTTGGTATTCTGATGGTGGCAAGAGTTGAAACAGAAGCAAAGCAGAGATTTTTTGCTGAGTGGAAAATACCAAAGTCAGCATTCATGAAGACAAGGAGGAAACTTTGTTTAGAGGATCAGAGAAGAGGAAGAGGAAGATATAGCTAGGGGGAAAAAAAAGCTCACTGGGTGCTTGTGGCTCACACCTGTAATCCTAGCTACTCAGGAGACTGAGATCTGAGGATTATGTTTGAAGCCAGCCTGGACAGAAAAGTCCTTGAGACTCTTCTTCAATAAAATTTTTAGAAAAAAAAACTGAAGCCAGAAGTGGCGCTGTTGCTCAAGTGGTAGAGCAGTAGCCTTGAGCAAAAGAAGCTCAGGGACAGATCCGAGTTCAAGCCCCAGGAGTGGAAAAAAAATCCCTCTGGAAACTAAACCTGATAAAAGAGCTTTTTTAAGTCAATTGTTGAGTTCTAAGTTGTGTATGTATTTTGTAAGGCTGAGAAAGGAACAATTATCAGGAGGGGAAAAAATAACAATGTATAGGGAGCAATAAGCTGAATGAAGAATTCTCAGAGGTAAGTCTGGGGTATGTTTACATTTCAATCAGCCTGATTAGAAAGAACTGGAAGAAGCAGACATTAACAATCGAGAGGTGCAGAGATACAAGGAAATGCTCATCGAGACACACTTTGACAAGGCTTGAAGACTTATTTTAACAGGATCTAGGGCATCCTATATATCCTCCCTAAAAATCAGCACTCTTTAAAGAAAGTAAAAAACCCCACAGTATTAAAAATGCAATATTTATAATATGAAACATCTCATTTAAAATATTGCCAGACATTCTAGAAAAGGAAAGAAGGCAGAAAAATGTTGAGAATCTTGACATTTTCATAATTACAATTGGAGATTTCTAGGCACCTCACTTGACAAACAAAAGACCAAGTCCAAAGCAAACAACAAGCATAGAAAAGATTTGAACATCAGTTCAATTAACTTACACTTACCCCCACTACTCACTCACGAAAAATGGAAATATGTGTGTTCTCTTAAAATATAGAGTAACATTTATCAAGATAGACCACACACACAATAATAGTAGTTTTGATAAAGACTGCTTATATGGATTAGAGTAATTCAGAATGTGTTTTGACAATAAGTTAACTATATAAGTAAGCAATATCTTTTCCCGTAATATTTGGAAAATAAGCAACAGACTTCAAAAGAATGTATATGTCAAAGACAAAGTCATAGAACAATGAAAATATGTTAACCTAATTATAACAAGCTCATATTCCATTTTACGAGCAAGTCTTAAGTCGGTACTTCAAAAATCTAAAATTTTGTATAAGAAGTATCTAAATCCATCAATCTCCTAGAAAAGCTAAAGAACAGAACAGATTAATCTCAAAGTCAGAAGAAGAAAGGAAATAAATGTAACAGTTGAAATATATGAAAAAGAGAAAACAATAGATTACAATTCAATAAAGTTTAGTTATTCCCTTGGAAAGGTGAACAAAATCATTAAAATACCTTGTTAGACTCTTTAGGGAAAAAAATGAGAAAAAGCAAATCATCAATATCAGAAATGAATGAAAGCAAGACATCATGTTTGGAGGGTAGATTCTCTAAACATTAAAGAAATAATCCTAGCTACACGATCTGAGGATCGTGGTTCAAAGCCAGCCCGGGCAGGAAAGTCAGTGAGACTCTTATCTCCAATAAACCACTAGGAAACAGAAGTGGCGCTGTGGCTCAAGTGGTAGAGCGCTAGCCTTGAGCTGAGGGACAGCGCCCAGGCCCAGAATTCAAGACCCATGACCGACACAAAAAGAAGAAGAAGAAATAATCAGATACCAATTTTTCTACCAAAAATACATCTGAGATAATAAAAAATAGAAAAACTTAAGGTCAAAACATTAAGCGACTAGAATGAAATAAATCCTGTGGGACCCACGCTACCAAACTGATACTAAAAGTAATAGAACACTGAAAAGCCTTACAAAGTTCTTACTTCCTTCTCTCTTTCATTCCCTTCTCTCTTTCCTTCTCTCCTCTCTTTCCTTCTCTTCTCTCTTTCCTTCGTTGCTTTTACCTTCCTTCCTTTATTTTCCTTCCTTCCTTACTTCTTTCCTTCCTTCCTTCCTTCATGTAATGTTCCTCTACTGGGTTGTCACTTTTCTGAGGACTGTAATTATTTCTTCTTTTGTCTTCCATAGGCATAGCAAATTTCTGGAAAGAAAAGTATATTCAATAGTTTGGGAAAGAATGAATGATGAAATAAATGCAGAATTGAGTTGAGATATTAAAAGAGTCTAACAGCATACATTAAAATCACTTGGTGAAATACTTAAACACATGCTAAGATACTTTATTTACTTGTTCAGGGATAAGGTCAAGCATTTGTGATTTCTTTTTTACTTGCCTGGTGTACCTCCATCATGATTTCTCTTAGATTTTTCTCATCCAAATTGTTTGAGAAAGAATGGAGGCACTTGGGCTCATTGGAAATGTGATCAACCTGAATTCTTTTAGAACAGAAGTAGAGCACACATAATCTGAGTAAATGAAACAAAAATGAACAGGGATCTTGCAGCTAAAGATCTCACGCCTTTTGATGAGCGGGCTTGTAACAAGTCTAGAAAAGCGTCTTTATAATATTTCCAAAAACCATGGCTTGAAACTTCTTAGATAACATTAGACATTATTTAATCATAGAACATCAATAAACAATTAAATAAGAGGCTCCTGTCTGGAAACCCTACTTAGTATACATACCAAACAGGTGTGGCTACGTTCATTCTGGAACCTCTGCCTGGTACAGATGGGAAAGAAACCAAGAGACAACAAAATAAGGGAGGAAATGGGCAAAAAAAAAATTCTATGCAAACAATAAGAGTAAGCTGTTTTCCCTTAAGCTTCTCTGGAACTCTCCAATATTCTTTGGTTATTCATGCCCCTGTGTGGTTCTCACAGGTTTGAGAGCAGCATGCAAAGCTCTGAGTCACGGGTGTAGGGTCCTTGCAGCTGAAAATGGAAGTCAATTTAGCAAGAGGATAATCCATAAAATGTGTTGATTTCATTTCTGGATCTTTGGATATCTCTATGTATCTTCTTTACCTGTGTATCTATATCTATCTACCTCTTATCTAAATAATAATGATCTCTTCCACTTCTGTGATGTCTTTCTGTCTAGGACTCAACACCCTGGTTTTGTCATCCGTGCATTTACTGAGAAGGAAGGAGGGGGAAGAAAGCACAAGTATTTCCTAGTGGGATGGACCACCTTGGTTTGTCTGGCTCTAACTCTGAAAGTCTTACAGTATACCAGGAAACCTTCCATTTGAAGGCAAATAAACAACATTGCTTCTCCTAGTACTATATGCAGCAATAATGCATACCAGGGTGGCACAAACTAGGGCCTCCCTTGAACTTGAGTGTAAAGACCTTTTGTTATTCTTTTTTGTTTATGGTGGTGGTGGTGATGGGGCCTGAACTCTGGGCCTGGGCCTATCCCTCAGCTCTTCAGCTCACAGCTAGCACTCTACACTTGATCCATTTCCGGCTTTTTCTGCTTATATGGTGCTGAAGAATTGAACCTAGGGCCTTATGCATGCAAGGCAAGCACTCTACCACTGAGCCACCTTTCCAGCCCCCTATTGTTATTCTTAAACTCATATGCTACAACCAATACATGCTTGTGAAGTAAAATTTAGAAAACATATACACAGACACAGACACAGACACAGACACACACACACACACACACACACACACACACACACACACACACACACACACACACACACACACACACACACACACACAGGCCTAAAAAAATAATAAACCCAGGGACTGGGAAGGTGGCTCAGTGGTAGAGTGCTTGCCTTGCATGCATGAGGTTCAATTCCTCAACACCACATAGGCAAAAAGAAAAAATGCCGGAAGTGGCACTGTGGCTCAAGTGGTAGAGTGCTAGCCTTGAGCTGAAGATCTGAGGGACAGAGTCCAGGCCCAGAGTTTGGGCCCCACGACTGGACCCCCCCCCAAAAAAAAGAAAAAAGAAAATAATAAACCCAATTTAATATGATATGATATATACATCCCCATTATACAAACATAACCTGTTTATATGGCCTAGAAATATAATTATGTGTATATACTTACATGTATAAAACTTACACAAAAATCTATACCTTTATGCATAAGAATTTATAGATTTTTGTTTGTACACACATGCACCTACACACATACATATATGTGTGTATATGTGTGTGTATGTATACAGAGACATATCTGATTTTTAGGCAAATAACCTGAATGTCTTTCTACAACTATAATGTATTTACAGCTACAACCATTCTTAAAAGCTACATTGCATTTCACTGTAAAACTATTCTGTGCTGTATTCAACTAATCTCCAGAAATTGATGTATTAAAGATTTGCTTCTTCAACTTACAGTCACACAAGCAAGATGTTTGCAAATGATTCCAGTGTCATAGATGAGTGACAATTGTCTGCTTACGCCTTGATGATTTCAATGTCCATCCACAAAACCTATCCTTCAAAAAAAAAAAAACAAAATCCCAACTGTCTAAGAATGGATTTTCCCCAAACCGACCTTGAGTCAAGGATTTGGGTTTAGATGGCTTGTGCGGCATACCCAGTGAGGGAAGGGAAATAAGAAGAGATGCTAACAAGGGCTGGTATTGCATTGAGACCCGATCCCACAGGGTACCTTCTCAGAGATTGTAGAGCACACTTCCAGGCAAGGTAGCTGCGGTGTTTATTTCCTTGCATAATTATTTGAGGATCACTGCTGGGGCATTAACCCCTTGTCCACTGTAGACGAAGGAAACACTTGTAACCTGAGAACAATTGATATTAGTGGTGGCGACTGTCTAGAGTGACATCCAAAGTAGATGATGGAGGTCCAGGAGGGCACCCATGGCCTCCCTCATTCTGGATCCCCTCTTCTCTACTGCTCTTAGCTTCCGTCCTACCACAACACTGCTGCTCCCTGACAGGGCCTCCCTGACCGCCATTTTCTACTTTCCTGCTTTCTCACTCCCGCTGTTACTCCAACACAATTTTTCCATCACACTTAAACCTATATCGCTAACTCCACTGTATTTTCCCCGTCGCTCATAGTTTTCAAGCTATTATTTCCATCTTTAACCATCCTTACATCACCCTATGCCTATCCAGCCCCTTGCCCATTTGTGATCAAATTGTAAGAGGCTGGGCTCACCTCATTCCTTAGTTAAATCCAAATTTCTATCCACTCTACACAGACTTACGCTATCTTCTTGATAATGTACTAACATCACCTTCTCTACCTCTTATGCCCAGATGCATGCAGCTGACTAGCTATCTTGTTTCTGCTTCTTTTTGTTTGAAGGAGCATAATCACTCAAAGAAAACTTTCCCATAATGCCACCGCTGTGACATTCTCCCACCTCACCCATGCCCACCTGCTTAGCTGGTTCTTATCCCCAGGGTGGGGTAGCATCCTAGATTATTTCTTACTTACTTGAGGAAGCACAGAATGTTTTTTTAAGTTTTTATGAATTTTCTCCCTTTCTTTTGGGTCCTTTTCATCAGACACAAACACAATGGTATTTCTCCTCCCTTAAAAATACCATCTTGAAACCACATGCCTCTCTAACTTTTGCCTTATTTCTTTGCTCTCTTTCATAGCAATAACCCTCAAAATTGTCACTTATAGTATACTTATTGTCTGCGATTTTTCCGCCTCTATGCTATCTTTCAAATCAGTGTCAGTCAAGCTGCCATCTCTAATATTCCTTTAAACGCCTCTTGTAAATGCCAACAATGACATCTACATTGCTAAATCCAATGGCTTGTTCCCCTTTCTCATTTTTTCTTTTAGACTTTTTTCCCTAGTAAACATGCGCTGACTTTAACTATTTCTACTAAACGGAGACTAGCTAATTTCTTGTGAAGTGAAAATTTTATTTCTTCTACATTGGCCATCCTACTGCTTTGTCCTCAAATGTTTCCACATCTATTTTCTATTATCCATATGTTTTACTCTACCAACAGAAATATCTCTCTTCCTTTTTCCTTTCCTTTCCTTAGTCCCTTCCTTTCTTCCTTCCTTCCTTCCTTCCTTCCTTCCTTCCTTCCTTCCTTCCTTCCTTCCTTCCAGCCCTCTTTCCCTTTCTCCTTTCTTTTCTTCTTGCTTTTTTTCTTGTCCTTTCCTGCCTTCCTTTCTACTTCCCTCTTTTATACCCTCTTTTCCTCCCTCCCTTCATTTCTCCCTTCTTTCCTTCTTTCCTTTTCCTGTCCTTTCCTCCCTTCCTTTCTTCCTTTATCTCTTACTCCCTCCTTTCCTCTCTCCCTCCCTCCTTCCTTTCTTATTTTCCTAATTTTACTGTCTAAATAACAATACATAAGTAATGTAGACAACTAACAAACTTCAAAGAATATTTCCCAGGAGCTTAAATTTTAATTATGAAGCTAAAATACATAGTCTGATACAAAGCAAAAAATGATTCAGATCTAATATCTGATGTATTCAAGAAATGAATATTTTAATTATTACAGATTTGGAGACAGATCTCTTGGGAGAAGTAACACTTGATCTTAATCCTGAAGGATCTCTGGGTATATTGTTTAGAGTAATTAATGTTAACTTTAACAACAACAAACAAACACCTAGATAACATGATCTTAATAATACAGTAAGTGCTTGGTTGTTTATTGCTTTATGTCACCGTTGGATGGGAATTGAGAGGCTTTTCCTGATCAGTTTTCTCTTGAGCTTTAAGGCATAGAATCTTGTAGGTATGCTTTCTCTTATACCTGATCTCTACAATCATCAGTCAGGGAAAGAAATGATTGAAGATTCGATGGGACAAGTTTACATCCAGACCTAGAAGTAGTAACCATTACTTGTACATACATTCTACTGGTCAGAATTGAACTACAGGACCCGTGGACTTGCAGGGCAGGATGTCTGGTGAGAACAAGCAATCTCTGATAAAGGTGCATTCAGGTGAAAGAAGGAAGAAGCCACTACAACAAGGTGATTAGCAGGAGCTAAGACAGAGAGCTGGAATGGAAGGAACAGATGGTGTTTATGGAGAAGAACACAATGAGAGCCTGTGGGAGTGGAGTGGGGACGGCGGGAGGGCTGAAGCTCACTACCTAATGGTATTTTTATTAGAGTAATACAGGCTTGCTGTAGAACATTTAGAAATACCCCAAATGGCAATTTAAGAAAATAAAAATTACTCATTATCTATGATGAAGAGAAAGATTACTGTTCTATTTGTTCAGTCCTTACTCTGTATATGTGTGTGCAAACACATATAATTTATAGATATATTATGATCTTACTCTATGTATAATCTTTATCTTGTATTTATCCACTGGATATTATGGATTCAATGTTTAATTATACTAGTAAATATTACTGAAGTCCTCATTTTAAAAGGCTTGTTTGCTTATTTATTGATTCTTTCAATAGTTATTTGTCAAACATCTGCTAGTGCCAGGTATTATAATCAGCTTTTGGGAGCCAGTTGATCTGTCTGTAAATAGATGCATTTCTTTGTCATCATGGACCTTATATATCCTAGTTGGAAAGATTGATGTGTACATAAGTAAGCATACAGGTAGACAGACAACTTCAGACTTCAGACACTTCAGATAAAAGTGAGAGGGAATACATGAGGAAGAGAAGCTTGGTTAGGGAAGTTGCAGGATGGAAGTGAACCTTACACTGAGTCCTCAGTGTGATTCGGGGCCAGTGGAAGGAGAGTGGAAGGAAGAGCCATTAAAGGTACCTCCTGGTCCCTTGAGACCTAATGGCTTGGCTGGAAGGCCACTGCCTAGAAAGTTTGTAAGCACTTCAGTAACGTAACCTGAGAGAGAGAGAGACAGAGAGACAGAGAGACAGACAGAGAGAGAGAGACAGAGAGAGAGAGAGAGAGAGAGAGAGAGAGAGAGAGAGAGAGAGAGAGAGAGAGAGAGAGAGAGAGAGAGAGAGAGAGAGAGAGTTAGCTGGTGCTACATTCCTGTTATCCTGTCTACTCAGGAACTGAGATCTGAGGATCGCAGTTCACAGCCAACCCAGGCAGGAAAGTCCGTGAGACTCTTATCTCCAATTAACCACCAGAAAATGGGAAGTAGAGCTGTGGCTCAAAGTGATAGCGCACTGGCCTTGGCAAAAGAGCTCAGGGACAGTGCTCAGGCTGTGAGTTCAAGCCCCATGACCACTACTACCACCACCAAAAACAACCAAAAGAATAAAGAAGATCTGATATCGTCTGAAGTGAAGGAATTCTTTGCCTTTTATTTTACTGGGCCCAGAATAAAGTACTTTATAGGGTGAATGCATCTCCTTGATTCGTAGTGACCTTACTCAAGGAACTCTCCTTGTATTTGTGGATATTCGGGGGATTTCATGAAGGTGTATGCATGCCAAAGAAACATTTAAAAGCAGCAGAAAATTATAGTCAGTGCTCAAAGAAAGTCTATGAATTTCAGAGTGTGGAATTGGAAAACAATGTTGAGCCTTTCTTAACCTCATTATTACCTGACAAGCAAGAAGATATCTGGACTGGCATGGAAATATATGGGTCTGTTGAAGAGACAGAAACAACTATAAATCAGATAAACAGGTGTGTTTGGGATTACAAGTTCATTAATGAAGCTATAGCCCTTAGAGAGAGAGAGAGAGAGAGAGAGAGAGACAGAGAGAGACAGAGAGAGACAGAGAGAGACAGAGAGAGACAGAGAGAGAGAGAGAGAGAGAGAGAGAGAGAAATTGCACTTCAGCAATTGTCATAAACAGGTTTGTTTATGAGGAGGCCTGTGACCTTGGAGCTCAGGCAATGGCTCCGTGCATCTTTTGAGAAGATTACAGTGAGTGTAATTCTGACTCTAATGGGTCTCAGGCAAAGATTGTAAGGTCACCACTGTGTCCCCGCCTCCCCCCCTCAGAAGGGTAGATACAGATGTAATGCTGAAATGAGCTTACAGGTTCATTTTTGCTTAAAAGCTCTTCATCAATAAAAAGAGTACAGAAATTAAATTTCCAGAGAGCACGCCCTTAAATTTAGAAGGGGCCTGCAGACCTCCAAGCATAAGCAGCAGCTACCTTCCCTCTAAGTGTCTTTATCTTTCACTGTTCTCACCTCTGTCCTTTTTCTCTGATCTTGAGCTTTTCTCCTTCGTTATTGGATTCAGTCTTTCTCTCCTATCTGTCTTTATAGCTCTGCTTGGAGATACATACCATGTCATCCTGTACATTTTTTATAAATAATAAATAGTAGCCAACTTTTGAAGATATTATGCGAGATCAGAGACACAAAACCCAAGCCAACATCTGAATTCTGTAGTGCCTATAGTAACCAGCTCATAATTTCTCTAGCCACCTAGACTAGGCAAGCTGACTCTACAGTTCCATCTTCACAATGAGAATGTCTACTGTCTCATTGACTTCCTGCTTTAAGTAATTTTGCAGCCATGAGAATCAGCCTCACTCTAGAAAAGACTCTGAGAGGAGTCCATGCAGAGAGGTGGATATAGAGATTCTCTTCCTTTGAAGTATTTCTCTGAGGAAAAGAGGAATTGCTACAAACTAATATCACAGGTGCTTAAAAAGTTGCATATGAATTCACTAAAAGCTAGAGGAGAGCCTGGCATCTCTGCCTCCATTTGGTTTATTTGTGTTGGAAACTGCCATCTCCACAGCCAATTTGCAATCACTTTGGAATTTGGGCAGGACATCTTTCCTACCATATCCATGGATAACATGTGAATAATTGGCCAATAAGAGATGGAGGAAATTGCCCAAAGAATAGAAACATTGGAACCTCCCTAGGGTCTGTGACAACAACTTCTCTGGAATTCCTTCAAATAAGGATTAAGACCTTGATGAATGAGGGGCTATAGCTGTGAGCAGAACAGTTCAGTAATCACACATACCTCTCTCCCCCTGATCCCAATGAGGGCTGAAGGTGAACTGAAATGCTGTCTTCCCACGACATATCTCTGACCTTCCCTGTATCTCTACTGGGCATATTAAGCAGATGCCAGACCCAAATATTTGGAAGCCTTGGAGTTTGAGCCTTAGGAAAAGACCACAATCCTATTTCATATTTGTTAAAACATCTACCATGGCTCAAAAACCATAACAAACATTTTACCCACATCAGTTGATTTAAATCAATTCACATTCACGTCAAATTCATTTAACATACACCACACAAAAGTGAAACCAGGAGTACGATCTTCCTTTTGTGGCTCAGGAAACAGAGGCTTCATAAATACGTTGCTGGAAGTCCCCATCCACAGAACCATGATTGCGTTCCAAGCTGTTGACTCCAAGGTCCACGTGATTGCTTAGTTCAGCGTAAAGCAATTCTTTGTGCACATCAGCTTCATTTAATCTCTGAGGAGTTCTCCATAGTAGGCATTATGAGCTCTATTTAATGAGTAAAGAATATGAGTTTTCAAAGTGAAGTGTTTAACTAACATGATGCAGCTGGAAAGAGCAATTTTGTATTTTGATTCAGGCTTATCATCTCCCGAAGTACTCCACTTCTTGGAATATTCTTTTCCCCTCTTTTCAAACTGGCTCCCCATTCCTTACAGACAAGGTTTAATTTTCAGTCTAGATTCCTTGGTAGTCAAAATGAGCTTGTTTGTTTTTCTCAGTATCAAACCACAAAATCAAAAGTCATGACTATTGCAATTTTAAAGCCCAGCGCTCAAAACTGAAAGAGAAAGACGAATAGGGACTGGCCCCTGCCTCAGGGGTAATGGTCTTAATTGGAAAGAAAAAGTCTCCAGATAAGTTGTGATGTTCCAAGTCACAAGGGAAGACATGACAGAAATCAAGGTGAAGATGAGGGAGAAAGGAGGGACAGACAGTCATTTCTACGCACTGCACCTTCACGCCCATAATTAAGCCCTTCAAGGACTAATCATTTAGAAGGAATCTTTTAATCAGTGTTTGGGGATATTACCTTCTACTCTTTTCAACATGTCTTCACTTTTCTTCCATCTTTCTCCCATTAAAAAGCGAATGTTGACATTAAAAAAAAGCTCCGCATTATGAGTGAAGACAGCTCTTTGAGGTTCTGTGTGATCTAAGCCTGTTCCTCAAACCATGGGAAAGTGCACAGGCAATAATGAAAAGCCATTTGTTGGGGAGTGATCAGGAAAAAGGCATATATACCTATCTCCCCAGCACATTTGTAAGACCAAGCTTTATTCTTACCACCAAACGAACAGTAACTCTTACAGACATGCGTGAGTAGCCTCTTAGACATCATCTCCTTACCCACTTATCAAGGAATAGTTTCATGGGGCAAAATGCAAAAGAAGGAAAGGAGTAGAAAATGAGAATACTACGGGTGGGTTGAGAGTCTGGTGGGGGCAGGGGTGAATTGCAAAATCTTTGAAGAATAAAGTCAGCCCAGTAGAGCTGGAGAGCTCTCAGGTAAACCTTACCTCATCATCCTGCCAGGGAACAAACCTGGTAAAAAGTTCATCATGGCAGAAAAAAAAATTAGTTTTTATCCTTCAGTCAAATGCCAGACATAAATCTTATGAGACCAAAAAGTTAGGCCATCACACATATCCTCTGACTCCAACCAAAGGTGACAGAGAGAAGAAAAAATAGCCATGATGACCTTGATAAATTCTGTCTCCTGGAGAGCTGTTGAACGTCACTCTGTGTCCCTTCTTGTTGTCACCTGATAAGTTTGGGACGTCTACTGTGAAGGAAGAAACTGCAAAGAACCTTCAATTCATGTTCTTTCAAGGATGCTAAAAAACTTGTCCAAGAGTTCTGAGTTCTCTTCTCTGTGTGTACCCTGCTGCATGCTGGGGGCAATGGGCTGGTGGTCAACCACACATATGACCTGCCCATCCTGGTCAAGAGTCTCTGTTGCCATGCTAAACAGACCACAGAGGTATAGGGAGAGGATGCCAGTGCTGGACCTTGAGGTGAGAGACATGGAAGGTCAGCTGGAAGTTTGCTCCTGTCACGTTCAGATACATGGTCTTTAAGTAGTGTTAGTGATGTTATGGAAACATACCAAATAAGGTTGGGATGTCTAAGGCATTTTCTCATGGAGTGTATCAGTGTATCATATTTTATGAATTAATTGTTGAATCTATTCCTTCAATTGTCCTAGGAAACAGGTGGCTTCAGGAGAGTTATTTTGGCCACTAAGGATATTAACTTTGATCTTATTTTCTTATGAAGCCCGGTATTCTAAACTCAAGTTTATATGGTCTGCGCTATGCATGTGGCAGTATCATTAAAAGTAAATAGATGAATGAATGACTGGCTCACTAAAGGGACAATTAGATATTTTCCCCAACGTCATGGCCTGGTCAACTACAGCAGGTTTTGTCTAGAGACCCTAGAGACAACCCTGTCCAGGCATGACAGTAACAAACTGCCTGGAGGTACATCATGCTGGAAATCATTTCCATCAGAAACTCTTCAAAGCACATCAGTCTCACACCACTCCCTGGCTGTGCTTGTTGCTTTCTTCATAGCCTGAGTCCTCTCTTACTTCTGTTTAAACCCATCTGAATGCTGGTTCCATATGTAATCTTGCTGGCTGTAGGATTACTGATGACTGACAGCCATTCCCTGAGAACATCAGGTCCGCCTGTTGCCTGGCTGTGCATGGATGCTTCAAGATGACAGGATTAAGCACAGAAGTTTCTCCAGGGACAGCCCATGTTCAGGATGTGTGTCTGAGATACTGTCAGACATGGCAGCCAGGGGACTGGCTACTAGGCCCTGATGAGTCCCCTGTGCATGAAGTAAATCACACAAACAAAGCACCCAGGTCTGCTCACAGGCCAGATTTACTGTCTTCTTGCTTCTAGGGAGTGGCCGGCCCCTTGCTCTGTTTGTCTGGCCAAGAAGATGTGGGTGGGAGGCAAAATAACTCCATCAGTCTCAACTCCTTTATTTCCAGTGATGTTTATCTAGTAATTAAATGTGTTATTCCCCTGCCCCCCCAAACCCAGCTGGATGCTTCACAGTCATATAACAGTCTCTCATCAAGGTCCAGGGATTAAACTCCCTGAACAGAATCCAGGACAGGAAATATGAGGAATAAGGAAGCAGGGAGGTAACTGAGTGTTTGCAGCTTTTTAGAACCATCGAAAGCAGCAGGGTTTAGCCGCTGACAGAAGAACCGGTCCCGGAATTAATCAGTAAGATTAGTACCTAGTTTCTTACCACTCAACAGGCTAGATGCAGAAGAATGTTTCATTCTTGGGAGCTCTTGACTTTCAGTTGTATAGCATAGTTCATGATAATGAATATTAAGGCTTCAAAGGAAAATACGAGTCTTGATTTTCTCTGCTTACCACAGAAAGATTCATCTTTCTTTTTCTAGTACGAGACAGTTACGAATGGAGCTGGATTTTGGGAAAAGAACCTCCACTTGCTTTTGGTTACCGCTATAAGTTATAAGCCAATATGGCCTCAGGATTTGGGATAAGAAGAGGTGTTCCTTTCTGATGCTCTCTTATTTGTCCCACCATCCACTTTCCTCCCATGACCTTTACAGCCCTCATTCACCACACCTCTTCTTGCAAATAGATATTTCTTTTCCATTTGTCAAGGAGGAAGGAAGTAGAGCCATTTAAAGGAAATTTCTGATCATGATTATTAAAGGTTATTAAAGGGGACTAAGCTAATTGGTCTAGGTGGATCTTGATCACAGTAATTTGGGTCCTGTGACTCCTGGTGCCAGGTGCTCTATCATCTTGTTGGGGGATGGAAGATGACTGCCACACTTTTCTCAAGCAAACATATGGATCACTCCAAGAAGACTGGAGAAAATGCACCGGCATCTCCTTTTTGATTTCATTCTCTTCCTGTTCCTGCCGTTAGCTTCCCAGTCATCCACACACCCCCTATCCTGTCTCCACTCCCCACATGTGCCTGCCATTAATTATTAATGATCCTCTCCTCCTTTTGGCCAGTTTCCTGAAATTTTTAGCCACCACAGAGATTGTGTCTCTTCCAGAAATCCTAGTGTTAGTACAGGCTTGTTGCCAGGGACTCCTGTGGGCATAAGGTCATTAAGAATTAGACAATGATAGAGATCACTCACATTTACACTTTATAGATTAGGACACACAGGCTGGAGATCTGTAATACAGTACCCAAATCCAAATAGATAATTGTGATTGAATAGAGATGATACTCTGGCTGTCCTAACTTTCAGATTGCTAATAGTCCTGGCCATTGAGTTCTGTACTAGCTCTTAGCTCTTTTCACTGCTTTCAACTCTAAACTCCATGATTAAAATTCTTCTGCCTTTCTATGTTTTCTGGCTCTGGTATCTTGCAGATCGTTTTTAATCCATCTTGTTTTCTATGATCTCTATGTCTCCATGATGACTTCATCCTTCTCCTCACTCTTCAAGCTTTATGAATATCATGCTTTTGTTCAGTCCCCTTTAGAAAAGCACAGAGAACTTGGGTTAATAGAAAATAAGTTCGATATTCCTTGCCACCATGACCTGAGGGGAGTTATTAAGAAGTATCTCTTCTCTTCCTGGAGATATTTATAATGTGCCGGCTATAATTGTGGCTGAAATTTTAATATCAAAGGTATCATGTTTTTCCCTATATTTTCTTTTATTTGCAATTACCCTTGGGAGAAGAACATATCAGAGCATATTCAGGGCAAATACTCTGAAACCCAGATTATAGTAGTGAACTATAGTGAGCTATCTAAATGTACAATAGACGGGGGGGGGGGGGGGGGAGGGAGGGAAAGGGGTGGACAGAGAAGAGCCCCCAACGAGGAAGGCTAAACACTGTGTGGATGAGGTGGGTAGACAGCATTAATCTGAAGAAATGTACAGTTTCATTGTTCCAGTTTAGTTGGGAGAGAAGGCAGATAAGGAAGTCTGGCCTCCAGAAAATAGAAGATTAGAGATGTGTGCTAAGAACCAAGATGAATACAAGGATCTAAATAGAGGGGTGATGGTTTGGAGGGTGAAAAGCACTGAAAGCAGGAGGACTGGATTACAAGACTGGACCTCAGAAGGACTGATCTACTTTCACGCTACTTGCACTTGATTTTGAATATGTGATTGCTTTTCTTTGGGCCTCAGTTTCCTTAATAGTACAATGAAGTAGTTGGATTTGCTAGTCTGTCTTAAGCTCCTGATTCCTTGTTAACTGTTGAAGCTACATTCCCTCACATCGCAGTTCTACCTTGAACCATTTGTCTAGGTACAAGTTCCTTTGGGCTTTACCACAAACCAGCTAAATCTTATCCTTTCTCTCTCGACCTCTACTTTTCTCTCGTCCATAAACAGAAAATGTCTGAATGTTTTATACCAAGCAAAACAAACATCTTTCGATGCCTCACTTTACTGAAAGAGCAAAGCCATGGGGGCCTCAGCCCTTGATGGAATCCCTCCCTCCTTTCCCCTTCCTGTTCTACCCTAACTCATCCCCTATACCTAGCCGGTTGAACTCATTTAATGTGTAAATGATAGCAAATCAGGAACCTCCTGCTGCTTCTAATGATAACACTTCCTGTAATTTGCATGATAAAATTCAACTGATTTCAGATAGCATTTGTCAGGACAGATAGGTGACACTATGGCTCTATGAGGGGAATAAATTACTACCTCAAGTGTGATGCCAGAGAAGTTGTGCATTCCGATTGGCTGACATTCAGTCCCAAACAAAAGCACAAAGCTTTGCCTAATGGAGCAATGAAAAAGGATATCTAGGAAATATTAACAAGTTCCGCATGGTAATTTATGCAAATGCACACCATAACTCAACTGAAGAGGTTCAGCTTATATGTAGAGAAAGGAGCTGCACTAGCCATGGATTTTATGGAACTGATACTACCTCATTTCCATCTCAGAGGGTTGTGGGTCTCCATACAAATTAGCACTGGAGAGACCTAGAGTAGCAATCCCTTCTCAGACCACCTGCAGCAGACCCATCAAGGGGTACCTATTAAATGCAGATTCCAAGGGTTTTAACACAGATCCCTGAAAGCTGTTTGTAGAGCCTGAAAAGCTGCATTTTAGTAAGCATTTGTTTTCCCCGGGGAAGTTCTGATATGCATACTGTTAGACTGTTTTTCTGATCTGGCCTGCCATGGTCAGTACTGTCAACACCTAGGGTTTTGTGTGTGTGTGTGTGTGTGTGTGTGTGTGTGTGTGTGTGTGTGTGTGTGTCTGTCTGTCTGTCTGTCTGTCTGTCTGTCTGTCTGTCTGTCTCACACACAGAGTGACCACCATATTCATTTTGTAAATTGTTTGAGTTGCTTCATCTCATGAACTTCAAGTTCTTCTTTAAAAAAAACTAATCTGATTACTCCTTGAGAGTTTTAACCCATGATTCCCTTTTGAAGCCTAAGCCAAGTCTTCTGGCCAAGCAAAACATATGTGCAGGTGGCCAGTTGGCCACCTGTTCTAGAGAGCCTCCATAAGCATGTCTCTCTGGAGTTCTGTGGCCTTCCACATACAAGGGAGACAGCCAACACAGACTCCCTGTCCAACTCTACTTCCACCACTTTTTTAAAATCTTAATATTTTTTTATTGTGAAAATACCGTACAGAGGGGTTACAATTACATGAGCAAGGTAATGAGTACATTTCTTATCAAACATTGTTGCCTCTTCCTTTGTTTCCCCTTCCCATCCCTGCCCTCCCATCCCCCCTGCCCACCAAAGTTGTAAAGTTCCTTTTTTGACATAACTCATTGTTGCAATGGGTCCACATGTATCCCTATTTAAACAATTTGGTTTTTTCCCTTCCCTTCCCCAAATTATACCAACATCAAATACAGTGAAAACAGGGGTTATTCCATGGGGGAGGGACATACAAAGCAACAAAGAAATCATCTTATAAATATGTTAGAAAAAATAGAAAAATGAATGGATCAAGAAAATGTGCTTTACACACATACACACACACACACACACACACACACACACACACACACACACACAATGGAATTCTATGCCTCCATCAGAAAGAATGACATTGCCCCATTTGTTAGGAAATGGAAAGACTTGGAAAAAATTTTATTAAGTGAAGTAAGCCAGGCCCAAAGAAACATAGGACCCATGGTTTCCCTTATTTCTACCACTTTTTGTCCCCACTATCACTTTTTACTCATTCTTATTCTACCACTGCTTTTATTTATCTATTTGGGTCACACTATGGTTTGAACTTGGGGCCTTACGCTTGCTAGGCAGGCCCCTGACCACAGAACCATGCCTCCAACCCTAATTTTACCACTTCTACAAGAGCACTGTATGCAGACTAACTCATTTCCTCCTATCAGTACCTGAGAGTTTTGGAACCATTTCAAAGCCATTGTGCTTCAAGTTATGTTATTTGCTTTTATTTTTTTAAGAGCAGCTAAATTTCCCACACACCTTAGTATCTCTTTTAATTTGTGTAATGTATGTATTAAAATATATCCAGTACTTTCAATGACACTTCTCAAATAGTAGATTTTCAATAAACAGTCACTGAATAGAACATGAGACAATTACTTGCTAAAATAGTGAATGAGAATGGGAAAATACAGGGCAGCAGCAATCTACTTCAGTAGCTCTATATTTTAGCATACAGAACTAAGATTTGTTTATATATAAATAGGCTCAAGATTTTCCACAGGTTATTACATTGCTTATTCTCTAGAAGACACGTAGTAACACATGCATTTTATTTAAAGAAATTTGACTTACTAGGTTACAATTCTTACCCAAATCTTGCCAAGGATGCATTCAGTTTGAGGTTTATGTGACAATCTAACCCACAATATTTCCATTTCAGCCCTGTGCTTCCCAGCATAATAATAATAATAATAATAATAACAATAATAATAAATAACTGCTTCATCTGTTTCTCTCCTCTACATTATTATTGTTTATTTCTTTTGTCTGAAACTGGTTTCCCCAGTTTAAACTATTATATGATTACCTAGGCCCTACAAAAGATTCGTTGCTCATTCTCAGAGCCAATTTTTCTCGAGAGTTGTATGCAGAGCAGTATCTTCTCCTTTTACTCAGCCGGACTCCCGGTCATTCAACATGCATAAGAAGCAGTCATACTGGAGTTCTGGTGGCTCACACCTGTAATCCTAGCCACTCAGGAGGCTGAGATCTGTGGATCGTGGTTCAAAGTCAACCTGGGCAGGATAAGTCTGTGAGACTCTTATCTCCAATTTACCACCAGAAAACCAGAAGTGGTGCTGTGGCTCAAGTGGTAGAGCATGAGCCTTAAGCTGAAGAGCTGAGGAACAGCGCCCAGGCCCAGAGTTCAAATCTCATGACTGACCAAAAAACAAAACAAAACCAAAAAAAAAGAAGGAGCAGTCATCCTGGGGCCTTTTGCTGTGTATGTATAGATAGATGGGGATGACCATGTAAGGGGTCATCAGGAGCTGGTGGAAAGTGCATCCTATAGGCTAATATAAGATGACTCACTATTTGCCACCTGCTGCTCCCTGCATTGAAATATATGCATAGAACCCACAATGCTCTCAGCTTCTGAAACCCCAAATCCAGCCAGTATTTCCTTAAATCCTGCCCTCTTCTTTATTGGAAGTGTAAGGTCATCATAATAAATCAGCAGATCATCTAGCCTGCAACTGCACTCATGATTCTTGTAAGGGAATGTCGGGCCATCTGTCGATGACAGAGCATTACTGGGACAAAGAAAAACCCAGAGGGATTCCTCCAGTTTTTCCTCAGCCCACAGCCACCTGAGTCCAAAGGTATCTTTTCCTCAGTCCAACTTCTCAGGCCAGCCAACCCCTAACCAGGCTCCACATCATCTCTATTCTGGTCTTTAGCTTGCCTGCCTTTGGCTTCAGCAAAGCCTGGTTTCATCACTTTCCTCTTCACATCTTTTCTCTAACTGTTCTCTTTGCTCCCCACAGGCCCACTGCCTGGGCTGCCTTTGTTCTTCTCACAAAGGGAGTTGTCAGGATTGAAGGCTCTTTTCAGGAAAGCAGAGAGGAGGCTCTTGTTTTTCTGAGTCACAATCAGATGCATTATTTGCTCTTCCAGGCAGAAGGCACACATAACTACATAGGAGGCATCACATATTCATAGGTTTAGGGTAAGTAGGAATGTGGGGGAGGAGAGGATGGCACAATTCATCACTGGAGGAAAAGGAGACAAATAAAAATGTAGAGGAACGAAGAAAGAGAAGGAATCAGAGCCAAAAATGGACAATGGGCTTGGGCCAGGGAGACCGTTTAGTAGTGGTACCAGTGGCCCCAAGACTTCAATAACTTACCCCAGGGTTAGTGTTTTTTTTAATATCACAATCTTTCATGCACCCCCTTTCTGAAGCTCAGGGGTTCAGTGGGTGTTTGGGCATTCCAGTCCAGCGTGACATCCAGAATGACATCCTTCAAGTGCCCCTTTGGGCTCCTTTGGGGGCTGATGAAATTAGAGTTGTCACTGTAGAGAAAAGTAGCTCTGCAGTGGCCATGACAAGAGAGGTCAGGCCCAGGAGGGGAAGTCGCAGTATGCAGTCCTTCCTGGGCAATTTCACCAGGTGCCAGGCCCAGAGCCCCAAGGGCAGTGATCCAGCCTTCGCTTTTCATTTGTCACTCTGCCTTCATTTCTGTCCTTGTTAACGTGGTCTAGCGACAAAGAGAGTGAGTGAGATGGGCACCTTCTGCAGCGGATGATGATGCCAAGTTCACACATCACCATCAGGACCCCATCTGGCTTTGCCAGTATTTTCACACCCGGAGTCACTCCACAGAACACCCTGCGATGAACTGATTCTGATTGACACAAGCTGTGCTCAGGGGCCGGCATTCAGTTCATGTGCAACTAGGGCTTTATGACCATACTAGTGAGTGCTGCTGACCGGGAGGTCAATTAACTAATGCTAGACACTACTTTCTTCTTCACAACACTTGACACCGCCAGCAGAGGACATGTTGCAGATTACTCACAACAGTAATTAATTGGGGCATAATCAACCGTGCAAGGAAGCCAGTTGGCGTGGTAGAGATGATCCAACCTTACATTCCTGGGATCAGACTCCCCAGTCAAGCAATCAGTGCACTGGGAAAGAGACATCTTGAGTTCCAAGGGGCAATACTTAGTTCAGGAAATATCTAGCTTCATCCTGGGCCCCAAGTTGCAATGGCTGACAAATTTTCTTTCTTTGATTTAGCTCATGATTCTAAGAATTAATTCTTTCAGGTGCAAACTTACAGGTTCCCAAATCAGGGAATGGCATTCATTGTGTGACTCGACTTGGGCCACTTGTGTAATTCTAGGCAAAAGCTAATTTGCCTAGAGTCAATGATAATATCTACCAATTTAGTGTTGGAGATCCAGTATTTAAGATATGAATTCCTGCTACAAAGCAAAGACCTTAGGAGGAAAACACCTTGAGCATTGTAAATTAATGTGATCATAATAATCATAATAAAGAAGGCAGCACTGATCATGATGCTACTGAATTATTATCATCATCATTACCACCAGCCATTACCACCACCACCACCATCACCATTACCATCACATTAATCTGTATTGAGACCTTTGTTCCAGGTACTATTTTAAGTACGTGTTACACATGGCTCCTTTCATCTTATTTTCAGTGATGTAAGGAAAGTCTTAGGTGCTAGAAACCTAATCCAGCAGGCTCTTCTAAATGCAACAGTGTCTGTGACGATAGCTGGAGGAGAGCAAATAATTACCTCTTAATTTCAATCAGGGAGCCAAATGGAATGAAGTCATGTAAAGCCAAGATACAAAACTTAAGGGTTGGGCTCAGGTAAACCCCACACTCACAATCTGAAATGTGATTACCTCCTAACATCTCCTTTTGTTTTGTATTCTGAGCCCACAGGCTGCCCTACTAGCTTTTCCTTAATCTTGGATCTAGTTGTGAAGGTTCAGTGAGATCTTGTGTTTAAGTGATTGGCATAAAGTATGCTTTTTAACAGTCTGTCCTTTCTTTTTTGTTTGGTTTTGATTTTGAGACTGGTATTACCAAGATCTTCTTGGAGAACAAGAAGAGGAAAGGAAGAGATCATAGAGTCTGCTTGCCTTTGGATTTGGTGTTAACGAATTATAAGTATTAAGAAAGCCCTGATGACAGACTTCACAGTTTCAGATTATGCTTTACTATACTCACTTGGTGTCTTGACCCTGGTCTGGGACCTACCAACAGCTTTTCCTCCCCATGAGGTGAAGGTGCTATTTTCCAACCAGTGACGGAGACATGCATCAGCTGTTCTGGAGAGGCTGGCTTGCTTTCCATATCCCACATGCATGGGATATCCTCATGGTGTTTGTAACCCACTACCCATCTGCAGTTGTATCAGCTCTCCTTTGGTCATACACATGTGCCCTGTCAGCAAAGGGGTCTCCCACTGGGAATTTCTATGTCATAGAAACAAACTTATGATTCAAGAGAGCAGTTATGGCTTGACTAGACCTTGACATGAGAGACCTAGGAGAAAGGAATGCTTACCCTCCTATCAACAGGTTATTGGAATTTGCAACTAGAGCTGGGTCATCTACATCCATTTCTACTCAGTGTTACAATTTTGTACCAGGAATAAGACAGGACACCAACAAGGCTAAAATTGGATGATCCAGGGACTTTGCTTTAGAGACAACACAGACTGGCCCTTTCTAGAGAAAAAATACTCAGAGATAAACTTTCTCTCCTATGCAAGAATTCTAAATAAATCTCTCAATAACCTTCATGAAAGAAGAAATTTCTTATTCCATACTCTTTGCTAGGCTTGGGACGGAATTATGAGTGTGTGTGTGTGTGTGTGTGTGTGTGTGTGTGTGTGTAAATAAGAGATGCTGAGGTTCTTTTTTGTTAGTAGGTACCAAAGCAATTTCTCTTCCTGTTAAAGCAAGTTGCAACACTTCTAGCACATGCTCAGTATCTTAGCAGCCATCTCCCTGTCCCCAGCATTAGAGCTATAGAGGGAAATCCGGACTAATCTTAACCATAGGGATGTTGTCAAAACAGCATGACATTATGCTTTAAGGGCCTTGTGCATTATGCATCGTTCTCTGCCTTCCTCACTTTCTTAATGACATAGTCACATGGCCTCTTCTTCTATCTTAGCAAAGAGAGCACAGAGAAAGAGAAAGTCTCAGAATGGCTCCTTTAAGGTGTCTGGTTACTTGCTAATTACTGATGAAGTCCTATCTGAGGAACTTCCCTAGGCTTGAGGCTGTTTTGTTCCACCAACACTCGGTATTATATTTGGGTACTACTGAGCACACTGTACCCCTTGGGTCCTCACCTATTGGGAAGATGACTTCAGAGTCAGCATGGACCCCAAGTACCAAGATCTCTCAGATCATTTCCTGAACATAATGTTTCAGGTAATGCAAGCAGAAATAGGTTGGAGATTTGGAATGGCCAAGAGCCATCAAGCACTCTTTTTGTGATTCTCAATTACCTTAGAAATTGGGGGAGTTTTCCTCTACATATCAGTCACTCAGAATATGGGGAGACACTAACACTTCAGACTTACTTGGCCTAGGTCAGACAAAAATACCTTAACATCATTTTATATTTAACTTTGGGGAAAAAACCCCATGATCAGATCATGTGTCTCTACTTCAACTGGCTGCAATGTTACTGCTGCAGTAAACATTATCTCTGGAAGGTGTAGCCAGCCCCCAAGGACTGACCTCATACTTCCTCACGCCATCCCTCACCTCATCTGACATCCCTAAAACCTGCCCCAAGTCTCTCCTTCCCCTCCCGTCTCCACCCAGCTCCTTTGTCCCACACAGAAGTCCCTTCTCTGCTCCCATGCCTTTCCCACGCCCAATTCATTCTGCACACTGGCAGTTGAAAGACCCTTTTAAAAGGTAAGCCTGTTTCATGTCTTTTCTTTGATTTAAACAATCCAAATATTTCCATTTGCTTTCAGAATACAGTCCCACCTGTTCTCCTGTTTCCCTGCCCCAATGATGCCCCAAGACGCCCCCTGCCCATCCTCTGGTCACACACATACTACTCTGCCCTTAGCTTCCCACTCAAGACACCAACCTCTTTATTCTTTTGAACAAAAGAGATGTATACATGCTTTTCTGACTCTCAGCCTTCTTACCAGTGGTCCCTCTGCTTAGAATTCTCTTTCTCATCAGTCCTTGGGCTGTTTGTTTCTTTCTTCAGCTGTCAGTTTAAATGCCACTTCTGCCTATAGAGGCTTATTCAAGCACACTCTGGAAAGCATTCCTACCCCCTTCCCAAGTCTTCTTTGTAGTATTTAGATCAGTTCCTTTCATGCCCCTTAAAGCAATTCAGTATGCTATGATGATGTGTTATTGCTTCATCAGTGCCTACCTCAATAACCTCTAATCAACAAGGGAAACAAATGTGCTTCATTTCATATTCACTCTGACTCAACTCAGTGCCCACTACAAGGGTAGGAAGGCCTTGCTGTGTCGATTGGTTAACTGGGTAATCTTTCTGTGTTGAAAAATAGCAAGAAAACACCCACAGAAAGAATGTTCTTGAATAGGTTTCCATTGGCTAACAGCCATTGGATGGATGATAGCAGTTGATAAAGGGAGCCAAACAGTATTAATATTAACATAACCACATTAGCATATTCAGAAATGGTTGAAGAAAACAGAAAAATAGGCCAAGCCAGACTGACTGCATTAGGAGGGTCAATGTCAAGAAGAAAATGTATCAGTTACTCACAGCAAAATACTCATCAAGAAAAGCCAGCTGGAAGCATGGAGAACAGTTTTCATCTTCTTTATTCGGGCAATGGGAAGGATCTGATAGCTCCTCTGCCAATTTAAATGAAATTGAATCCCATAGGGTTGCTTACTGTAGGATTTTATTTTTAGGCACCAGTTATCATCTAGGGGATGTATCCTGTTTCTTTTTATAGCCAGACCATGGCTATTGGCTCCCAGTACCTTTGTTCTTTCCTTGTCTGGATACAGAAGGTGAAAAATCTGAAGCCTGGGTGTGATTGCCTCCCACCCAGAGGGCCATGGCCCCCCAAAATTCCCAGGGGCCGCTCAGCAAGGCCTCCCCCTTTCACTGTTGCTCATCCAAGACCCTGCTGCAGACCTTTGGTGGGGGGTTTCATGGCTGGAGGCAGAGGTTCTAATAAATCAACTGGTATCCCACCGAGGGACCCCGGCAATGCAGCCATTTAGATATGAACAGACCAGAACCAGAGCTAACCCATTCTTCATCCTGCCCGGTGCTTCCTTTCTCTGGAGGTGACTTTTGTTGTGCCTGAACTAAAAGGGAATCCTGGAGCCTGTGCTATTGTGAGCCTCCAAGCCGGCTCTGTGTGTGTAAAGAGGAGGAGGGGGAGGGATGCACAAACTCCTGTGTCTTTGCTCCCTCCTCTTCTTCTATTTTTTATTATCATTAATAATGAAATATTGAGACCAAGCTGCTAATGAGCCTAAACTCCCTCCTGTTAGTTTATTTTTTTTCCGCCTTCAGACTGTCACTTCAGAGTAAATTACTTTTCTCTGCCTCTTGTTCCAGTAATATCGCACCAGCATGACCCTCCCCCTCCCACCCCTGTTCTAATTTCAGGGTTATTCAGTTTCCCTCTCCGCAGTTTGCTAAGCAAGGGAGGTCGTCCCATCTATCATACTTAAACCTGCACAACGTGTCCTCTCCTGCAATTGAGACATCATTCTTGATGCACTGAGTCGAGTCGAGATTTAAATACTGACACAATACGTGCAGATAGAACCTATAAATAAGTAAATGAATAATAGATAGACATATCTATATGTTATTTCTTGTGTTCTGTGGAAAAGGAGTTAGAGACCATGAGCACAGTGAAGTCCGTTGGAGGGAAGCCGGGGCCGTACACAGACTGTGGTCTCTGCCATCTATTCCACAGCCCCATCCGCTCAGCTCTAGCTTCTGTTCATTTCATGGCACACTAAGCATTTCCTTGTCAATTGGGAAATGTCAGGATGTGAGAACAACCAACATTAAGTAGATATTTCACAGCAGCATGACAGCAACTGTTTCAAATATGCTTTTGTCTTCTGTTCAAAGATGCTAAAATGGTCTTCGTCAAACAGCCACTGCTTCCTGTTGCTACTCAGGAATACAAAGAACTCAGGACAACTACTTCTGCCTTCCATTTCTTCCCAGAGAATCTTCTTCTCCTTCCTGTCTTCCTGCTCCTGAAATTTAGGACTCACCTGCCTTAGTTTACATCCCAATGTTACCACTTACTCACTCACTTTGGACAACTACTCCAACCTCTCCATGTTTGTGAGGACAATATTGATTTCATAATGTGTTGAGAAATAAATGCACTAACCCATGTGCTGTGTTTTTGACAGTACCTCACACTTTGTAGATGTACTTTGCTTTTTTGTTTGTGTGTTGTCTTTCATAGGGGACATTTTTTATGTGTATATCAATACTAGAACTTGAACTTAGGGCCTGGACACTGTCCCTGAGCTTTTTCCCTTGAGGCTGGAGCCCTTTCACTTGATCAATAACTCCACTTCTGGCTTTCTGTTGGTTAATTAGAGATAAGAGTCTCAGAGACTTTCCTGCCTGGGCTGGCTTTAAGTAGTCATTCTCAGATCTCAAGCTTCTAGTTTAACAGGATTGGCACCTGGCTTTGTTGCACTTATTACTAGTAGGAATTCCAACCTCAAACAGAAAAACTCTCCTAGTTATCAATCACTCCATCCATTCTATATACAACAGAATATATGTCTAGTGCTAGAGTTGATCATCAGACATTGCTGTGTAGGATCAGTAGAATCCGACCAAGAGGAAAACAATGGTAATTTTAATCCTGATTTTATTTAAAACTTAGATAGTTAATCATGAACTTTCTGCCTTAATTGGATTTTTTTCAAATTGAATTAGAATATCATTTGTCTTGCTTATTGAATTTTTTCTAATCCTTTAATTTTGCACATAGTACATGTATATCACGGGTCAAACTTGTTTACCTTCGCCCCAGCCCTGTCTGGCCAGAAAGCAAATCTCTTCTTTTCCCATCTTTTCTCTTAGGTTATGGCTATGTTTTTCTACAATATATACCTTTTTGATAAAGGACCATCCTCCTAGTATTAGTATTGGAGGCAAAAAGAAAGAGTCAGTTTTACCTAAAAAGCAAAGATATTTGGATTAAATATAAAAAACAAAAGCAAGCATAAAAATATACTTGAGATCTATTATGACTATCGATTAGGCTATCAAATCTCTCCAACTGATCCATAAAATTCTGTTTCACCTCTCTTGATAAGACATGAATAGGGACTAGCTGGGTGGTAGAGTTCTTTATGAACCTGCCCCTCTGGGTACAAGATGGAGCAGAGAGAAGTGGCAGACAACAGAATTCAGAATGTGTAGCTTTTCCTTTCTTATCTCCATTTAGTGAGTAAGACTGCCCTAGGGACTCTGGCAAGGACTTCTTCTGTGTCACCAGATCAGGGAAGAGCTGCACGGTATTTGTTCCTTTGAGTCCTTTTGGTTCAAAAATAAAAGGGCAATGGTTGGTCAAAGGAAAGGATCACTATGCAGGCTTCCAGCAACCCTTTCTAAAATGATCATCTACCATACTGCTACATCTACATCTCCTGAACATTCAGGATGCTGGTGGACAATAGCGCTTTGAGGCTCTGACACAAAGTCCTAGCACCTTTAAGCATCTCCTTATAACTATTTTTGCATACACTTGTATACCACCCAATTGATTTATACCTATAAGTTTGTAAGCTAAGTCTAGTGGCCTCATTTAAGGGAAAACCTGCATCCTTTGTCTCTCTGACTTACTTCACCTAGCACAACTTTTTTCCAAGTCTTTCAATTTCTTTACAAATGGTATAATATCATTCTTTTTAATGGATGAGTCAAATTCCATTGTGTACATAGATACACCACGTTTTCTTGATATATGTTGAGACTATTCTATCTCTTGTTATCCCACAAAAATTTACTAGCTAATTCTTCCCTAATGGTTAAAAACAAGAGAGCTGAGATTTATCATCACACAATTCACTAGCCTGATGTCTATTAATTAATCCAATGCAAATCTTCTTTTTGCTTCTTCTTCAAATTGATTCTGGCTTGCAGCAAAGTGTCAGTAATGCCTTTGTTCCAATTTGTTCTTCCAATATTTGCAAATATGCCTGAAGAATATATTAAAATGTCAGAACTTGAAACATTGGACCACTTACTTGTGTAAACGTGCTTCAAGGTCAGACCTAATATGAAATCTCTAGGACAGTCGTCCTTGGATTTCAGCATGCATCAGAACTGCCAAGAGGAGTTCATTGTACCCAAGTGGCTGGGGCTCATACTTAGAGTTCCTGACTCAGTAAGTCCGGAGGAACATCCTGGAATTTGTGTTTCTCACATGCTTGCATGTGTGGTTGATAATCTTTGTTATCAACTTGATTACATTGAGAGACACAAAGAAAATTGTTACTGAGAAGAGAATCAGTGCTGTGACAAGACCTAGTTTTGGGATTCACAAGCCTCTAGAACCCTGTGGCAGGAGGAATTTGACAATGTATGGGAAAATCAAGCCAGATAAAGCTCAGTATTCTGCAAGTAGAGCTTACTAAGTGATTCTGGTGAGGGGTCAGATGGCCAGAATCTGCATAGAAATGGGGACAGTAAAGGATTTGCTTATGGGGGTATCGGGTGGGAATAAGTCCTCTTATGGGAGTCAGGTTTGAGACCACCACATTATACTTTGGACAATAATCCTTAGGGGCCATGCCCTGAGATCTTGTGGGAAGATGAGGTTGAAGTTGACAGAAATTATGGAGGAAATTTCCAGGAAGCACAACATTTAGGTAGTAACATGGTTAGATGGCTAGTTGTTTTAAGCCAGATTTATAGTGAAAGCCAGAGCAAAGAGCAGAAAAGATTTGGGAAAAAAATCACAAAAATTTGAAGTTTTGCCATAAAAGAAGTAGGTGAAAATTTTCAGTCAGGGAGGGTCAGTTGCTCAAGATGTCAGTTCCATTAAAATAAGTCAAGAACTTTGCACTGGGCCCATAGAAAACATGCCTTGAAACAATCAACAAATAGCAACCTATCACAGTCCCAAAGGTATAAGAGTGGTATCTTCATTTTAGAGATTTTCATTGAGAAGAGAGCTCCAGGGCACCCTGCTTGTATAGAGACACCTAGGGAATAGTTTCCCTGGGTTTATTTCCCTATATACAGCCATAAAAATCATTCAAAGACTGCTATAGCCATTGTTCAAGTTGGCCCTGGTACATATACACTAGCAACAGACCTTGGCCCTGTTCACAATGTGCTGCTGCTTCTAGCATATAGAATTCAAGAGCTATAGGGTCAAGAAGGCGTCCACTGTGATCTTAGAGGAAAGCCTTTAGAGCCAAGCAGTCTGTGGTTAGAGTCTCTGTGGCCATTAACAGGATGGTGTGTCATGAAGCTGTAAGAGTAAAGCCAAAACTGCAGTAGAGATCCTAGGAAGTTAGGGTCTCTAGGAAGATGTCAGGTATGTGGACTTCCTGCCAAAGAAACCAGCAGGTAGCGAGCAGAACCAGCCTAGGAGGGCAGCCACAAGGGCAGTAGCCATCAGTGCTGCCCAGGCCCTACAACGGTTGCCATGGCTCTGCTATGTGTTGAGTATGGGGCTATTGGACTTACTATTTGCCCAGCCTGGTTTTGTTCATGCTTTGGTCTGATTCCCTTTTCTGTACCATCTTTCCTTCATTTTTGGAATGGGACTGTTCAACCCAGTCCATCATTATCTTGGAAATGTCTTAGGGCTTGTACTCTGGGACTGGGCACTGTCCCTGAGCTACTTTTGCTCAAGGCTAGCACTCTACCACTTGAGCTACAGCACCACTTCTGGCTTTTTCTGTGTATGTGGTACTGAGGAATCGAACTCAGGCCTTCACGCATACCAAGCAAGCACTCTACCATTAAGCCACATTCCCAGACCTTTTTTTTTTTTTTTAAGATTTTTTTTTAATTTAATTTTATTTTATTTGTGAACATACTGTACAGAGGGGTTACAATTACATGGGCAGGATAATGCGTACATTTCTTACCAAACATTGCAGCCTCCTCCTTTGTTTACCCTTCACATCCCTGCCCAGCCTCTCCCTCCCCCCCAATCCCAATCCTTCTCCTTCCCCCCCTTCCCCTCCCCCCCCCTGCACCGACGTTGTAAAGCTCGTTTTGGACATGACAACTTGTACTTCTCATTGTTGCAACAGGTCCGCCTGTATCCTTAAACAACTGGTTTTTCCCCATCTCCTCCACAAGTTATACTGACATCAAATATAGTGAAAGCAGGGGCAGCTGAGTTTATCTGGAGTTTCAAGGAAGACTTTTGGATTTGGACTTTGTAACAATTGTGGAAGAGTGGAAGTTGGGGGACTCTTGGATACGAATTTTGAATCTTGGGTATGAATTAAAGGCATTTTGCATCGTGAGATAGACATGAGCCAGGAAATGTTATGTTTTGGATCTAGAACATCTCTGAGAAACCTGTGTCGTAAAAGCTGATTGAAAACAAGTGGCACTACTAGGAGATAGTAGAACTGCTGAGAGGTGAGGCCTAGTAGAAAGGAAGCTGGGTTGTGGGAAGGGGCTTTTAAGAAGTTATTTTCTTCCTCTCCCGCTAGTTTTGCTTCCTGGCTACCAGGAAGTAAGCAGGTCTCCACAACTATATACACCCTACATGATACTCTGTGCCACTCTGGGCAACAGGCCCAGGAGACCATGGACGAAAACTTCTAGAACTATGAGCCAAGGTAAATTTCCTACTTGAAGTTGATGACCTCAGATCATCCTGTCGCAGTGATGGACAACGTACATACCACGTAATGTTTGCGCTGCTTATTTAGAGAACATACTTAGAAGAATTCTGTGTGTTTTTCTTCCCTAGATCTACTTAGGTCACAACTTCAAGTCAGTGCTTTCACTGGTCATTTGGACAATCCTACAAATTCAGTGTTGAGAGACCCTATCCTTCTACTTTCCCAATGAAGGCGAACAGTATACTTACTTGTATGAATTCCCTTTTAATTTTCTATCTCCTGTATCTTTGACCTCCTCTGTGTCCTTTATGTCCCTTTTATCAAGGTAGATGGGAGAAGAGAGCGGGGGGGTGGGAGGGGGAGCACACCCACTGCTTCGTGGCTTGTCACCTTGTCATTTCACGAAAAGGAGAGTGGATAAAGTTGTCTAGAGAGTGCTGAAGAGGAAACAGAGAGATGCTTTAGTCAATTTAAATCACTGTCTGCTATACTGCTCAAGGGTGTTTGAACTTCTATTTTATTTGGGATATATTGTTTGGTAAATGGCCTTAAATTTTCTACTTTGCACTAAATATCAACTGTATCCAAGGCTGTTTTGGTGGTGCTTCTGTTTCTATTCTAATTATTTGTCACCTTACAATAACCCATCTCTGTAGAGAGAAAGTGTTCCCTCTCTGTGTAAAATTCCAGCAGGTAGGGAAAAAATGCTCATTCTCATTCAGAGGACTATGATTCCCTCTGTAAGACCTTCCAGATGCCCTTTATTTCTCACATTCTTGCTAAAAATGGGGGTGGGAATACAAGCAGATAGGGAGTAAAAAGGAGGAAGAAATGTATAAAACTTCCTATCCTTCTTTCCAGTACTTTATTCCTTCTATATGTCACTCACTTGCCTGTGTGAGAACATGTGAATGAATACCTGGGTGGAAGTCAGCTTTCTTCAGGAATCTGACAAATTGAATGATGTATAACCATGTATGCTGGAAAGCATCCTTTAAATAGCCCATAAACTACTACCTACACATAGACATACCATTACATATGATGAAATAATGCCGTTGTATATCAAGGAAGGTTAAATAGGAGACATTCACATTGAAATGTTAGCTTTGGGCTCCTTTTCTGAAGTTTATAAAAAGAGATTGAGTTGCCATGAAATCTATTTTGGAGGCTGGCAACTCTGCCCACATACTTACTTTTCCACTGCTCCTGATCCCATTGGGGTGTCTATTTTCTACGTAGAAAATATAAGTCACTGCAAGCACTTCTGCTACAGAGCGTTTATGTCACTTAGAGATCCTTAGGAAAAGGAGCTGTTGTGCTAAAAATCATTTCAGACTAACAACAGCTATTTATATGTGTATAGTACCTTATACTTTTCACAACAACTTTGCATACATTTTCTCCTTTGAGGATGACTGTATTCTTGAATAAAATGCATACAGAACTGGTACTGTTTGCCCTCAGTTTACACATAGGAAAAGTCCCCAGCAAAGAGACAGGGTAACACTTAATTTCACCAAAGAAACTTGGAAGTAGAGGGAGAATTAGAACTGACAAAAATATGCTTCATAGAACATTGGGTTTAGACTAGTATTATTATACCCCAAGTCTATGTTTAAGGCACATCTTCTCATTTTCTTCGTATAACCCATCTTATAATTAGGGCTTGTGATTTTTTTCCTGATGAACTATAATAAAATTTAGGTCAATTGGGTCATTTAAATGGTGAAATTCTCAATGTATTCAACCATTAGCTCAAGGGAATTCTAATATATTAAATATGCAGGTAAGATAGCAAATTATCTGTAATGAAAACAATAATTTCAAAATATCACAGATAACACTTAAGTAAGCAGCTTATTAAAGCACTTCCTATTACCTTGTTTGTCTTCAGAAGCAATTGAAATCCCCCTCCAAAAATAGAAGTATATGTCATCCAACTTAATTTCCAGTACATTCAGGTAAGTGCAAACCTAATTTACCATAGTACCTTACAATGGCCTTGCTAGCAGAGCACCCTAGTTACATTTCCTTTTTGTTTTTCAAGAATACCATCTAACAGTGGTTGATAGGTAGAAACCATTTTACCATTTTGAATTTCAAGTTCCAACGATTGTTCTACCCATAATGCTCTACAAGATCAGATGTCTAGAGGAGCCTACTCAGGATTACCATGCAAATGGAGTATACTTCCATGGAAACAAACTTGGTTCTCTCTCTCTATGATTATCGGATGAAGTACAAGTAGAATGATACCAATCAAAGACTGAGTACTTCTCCTCACTCCAGAAACTGCCTCCTTTTCCATCCATGCTGCAAAAACTCTCCCTTAAATTGTTTTTGTATCATAACCAGATGCTGAACAAACTGAGACATTGGGGAGCATGTTGTAGCATTTCCTGTGAACTTCTTTCCCAGCCCCAGCATGGGTTTAAAGGCTCTCTTGTTGGTGACTAGTAATTTGGGTTCCATCCAGACCACTGAGCCTTCATGGCATTCTAATTGCATTTTTTCCACAATCTACATTGCAATATTAAACTCCAGATGCTTTCTCACAAGTCAGTAAATTAACATAACACATATTTTTCGCCCATTCACATTAGACTTAAGATCATAGTGGAATTGTCACTATGAAAGGTGATGTGTGTGGATCTTTTGCTCTCATTTGCTTGCTCTCATTAGCTCTTTAGTTTTCCTTTTATGAAATTAAGTTAGGGATAAAGAGGTTAGATGCTTAAAGAGATCTCAGTAGTTTGTCACGAAACTATGTTTTCAACAAGAGAAAAAGAAATTGCTACCCTCTGTCTGTCAACAGATTGACATGTTTTATGAAGTACAAGTGACAGCCTTTAATGTAAGTGCTAACAAAATTACTGTTGGAGGGCTTTTAGAAAACTAATATCATTTATGACACGAAATATATTAAAATGTCAGTATTTTAACCAATGTGTATAAAAATATATTGCAGCCATTTATTGAGTTTATGAAACACGCTATAGATGAACAAGATAAAAGATGGTTTGTAAATAAAGTCACTATTGTTTAGAATTATTTAGAATGTGTGTGTAAGGTATTCAGAGATGGCACACATGATCTCTTTGAAACAGAAGGCTGCCACATTCTTGAAGATAAACAAATTGATCTCCGAAATGGTCAGCATCCATTTAAGTGATGCTATTTGTACCTCTATACAAGTACTAAAGTCTTGTACACTTTGAAATATTTTAGTATCTATCTAGGAAATTGGATCACAAATCCAACTCTGCAATTGCCTGTCACATTATAATTGCTGTTACTTAACTGTAACCCTATTGGTCTCTGAGCATCTGCATCAGGCTTAACAACTCTTCCTATTATGTCCTGGCTCCAAGTAGGACACATAGTAGGCAATCAATCAATTGTTTGTTGAGTCAATAAATGAAATAATGAATGAGTGAATTCTAACCAAGGTCTGTTGGCTGGTCCTCTAGTTACAAACTTCAGTGGTAGATTTAGTGGGTCTATACTTGAGAATGGATATTCTACTTGTGTCAGCTTTAAAGCATCACACAGGCATTTTTAAAGGTGCCATTATTAACCAGAAAGATAAAGTTTCAGACCATTAAAATCAGTAGTAGGGGGTTTATTTGAGAAGAAGAGAGACTTTAATTCAGGCTCAGGAAGAGTTGGCTGGAACTACCTGCTGTCCAACCTGGGACAGGATTCCAAGTGCCTAGTTGGTCTTTATAGGTGAATAGATTCTTGTATTAAATTCTCAGTATTCTTTTATACAGAACTGTCATGGGTAATAGGGACAGTCAAGTTAAAGAGATGGCTTGCTTGTGTATGTCACTGTTGCATTGGTCCCCCTACCCTTGTCCTTTGTCTCACTGCTCTGTTATTCCCCTTCTCTTCCCTAATTCAAATGAATGTATATCCAATACCAGCTTACCAAAATCAAATACAGTGACAACACGGGATATACCACAGGGGGAAGAACATACAAAAGAAACAAGAAATCACATAGTCCATTAAAAACAACAACAACAACAAAGAAAACCTCTTGTGTCCATGTCTTGGAGTTCATTTCACTTAGCATCATCTTATATGGTCATATGTACATAGCTATTGAGTTACTCTGCTCATCTGATAAGATTATCCTAGTTGTATACTAATTACTGCAAATCAGGGAAACCATGGGGCCTGTGTTTCTTTGCGTCTGGCTTACTTCACTTAATATGATTGTTTCCAAGTCCTTCTATTTCCTAAAAACTGGGATGATGTCCTTTCTGATGGAAGCATAGAATTCCAATATATATATATATATATATGCCTCTGTGTGTGTGTCTGTACATATATGTGTGTGTGTGTGTATATATACATTTTCTTGATCCATTCATCTACTGAGGGGCATCTGGATTGGTTCTATATCTTAGCTATGGTGAATAATGCTGTGATAAACATAGTTGTGCTAGTAGCTTTAGTATGGCCTTGTTTGTGAATATTTGGGTAAATGCCCAGAAGTGGGATTGCTGGGTAATAGGGGAGTTCTATGTGTAGTCTTTTGAAGAACCTCCATACTGCTTTTCAGAGTGACTGAACAAGTTTACACTCCCACCAAAGGTGCAATAGGGTTCCATTTTGGCCACCTCCTCTCCAGCATCTGTTATAATTAGATTTCTTGATTATAGCCATTCTAACTGGGGTGAGGTGGAATCTGATTTGCATTTCTTTTGTGGCCAGAGAAGTTGAGCATTTCTACATGTGTCTATTGGCCATTTTTATTTCCTCTTCATTGAAGTCTTTCTTTAAGTCTTTAGGCCACTTATTAATGGGGCAGTTGTTTCTTTGAGGATTTGTTTTGGGAGGATTTAATGTTTTTAGTTCTAAGTATATTTTAGATATGAGGCCCTTGTCTGTTGTATGGCTAGTGAATATTTTGTCCCAATCTGTGGGCTTTCTATTGATCATGCTAGCTATATCCTTTTGCCATGAAGAATTATGCTCATGGGTTAAGATAAGAAAATACATGTGCTGACAGCTTTGTAAACTCTAAAGGGTTAATGTGTTGACTAATAAAATTTCTTTAGCTTTTGCTGTCAGTGACCAGCAAATAAGCTAGCTCTAGTGATTCACCCTTTTCTCTTAGGATGGCAATTGCAGCTGGGGCCCAAGCACGAAACAGCTGCTCCAAGCAATTGAGAACCTTTTTTTCCCCCTTGAAAATCACAGCACAGCTCATGAGCCATACATGCATTTCAGTGACTGATTAAAAAATACAAGATGAAATATTACAGCTATCAATAATTCCTACACATGGTTGACTTACATTGAAGGGATAAAGTTTCTGCGTGAGAGAGAAGATTTTTTTCTTTTATCAGTTTCAGAAGAATACTGAAACTTTTTCTTGGTGAAATATTTTCTTTTATTACTCTTTAATGGTACAATGTCTGTTTAATTCCCCTTTTGGCAGGCATATATTTGTTTTAAATTTTTTTAAAAAATCATTCATTATTGGTTTACCCACATCATTGTACTTCCTACTTGCTAAAGCTTCTCCTTGGAATGTCATCCTTGTTGTTGCTGGAAAACAGGAATTTCTTCTGATAGTTTGTTCCCTACAAGTTTCATTTGAAAGAGAGGCAAATGAATTTCCCTGGACTTCAATTTCCATGTTTTCCAAAAAAAGTAATTTCTGCTTTACTTCCAATACCTAGAAAAATAATATTATCTCCATTTATATATGCCTCTGAAATATTTTCATAAAATCAGTAAAAACAAAACATTGGCAGAGTAGTTAGTAAGTATGGTAGAACACGATGCAGAGGGGTGTCAGAGCCCAGGATACACTGAAATCTCCCCAGCAGCCTGGTGGATTGGTAACTAAAGGCCCATCTCTTGCAAAAGTGACACACAAAGTCTTTCCCTTCATCCTTGCCTTCCCCCTGTCTGTCTTCTATTTAGTCTTCCCAACAGAGTCTCTCTAGGTCCTTTCCCATACATCCAGAGCCTGGCAGATCTTTTGAGCTCCCTAGGTTTTGGATAATGCAACTGAAGTAAAGAATAATGCTCCTACCACTTGCTCACTTGCATGTGAGACATGACTTTTTTTTTTAAATGTCCTAGTGCTTGAATCCAGGGCAAAAGTGCTGCTCTCAAGCTTTTATTTGCTCAAGCCTAATTTCTACCACTTAAGCCAAGTTCCACTTCTGGCTTTTGGGGTGGCTAATTGAAGATAAAAGTCTTGCAGATTTTCCTGCCAAGCTGGCTTCACACTGTGATCCTCAGATCTCAGCCTCCTGAGTAGCTAGGATGACAGGCGTGAGTCACCGGCACCCAGCTAAGGCATGATGTTAATCACTGTCCTCACCGAATCTCACAAGGCGATCTTGTTAGATGGTTTGAGTCCAGGACATGAAATTAGGTGAGACTAACCAGCCAAACTTTGAAGATACAGGAATGGACTTTCACACTGCCAAGACTATATCTGACACCAACCTCAAGTTTTGAGAGTTATCCCAAATCACCCTGTTTCAGTAATTCTCAAGAAGAACTCAGCGGCTCACTCACAGCCATGGTATGCTTATTACAGGGGACCGGATACCTTAGGATCAATGAATAGAAGAGCCACATGGGGTAGAGTCTAAAGCAAGCTCCAACGCAAAATTGTGTGACCCTCCTGGCACGGATGTGTGGCAGTACCTATAGGGTGCTGGCCGACCACAGAACTCAGTGGAGTGCTGTGTCCCTAGGGTTTATGGAGACCTCATTACAAAAGTGCTTAGTCTTAAGGCCAATGGATACTTATCACCAGAAACCTCCAGGCTCTATAGTCATTTGGTTGGCTATTCTGCTTTAGTCAATTGCCATACTAAGACCAGCAGGTAGGGCCCAGTCCACACTGAGTCTTCTTCTTCTATAAACCATTAGACGAAGTCCCAGGGGCCCATCTTAAAAATTATCCCCATTGCAACAATGAGATATATAAGACGTTATGTCGAAAAACAAACTTTACAACTTTGGCCTGAGGTGTGTGTGTGTGGGGGGGGGGGTGATGGAAAGGAATGGGAAGGGGAAACAAAGAGGAGGCAACAATGCTTGATAAGAAATGTACTCATTACCTTGCTCATACCATTGTAACCCCTCTGTACAGTATTTTCACAATAAAAAAAATTATCCCCCTTGCTTGGGAAATTGTAAAGATTTCAAGGTTATTTCCCTACTGAGAGTCAAGAACAAATACCAGGCCTATGCCTTACTGTTCAAGGGGCTAAATGATAAACATAAACAATGCAAGACTGGACTCAGCCAAGCCATGTCTACCAGCTTCATGGAGGAACTCCAGCCCACCGCTTCCTCCTTGTATTTTGTCAAGTATCAGGGTTTTGTTGTTCTTGTCGTTGCTGTTTTTAAGAGGGCATTGATGGAGAACTGTTGTCAGTACCTAGGAGGTGTTTATTTAAAACAATGTTAAAATTCTAATGAAAGGATTTCTGGTAACTTGAATTTAAACTAGAATCTAGTGTTTCTTTCCATCTAAGAAAACCCCTTCATGTTCTGCTTAGAATTCAAATTTTTCTTCAGAGGATTTCTATTCTGACGGTATTGTTTGAAGAGACAAGTGATATACTTGGCTGGCTGTGTGTGTGTGTGTGTGTGTGTGTGTGTGTGTGTGTGTGTGTGTGTGTGTGTGTGTGTGTGTGTGTGTGTGTGTACTTGCATGTGCTAACAATGGGGCTTGAATTCAAGGTGGGCATGGAAGTTGTGCCTTGGTTGTTTTTTTTTTTTGCTCCAGGCTAATATTCTACCACTTGAACAACAGCTCCACTTACAACTTTTGGCTGGTTCATTGGAGATAAAAGAGTCTCACAGGCTTTCTTCCTCAGGATAGCTCGGAACCAGATTCTTCTTGAATAGCTAGGATTGGAGGATGTGTTTAAAGACAGGACATGGCAGTTCTAATCCAACCCAGATGTTTTCCAAACAAATGCATTTTAGTAAATAATTCTTTTCTCTACCATTCCATAAGACAGGGAGAGAGAAGTAATTGCTGTAAAATTTGCAGCCATAATGTTTTATTTGGTCCTGTCTTAACAGAGCTTTCAACATCTTAAGAGTAGCCTGTGAGAGTTTTCAAAGATTTTTCTCCATCAACGGCAGTGGGGCCGGGAAGGAGTGGGGGGAGAGGGAAGGAGGGAACTCTATTGTTCAAATGTTTTTTGTCTGTAACAGGGTTCTCATCTTGAAATTGAAACTGTTTTCTCTGTGAAAAGGAGGTTGTAATATGCATCCACGCATAGCCATCTGCCTCTTCCCACCACGTCAATTGCTTGTATATTCACAGGTGGTGATTGACTGGTTCGTGCATGTCCATGCAATTTCCTGTGTTCAGCCTCGTGCTTGCGGATGTGAGTGGATTTCACAGAAGCAGGTTGGGCTATAAATTTTGAAACTTTATCCTCGTCTTTGGATAGAGTAATAAAAGTTTGTAGGCTTAAGAAAGCAATATTCCCTAGAACTGCAATATATGGGAATGATGAAACTGAACTAAAATGTACAGTAATCTCCAAGGTCTACCCAAGCTAGAGAGGTGCAAAGTAAGAGCTATAAAGCAAAATTTAACACCCGCCACACTAAAAGTCATTTTCAGCCTTGGGCCAATTTCACACAGAATTGGGAAATATGACTAATATCAAGACCTGATTCCCTTGGGGGGGAAGAAGAGGGAATCGAGGAGCATGTAAGGAGGAAAAGCAATGGCTTATTGTTTGTTGAACCAATGAGAAGTCGGCCCTGGTTTAACACAAGTTCCAAATCCTCCCACCAGCAGCCAGGCTTCCCTTTCCTCGAATTCTCTCTGCTATGCAAAATAAGATTTACAGCCATCCTCTGGAATTTGCAACCTCTGCAGAAGAGAGGTCCAGCCCCAGCATGCCCCAGGGGTCTTCTTTTCTATGGTGTTTAGTTTGAGACATAGGAGAACGTCTTTCCCATGATGCACTGTTTGTAATGAGTAATATACGTCTCTCTCCCTTCCCCATTCGTCTCCTCCCCTCTCTTTTCCTCTCTTCTCCCTGCCTCTCTCCCCTCTCCTGCTATGTCCATTATCTCTTTCCTTCTTGTCTTTCCTTTCCTTTCTTTTTTCTTCTCCTTGTCTTCCCTTTCTACATCTCTCTCTGCATCATTGACTAGACCCATCTTTGATGATGATAGATACAACCACAGATGACTGTCCATTCTGGTTCATGTCGCTGACTCTGACAGGAATGTGTTGGCAATGGGTGATTTCCACTGCACAGTGACTCCTAGACAGCGACTGTGCAAGCAGAGCAAAGAGGAAAGAAGAGCAATTATCCAGTGAACGTGATCCATGCTGACAGCCAATCTGGATCATTCAAATAGAAACAACTTCCTTTGCTTCCCTGACAGGTTTGGGGTTTGATTTAGTGAGATCATTGTTTAACTTTCTTTGCCTGTGGAAATGCACTATCTGTGTTTGCTGGTTCACTGAAGGTTTGGGGGTTATAACCACAGCATCTGTTAATTTGACATGCCAGTTTTACTCTGTTTGGGAAGCCATTGTATCTAAAATTTAAAAGCAGCAATACATACCTAACCTGCAGCTGCC
>NW_027204604.1:10089992-10189992 GCF_024711535.1 Dipodomys merriami
CCTGGCAGATTGGTGGCCCAGATGGAATAAAAGCAGGGAAAAGAGAAAGCCAGTGGACACGGGCATTCTCTCTCTCTGCCTCCTGGCCATCTTGCTTTGCTCTACCATGATCTACCACCATGATGGTCAGCAATTTCTCCCTTTAAGTTGTTTATGTCAGACAATGAAACATTACAGAATTCCTGTAGCCAAGAGACAGATTTAATCTGAGCAATGCCAATTGTCCTTCAGACTTGCATAAATATGGCAATAACGTAAGGTAGATAGATGATGGGTCACACTTGAATAAACCAAGAGTAGGAGGGGATAAAGAACAAAAAAAAGTTTTTAAAAAATGTTCTCTGGTGCCAGGGGCTCATACCTGTAATCCTGGCTATCGGAAGACTAAGATCTGAAGATCTCACTCAAATAGGTGTCTCATGGACTCTTGTCCCCAATTGACCACCAGAAAGCCAGAAGTAGAGATGTGGCTCAAGTGATTGAGCACTAGCCTTGAGTGAAGAAGCGAAGGCAAGCGCCCAGGTCCTGAGTTCAAGCCCCAGTACTTGCATGCATACCAAAAAATGTTCAAAAAATAGGAAATGGAGGTGTGGCTAAAGTAGTCGAGCAACATACTTGAGCAAAAAGCCTATGAGAGCATAAGTCCCTGAGTTCAAACCCCAGTACCAGCACATACATACATGCACACATTCACACACACACACACACACACACACACACACACACACACACACACACACACACACACACACACACAATAATCAGACCAGAAAGGCTATTCTAAATGCACATATGGTATCATAAGCTAATAAAATTAATTAATTCAATTCTAATTCTAAAATCAAAGAGAAGAAATCCAACCCAGATCTGCTTGCCCGACTATACCTCTGCAAGGAGGGCTGCAAGATTAAGAAGAAGAAGACACATAGGCCCTGAACTCAGGAGTTCAGCCCCATATCCACCCCACCCCCGGCTAGCAGATAAGACAAATACCATATCTAAAACAAGAGTGATAGCTAAAACAAAAGTCATTGCCAAAAAAGATACACAAGGCAAGTAATACTGGATTGTTTCTAACGTGAGTAACTGGGGAAGGCTGCATGGTGGTGGTGTCATCTGTGCTAGATTACGGGTGTCTGGAGCAGAGGCAGGAAACATAGAGTCGCTTTTTTCCTTTGGAGAGCATCTGAAATTGTTGATGAGAGGTGGAACACCAGGCCTCTGCGGGGGACGGGAGGCTGTCACCTAGAATGGGGAAAGAAAGAGGGATGGAAGCTGAGAAGACAGCCTGGCAGATGGTTAGCTACCTCGACTTCAAAAGCCCTGTGTGGCCTCTGATGATGCCTGTTTAACTTATCTGCCCAGCACCTAGGCCTGGGACACAGCGAATTCTCTGTAAATGCTTGGTGAATGAAGGAAAGATCCAACATATCCCTCTTTGTTTATCTTAGGCCAGCCACAGACGCAATGGCGGAGTGAGGCCGAGCCAGCAGGGCAGAGAGGAGCGTGGTGTTCAAAGACACTTCCTCCCCGCCTTCTGTGCACACTCTCATCATTACTGAGACTTCTGTTTTTATTGCAAAAGTTTATTTCCCAAAATAGAAACCCTGGGTCCTGTTGAGGTTTATCACTGAGCCCATTTATCCGATGGGGTTGCTTTAAAGATCACTTTGTGCTTCTCAGCACGCACAGTAGCTTATCCGCAAAACAACAAACCATCACCTTAACCTTTGGCTCCATGAGAAGATCCCAACAGGGTGTTTAACAGGAACAGGTCCCATATTGGTGGGACTACTGGTGGGAAATACTGTCCTTTGTCTGGTTTGTACATACAGTGTCTTTGATTTCAAACTACAATTAATTATTTTTTTATCCGGAAAGCAAGCCAGCAGGTTTTCAACAAGCGCGGATGGCAAACTCTATGTCCATTTCACAGTCCCATTGGCTTGTCTGAGCTGTGTGAGGTCCTGGCAGCAGTTAGAAGGATCAGATAATTATCGCCATTTGTAGCTGAGGTGTCTGAGAGATAAGACTTGCTCAAGATCTGTTAGCAAATAGCAAAACCACTGTCCCAGAACAGACCTCAAAAGCCCCGAGCCAACCATCCGTTTACTACAAACATTTACACTTTTGACATTTTTGGTTTAACTAGAGATTCCAGAGGTAAGTGATTTATGTCCTTATTATAATAATTTTTTTGCAAATGATTTATTTAGCAAAAATCCATTTGGCATGACAATTTTACAGCAAATGGGAATACATGGTTTTGCGAAAAGGTTAATTGTTTCATAGGTTAAGGCAGAATGCATTTGACAAAGACTCTGGTGTTAAATAACTAGTGTGAATAAACAGAGATGCTTTTCCAACCATGTTTTTTTAATCTACATGTGGTGAAAATCCACCTATTAGTATTTGTGTTCTAGTTAAATACGAAATTTTGTGTTCTGACTCATAGTCTGCATTGAGTGATTAATATAGGTCTACCTTTATAGTAATTATTATCTTATCACATATCTACAGGCATTGCCTTCCTTCCTTCCTTCCTTCCTTCCTTCCTTCCTTCCTTCCTTCCTTCCTGATCCTTTCTTTTTTGGCACTGGTATTGGGGCTTGAATTCAGTTCCTCACACTTCCACTTGGCTTTTTCCAAAGGAATAAGGTTGGCACTCTTATCACTTGAGCCACAACTCCACTTACACTTTTCACTGTATACACACACACACACACACACACACACACACACACACACACACACACACACACACACACACAGAGACAGACAGACAGACAGACAGACAGAGACAGAGCCAAAAAACAGAAAATGAAAAGTGAGGAAAAACTATTTGGGTTATTAATTCAGCTGGAGAGGAGATTGTAAAGGTAGAATGCCAAAAAAAAAAAAAAAAATGGAGGCTAGAAGCTATTGGTTCAGGCAAATGTAATACAGAAGCATGAGAAAGGTTAGGAACTCACCTTGCTGTTCCATTGTAAAACATAATCAGTAATGGGCTGGGAAGGTGGGTCAGTGGTAGAGTGCTTGCCTCGCATGCATGAGGCCCTGGGTTCGATTCCTCAGTACCACATAAGCAGAAAAAGCCGGAAGTGGCAATGTGGCTCAAGTGATAGAGTGTTAGCTTTGAGCTGAAGAGTTTAGGAACAACGCCCAGGCCCAGAGTTCAGACCCATGACCAATAAAAAACAAACAAACAAATGAAAAAAAAAACATAATCAGTAAGCTTCAAGAAAAAACTAGATTTTGGGGCTGGGAAGGTGGCTCAGTGGTAGAGTGCTTGCCTTGCATGCATGAGGCCCTGGGTTCGATTCCTCAGCACCACATAAGCAAAAAGAAAAAAGCCGGAAGTGGTGCTGTGGTAGAGCACTAGCCTTGAGCTGAAGAGCTGAGGGACAGCGCCCAGGCCCAGAGTTCAGACCCCACGACCGGACCCAAAAAAAAAAGAAAAAACTAGATTTTGAAGTGCTAAGGATCTAAGGATACAGGCTCATAGCTCAAACAGAAACTATAATACTCATGGCAGTGATCTACCTCAGCTTAGACATTTTTAGTTTACAACTATGATAACATAGTTGGGTGTTTGGGGGGGAATATAATGAACATTTTTTTCCCACATAGTGAATGAGCCAATTGCTAGATTCTAGATATTTTATTCAAAGAATTCTTTCTGCATTTTACTAGCTCTGTGAGAACAAAAAAAAATCAACCATAAAATGAGAAAGAACACAAAGATCAGGAGGAATTAGCACATTTTTCTAAGTAAACTTGAAGAATCTGAAATAAACATCCATAGTGCCACTAAGTATTTGAATTTCAAATCTGATTTGAAAATATGTAGTTATCAAGGTCGAAACAAACAGATTGTGTAGGTTGATAAGACAATATTTCACATTCTGAGATCATCCAAAAAGCAGTATGAATGTCTTGGCACATTTCCTTTGTTTACAATTCTGCTAAAATCATAAGATTCTAGCAGAACACAAACATAAACACCAAATAACATCTACATGTTGTCTGAAAGATGAAAATCTAAATCAAATAATTGGAACAAAGCAGACTATTGACTGAAATTTTTTTACTGTTGTAATAGACGTCAAACACCACACAGTTAAATAACTTGAGCTCTCTCTTCTGTGGATATAAGCCATGTCTAATGGGAACACAGGGCCTTAAGCTCTTGCTCAGCTTGCTTGCTTGCTTGGCTGGCATTCTACCACTTGAACTATCCTTATACCCCCTCATTTGCTGGTTATTTTGGAGATCATCTCTCAGACATTTCTGCCCAGGTTGTCCTCAAACCGTGATCTTCTGAATCTCAGCCTCCTAAATACCTAGGGTTAGAGGCATGAGCCACCCAGCTGATTCTTTAAAAAGAAAATCAAGCCTCAAAGACTACTAATGAATTAATTTATGGCTCAGCCTTTTTTTTTTTCAGTCATGGGACTTGAACTCTGGGCCTGGGAGCTGTCCCTCAGCTCTTCAGTTCAAGGCTAGCTCTCTACCACTTGAGCCACAGCACCATTTCTGCATTTTCTGCTTATGTGGTGCTGAGGAATCGAACCCAGGACCCCATGCATGTGAGGCAAGCACTCTACCACTGAGCTAGCTACCTTCCCAGCCCCTAGCTCAGCCTTTTGAACAAATAAAAACATTATTTGGCCCTAAACCCATTTAGAAGAAATAATTATCCTTAAATTTATCGTCAAGGGTTCAGGAACAAGAGACTGGAACTCATTTGGAGACAGGCCTTCTTAGAAGGCACTAACAGACACTCGATAACGAAAAAGGGGAATGCGTATAGACTCAATGCCTTTAGACTAGTCTGAGCAGCAGCTGGGAAGAGCCCCAGGATGGACTTGATGGAATCCAGATACCCAGCTTTGAAAGGGCAACAAAGTCTTCACAAGAAGAGTTAGGGAGTCCCAGCTTCCATGCTGTTTCTGGGTGGGTTAAGTTAGGTGGCTGAGATTTGAGAATCAAGGTCCAGAGCCAGCCCAGGCAGACAAAGCTGAAAGATTCTTATCTCTACTTGACCAGTGAAAAGCTGAAACTGGAGTCATGGCAGAATGACAATGGTAAACTGAGCAAGAGTGCAAGGTCCTGAGTTCAAAGACTCAGTACTAGCGTGGAAGAGGAAGAGGTAGAAGGGGAAGGAGAGGAAGGGAAAGGGGAGGGAAAATGAGGAGGAGGAGGAGGAGGAGGAAAAGAACAGCCCCCAAAGATGTCCACATATCTAATTCCAGAAATCTATTAATGTTACCCTAACTTGGGTGCAGATGTGATTACACTGAGGACCTTAAAATGAAATGATAATGCTGAATTATCTTCTTGGGGCAAATGTAGACAGGCACAAGTGGACATAAACCTTCCCAGCTATGGCCAGAGGGAGACAGGGCTTGAGAAGATTGGTGAGAGGTATTCAACACTGCTGACTCGGAAGACGGAGAAGGAGCAAGAGCTAAGGAACGTGGGCAGCCTCTGGAAGCTAGAATAAAGACAAGGAAACAAATTTTCCTTCTAGAGAAGGAAATCTGTGAAATCTGTGTCACACACCTAGCCTACGACAAACTGTAAGATAACAAATGAGCACTTTTTAAAAGCACTGCCTTTGCGGTCATTTGTTGCAGCAACAATGTAGTACTAAAGTAATAGAGTAATAGGTGAGACTGAATGAATGGTGTTTGCCAAGACTTCAGTGATGGGGCTGCCCATGGAGGCTCTGGGTAAAGGAGGTTATTGAACCTGGTCAAGTGAGTAGCGTCATCTTAACTGTGTTCTTACCCTGTGTTTTCCTCAATGGATTTTCCATGGCACTTAGGCTAGGAACGAGAGAAGAGGTTTTAGAAATGGAGAAGAGGTTTGGGGAATGGAGGCAGATACACCTGACACTGAAATTCTGCCTCGAGCCTGGTTAGTCACAGCCCAAATCTTGCCCCAAGGGCTCTTGGACGGAAACTGGCCCTGAGAGCCCAGCTGTCCTGCCAGGGAAAATAAACCATTCACAGACAGAGCACTAACAGAGGGGACCGAGGGAAAATCCGGCAGGGCCAGCGCCCTCTGCCGGCTGTGCCGCCGCCACTTCTGGTTTGAGAACCACTTGTGTAAAAGAAATTAACTGTGGAAATGACTCAGACTAATCCGTCATGGTGAGGTCCCTCTATTCTAGGTGAATGAAAACAAGAGGCTTTGGCAAGGCAAAAGAGGCCATACTATGTTGGAACAACATTAAGTGCCATAAACAAGTAATTTGCTCAAAGGAGACTTATTTTTCTCCCTTAATTCAGTCAGGGAGGAGCCAATAAAGGGATTCATGGGGGGCTTTTTTTTTTTAACATGTCAGCATAACTTCCTGAGAAGCTTCTAGCACTATGTGTGTGTGTGTGTGTGTGTGTGTGTGTGTGTGTGTGTGTGTGTGTGTGTGTATACCATATTAACATAAAAGACCTCCAATTGTCTGCCCTGAAGGAAATTATCCTTCCCTCTCCTCCCTTCCATCCTTTCCTTCTTTCCTTCCTTCCTTCCTTTTCTTCCTTCCTCCTTCCCTTTCCTCCTCCTTCTCTTTTTCTCCTCTTCCCCCTTCTCTTCTCCCTCTCCTCCTCCTTTCTCCCACCCTAGCAATCATCCAATACAGTGCCATGGTTAAGATCAACAGCTTTAGAGCCAAACTAAGCTGGTTTTGAATCCTAGCTATAGCACCTTATCTGAGTTATTGAGTTACTCTGTGTTTGTTTCCTCTGCTGTAGAATGGGCCTACATTCCTGCCTGCCAGGATGGCTGTGATTTTTTTTTTTTTGGTCAGTTGTGGGGCCTGAACTCTGGGCTTGGTCTCTGTCCCTCAGCTCTTCAACTCAAGATAGCATTCTACGATTTAAACCACAGCACCACTTCCAGCTATTTCTGCTTATGTAGTGCTGAGGAATCGAACCCAGGGACTCCAGGCAAGCACTCTACCACTGAGCCACCTTCCCCAGCCCCTGCTCTGAGTTTTGGAGGAGCTAACGCTTGTAAGTTTCTTAACTCAGAGGCTGGCAGTAATACATGCTCCTAAAATGTCCTGTTATTATCACCCAGCTCAAACTCTTCATATTTATAGACAAGGAAACAGATTCTAAGCAAAGTGATTGATGAATGGGCAGATGGCCAGGTTGTGGCAGAGCCAAGACTAGATCTAGGCATCCTACCACAGCCCTCTTTCTACTGACAACACACGACACTTCCTCTGTTCCAGTCACCCAGTGAGGCTCGCACACGAGTGCGCGTGTCCTGTGAGTGTGACCTCTCTGCCCTCAGAAGCCATCTCCTATCCCATAGCAGCATCCTCTGTCTTTAGAGCTCTGGCACCCTGGCAGGGCTGACTTCCACAGAGCACTGAGCAACTCCCTCTTAGCATCAGTTTCTCTTCTGGAAGCCGAAGCTCCAGAAAGGGGAATTGGATTCTTCCAGAATCCCTTGCAGCTAGCCCAGCCTGCTGTCCACATTCCTGAGGGAATGCTGAGACCCGATGGTCTTCCACAATGTGCCCCCCTTCTGCCTTTCTCCAAGGCCTCACACCCCCTTGCACACACACCTAGGAGGTCGCTCCCTCTCATGCAAGATTCCATTGTCCACTGCCATTGTCCCCAGCAAGCTTTGGTTCCACCCTGAAGCCAGGACAGGTGGACTTCCTGCTTTCTAGAGAGGACAGGAGCTTTGTTGGATGTCCCACATACCTGTCCACTTCTAACCTTTGTCAGACTTTCCAAAACCCAGTAGACCTGGGGCTCTTGGCCAAGGAACCCATAGCTGACTAGCTTTTTTCCAGCCTGAGCCAACCAAAACCTCTGTTTCTGGTAAACAGAGTCAAGTGGGGTGAGGTGGGGAGAGGAAAATGAGGAAGGAGGGAGGGGATCTGGGCGTTCTCAGTGAGGGCTCAGTGATGCTGCTGCTAGAATTCTGTAGAAATGCCTCTGGACGAGAAGTCAAGCATCCTGGTCCTAATCCCAGCTCTGCCTCTGAATGAATCAGGTGTTCTCGATGGGTCACCTTGTCTCTCGGGTCTGTTTTCTCTTCTGATTTAGGAGTGGCTCTCCCATGAGGGTCTATAAGAAGCCTTCCAGTGCAGTGTCTTTCTAGTGACTCTCTGTGGTCTATGGTGACACTGAGAAATGGCAGCCCCTGTCTCTAGGAGAGAGCTAGGTGACGGTCACGATCAATGGTCAGACTGTGAGCCATATAGTCCCCCCACCCCATTGGAGGCTCTTTGCAGCCTGAAGAGCTCTCCCTGCATTGTTTAGTCCCCTGTTAGGATGCCCATTTGAGTACACACCTCTGGGGTTTGATCAGTATGATGTTCATATGAAAGTCTTCTGGAGACCATGGGCCAGGACATGATGCCTAGGGACCTACATGCATGACTGCTTAGGGCCGTAGTAATGTGATGCCCAGTGGCCCACACACGGCCCTGCTCACAGCTACAGTGATGGATACAGAACCTCTATGGGAGGGGTCTTTGCCCTGATTGCCCAGCCTGGCTGGTACAGGTAAGGTACATACCTTACATACCTGCTGGTACAGGTAAGGTATGCAGAAGATGACAACCAAGGTTAGGTGGTGGTTAGGCAAATATGGGCAAATTATGGCAGAGTTTAGTGTTGAGATGAATGTTGCCACTTCTTGTTTCTCCCTTCTGGGACAGACGGACCTCTCTCTCCAGTGATAGGGCAAAGGAACAGGCTCCTGGGAAATGAATAGATGTTCAAAAGGCTTGGTCACCTTAAGGCCAGGGTTGTTTCTTCTCTCTTAGACATCTAGTCAATATTGTGGACCCAGGGAGGGGTTAGGTTTAGCTCAAGACTCTGCGTTTGCCTGCTGCTTGAGCTTGAGGGTGAGAGGCAGATCCTGTGGCAGGTAAGAGCCTTTCCAGAACATGAGCTGAAACCTAAATCCATGCCCCCTGACTCCTACTGCAGATCTGGTGCCCTCTAGAGGCCCTGGCACACGGGATGGACTGGTGGCTGCCTCTGCCGCCCTGGCTCAATGTCAGTTCAAGTCAGGTCCCCATTAGGAGGTGGCTTCCTTGCACCCACCCCCACGAGGCAGGAAAGTCTGGACACTGTAGGAGGCGCATGGCCACTGGGCAGGCTGAGGTCAGCCCTGAAGCCCCTCCCATCCTTAATCCTACTCCTAGATTGAAGATCCTGTTGTTTGTGGGCTCTTTTATGGGCTCCACTGTGTCCCCCAAGCTTGTATGTAGGAGCTGCAACCCCCAGTACTTCAGACTGTGACCATATTTAGAGTTAGGGTCTTTAGGGCAGAACTGAAGTTAAATGAGGTCAGCAAGGTGAGCCCCAGTCTGACATGACTGGTGATCTTATAGGAAGAAGAAAATGGGACACAGATACACAAGAAAGATCTTAAAGACCCAGAGAGATAGGGGCCAACTCTACCTCAAGGAGAGGGGCATCCAAATGAGCAAACCTTGCAGACACTTTGACCCTGGGCTTCCAGCCTCCAGGATCATGAGGAAATATGATCACAAGTCCCTGGGGCCTCCCTGGGGCACCAACACAGGGACCTGCCCGAGCTACTGAGTACCCCCAGTACACTGACCTTCTGTACTGCCCCGCACTGCATACACGCTCCACCAAGCCAGATCCATCCTTGGGGTGAGGGCTGGCCCAAGTCTATCACCAAGTCAACCCTTTCAGAGCCTTCGGGGAGGATGGGCTTCTGCTCCAAAGTAGACACGGGAAGGTGGCCTGTCACCCTGAACCAGGACAGAAGAAATGCAGAGGCACAAGAGCAACTTAACATTTTGAGTTACAATCCCACCATGCATGATTCCGTTTCTGTCCCCTTGGGGTCTTCAGCTGACCATGCAGAGGGCACCAGTTCAATAAAGTGGGCCCAAGGACCATTAATCTCTCAGTTAATTAACATGACATTTCTTAGAGCCCAGGAAGGGTGTCAAAGACCCTGGGGAAAAAGCAAATCTAGGCCAGCTTTCAGAGGGCTAGTGGACCCCCAAATTGTCGCCCCAGATCCACACTCCTCTAGCAAAAGGGAAGGGAAGAGTGGTGGAGGAATATCCGGTCCCACCTTCTGTTTGCTCTGGGCCTGGCTACTGACGCCAGGCCTTATCTTTGGGTCCTCAGACTGGGCAGGGCAGGGCAGGTCAGAGCATAAGAGAGAATTGGTTCCCCTGCCCTGGATGAGAGGAGAACGGAGGGAAGGAGACACACTGCGACCCAGCGAGAGGAAGCTGCTGGCCCCGCCACCATGAAAACGTTCTTGTTGCTGCTGGTTCTGGTGGCACTGGAGCTGGGACAGGTCCAAGGAGCCCTTCACAGGTGAGGTCCCGAGCCCAGCACCCAGCCCACTGGGGCCCCCTCCACCTCCAGCTCAAAGCCCAGGTCCAGCACAGGTCCAGTCCCACTGGGACTGAGCATCTCGGGGCAGAAATGAGACTGGCGAGTTGGGGAGAGATGGGGTAGGTGCACCTGGCCCCAACCCATACCCTGCAGATCCTCCTTCCTGGTGGGAAGAGGGGAGGGGAGCAGAGGGAGGCAGATCTGCACCCCACCTCACAGGCATCTTTGTCTTTCAGGGTGTCCCTCAGGAGACGCCAGTCCCTCCGGAAGAAGCTGCGGGCCAAGGGACAGCTCTCAGACTTCTGGAAGTCCCAGAACTTGGACATGATCCAGTTCACGGAATCCTGCACCATGGGCCAGAGTAGCAACGAGCCCCTGGTCAACTATTTGGATGTGAGGCCCCCTGAGACAGGGGTGCTGGGAGAGGAGGGAGCAGGGAGGAGGGAGGAAGGCCCAGCCTCAGGCTGGGCCAGTGGTGCAGATTGCTTTGCTTGGATGATCCTATGGACTGGTCCCCTGTGGGCGTTGTCAACAGAATCCAGTGGGTCTCAGCTCTCTGTGGGAGTAGAGCACTGCAAGGAAGGACCCTGATTTTCTTTGTTGGCAGCTTCTTAGTTCTGTCCTTAGGCCAAGTGCTTGACTTCTCCCAGCCCCTTCCCAGGCTCCGTGAAGAAGAGGAGCTCCTACCTTGCTTGTAGTGTTGTGGGAAGCAGGGGGGCAGGCATAGAATCAAATGGAGCAGCTGATTTCCTCCCCCTAGCCTTTCCTCTGGTTGCTTGGGGGGAGGGGTTGGTTTTTGTGCCAGTACTGGGGCTTGAACTCAGGGCTTCAGCACTGTCCTGTAGCTTTCTCACTCAAGGCTGGTGCTCTACCACTTAAGCCACACCTCCATCTTCTAGCTTTCTGCTGCTTAATTGGAAAGACTTTACTGACCAGGTTGGCTTTGAACCTTGCTTCTTAGAGCTCAGCCTCCTGAGTAGCTAGGGTTACAGGCATGAGCCACTAGTGCCTGGCTGCTTTTTATCTTTTATTCCCCAGCCTGGCCCACTTCCAGACTCTGAGTTCTAGTCTACAGTCTTCCCGGCTCTGGTCCCAAGCATTCTTCCTTTGATTCCACCCCTGCCACGCCCCTGTGAGCCTCCCCAGCCTGCCTTACTCCCATGCCCTCCTCTTCCCCTCCTTCCCCTGCAGATGGAGTATTTTGGCACCATCTCCATTGGCTCCCCACCACAGAACTTCACTGTCATCTTTGATACCGGCTCCTCCAATCTCTGGGTCCCTTCTGTGTATTGCACCAGTCCAGCCTGCAGTAAGTGGGGGCAGGAACCCTGTGGAAATGCCCAATCCTGGGAGGCCAAGGCCTGGGACTCCAGGAGTAGAGGGCTTGGGTACTCCAAATTGGCCATCCCTGCCACACCAGCCTTCCCTTCCCTCTTCAGGAACAGCTGACCACAGAAACAAGGTGAGACCAGGAAGAGAGTTAAAACACAGCTCCCATTCAAGATAACAAGTTTCACAGGGTCAGACTTTATTAGAGAGAAACTTAGCCATTGAAAAGAGAAATCTTTAACTTAGTGACTCATTTCCTCTGGAGCACACAAAGGAACATGGGGGAAAGTTCCATCTGGGTGACTACTTGTGGGCAAGTTGGTGGATTGGGTTCTGGTGAAGGCCTCACACCTGCTTCCATGAGACTTGGTGGCCTGGCTCCCACAGAGGCGGGGCTGGCGGGGCACAGGGGCTGGGGCATGTCCATTTAGTCAGAGGTAACTCAGGGGGCAGGTGCCTAGGAGAGACTGGCAAAAGAAGAGATAAACAAAGATGTCTCAGTCTATTCAGGACAAGTCCCCAGACAGAGGTTCTCTGAAACCCTGAAGCTAGATGGCCCCCGAGGCTACAAAGTTGGGATAATTTCCTGCCGTGGTAATGGTTTGTCCCTAAGTTTCTTTGAAGGCTAGAATGTGACCCACGCTGGTGGCTAGGCCTTTGCTGGCGCCTGATAAATGGCACTTATCTTGGTGTACCCTATGAGGTCATAGCCACAATCAGGTTTGCCCAGGGACAACTATTTGGTCCCCAGTAAGGCCACACCTGTGTCTAGAGGCCAATGAAGTAGTCACCAGGGAGAGCCATGGTGGGTCTTTCTAAGGCCCCAACTTCATACTGGGAGCCGGGCAGGGATGGAAGAGTGAGCTGCATCCTTGCTTTTCAGAGACACACCCCGTGTTCCGCCCGTCCCAGTCCAGCACGTACAGCCAGGTGGGGACCACATTCTCCATTCAGTATGGGACCGGGAGCTTGACTGGCATCATCGGAGCTGACCAAGTCTCTGTGAGTGAATGCCTTCATCTTTTCTCTTTTGTCCAGGAAACTGGGCGATGGTACAGTTGTTCTGAGGTCTTAGGGTACAGTTTCAGTTCTGTTTCAGGAGGAGGGGAGGAGGATGGGGAGGAGGGACAGCCCTCACCTTGGTCAGCCTCAGGAATCTCCCGCGGGAAGATCCACTTTGTACCCAGTTTCCAGTACACAAAGCCTGATTGATGGCAGGGTGGGCTCATCTCACCATCTCAAGTTCCAGTAAGCCCTTCCTTTCTCCTCCCATTCTGCCACCAAAGCTGTAGACTTCAGGCTGAAGTGCTAGGACAGAGACAACATTCTCCCACCTCTCCACCCTCAGTCCTACAGCTTGAACTATGGGCCTGGGTGCCGTCCCTGAGCTTATTAGTGCTCGACCACTTGAGCCTCAGCACTACTTCCGGCTTTTTTCTGAGTAGTTTATTGGAGATAAGAGTCTCAGGGACTTTTCTGCCTGGGCTGGCTTTGAGCCACGATCCTCAGATCTCAGCCTCCTGAGTGATTAGGATTACAGGCATGAGATACTGGTGCCCAGCCTGAAAACAAGCAAATTTAGCAAACAACAATGCAAAAGTAGAAAGAAATAATAAAGAGACTAGTTGGGATATATCAACATAGGAAAGTAAGACTATATAGAAAATCAACAAAGCCAATGATTAAATCAGAAAAATAAAGAAAAACCAACAATATTAGAAATTTAGAAAGGGAAGTGGCTCCAGAGGTTGTAGAATACCAGCCTTGAGCAGAAAAAGCCAAGTGAGAGCAAAAAGTTCCGAATTCAAGCCCCAGTGCAGGCACACGTAAACACACACACACACACACACACACACACACAAATCTTAAGAAAATAACAACAACAAATAGAAATAAAAAAGAAAACATTTCCAAATGTCCTATAGACATTAAAAATAAAAGAATATCAAGAATAGTTTTATACTGATAATTTTTTTTAAGTACTGGAATTTGAATTGAAGGTCTTATTTGTTCAACTTGCTTGCTTGGCTGACACTCAACCACTTGATCCATGTCTCCAGCCTTGCTTTCTGCTGCTTATTTTAGAGCTGGAGTCTCATGGACTTTTTTCCCCTGGGCTTGTCTCAAACCACGAGCCTCTGGATCTAACTACTCTAGAGGCAAAGATTGGAAAGAGTGAGGCTCAAGGCCAGTCTACACAAAAGTCACTGAGATATTATCTTACCAAACAACCCAGGAGTGGTGTTTCATGTCTGAATCTCATTTATGTGGGAGGCCTAGGTGACCATTTGAGACCAGCCTCAGGCAAAAAGAAGACATCTGAAAAAGTGAAAAGAATGGGAATTGTGGCTCAAATGGTAGAGTGCTTGCCCAGTAAGAGCTGAATTCAAACTCCCAATGTCAAGAGAAAGAGAGGGGGAAGAGGGAGGGAGGGAGGAAAGAAGGATGGAAGGAAGGAAGGAAGGAAGGAAGGGAAAAAAGAAGGGAAGGGAAGGGAAAGATGATGGAGGAAAGAGGAAGAAAGGAATATCTACAAAGAAACCCAAAGCAAGCAATGATGAATAGTTGAGAGACATTGCCTTGAGATCAAGAATGAGATAAGAATGCTCATTTTTTCTCTCTCTATGAAACGTGTTTTGATGGTCCTAGCCAATGCAATAAGGCAAGAAAAGAGAACTTTTAATTACATAAGGAAGGGGCTGGAAATGTGGCTGAGTGGTAGAGTGCTTGCCTAGCATGGATGAAGCCCTGGGCTCAATTCCTCAGTACCACATACACAGAAAAAGCCAGAAGTGGTGCTGTGGCTCAAGTGATAGAGCACTAGCCTTGAGCAAAAGAAACCCATGGACAGGGCTGGGAAGGTGGCTCAGTGGTAGAGCGCTTGCCTTGCATGCCTGAGGCCCGGGTTCAATTCCTCAGCACCACATAAGCAAAAAAGAAAAAAAGCCAGAAGTGGTACTGTGGCTCAAGTGATAGAGCGCTAGCCTTGAGCTGAAGAGCTGAGGGACAGCACCCAGGCCCAGAGTTCAGGCCCCATGACCAGACCCCCCCCAAAAAAAACAAAAACAAAAACAAAAACCATGGACAGTGCCCAGGAGTTCAAGCCTTAGGACTAGTATAAATAAATAAATAAATAAATAAATAAATAAATAAATAAAGATGAAAACTTATTTTTTTAATTACATAAGGAAATGAAACAGGTGAGAATATGGCCTAATTAATCAAGGAGAGCTGTGAGGGAGGAGCCAGGGGTCCAAGGCCCTCTGCCAGCTCTCCATGGCTCTCTCCCTCAGGTGGAAGGGCTGACTGTGGCTGGCCAGCAATTTGGAGAAAGCGTCACTGAGCCTGGCCAGACCTTTGTGAACGCAGAGTTTGATGGAATTCTGGGCCTGGGGTACCCATCCTTAGCTGCTGGAGGGGTGACCCCGGTGTTTGACAACATGATGGCACAGAACCTGGTGGATCTGCCGATATTTTCTGTCTACATGAGCAGGTAAGGTCTGTCAAGCCCACCTGGTAAGGTCAGGGATGGTACAGGGAGATGTGGTGTGCTAGATCTATCTAGTAGTCAAAAGACCTGGCTCCACTCTCTTGGCTGGCCTGCTCTCAGCTGTGTGGTCTTGAGCAAAACACTGAATCTCTCTGGGTTTTGAGAAATTGGAGTTTGCTTCACAAAGAGTTGGAGTTGAGTGTCTCTAGGATTGGCTATTAACTTATGCACTCAATAAATATCAAGCTCCTATTATATGTTGAACATGATACTAGATACGTGGAAGCAAAGAGAGTCTTTGCAGTTGAGAGAAGCAGGAAAAAACATTACATAATGAGCTGGTGATAAAATAATTTCATGCCAGCAATGGAAACATACAGTGTGCGTTTAGCCATACAATGGAATATTACGCAGTCTTGAAAAGGAAGGAAAATTCTGACCCTGAAACATGCATTACACTTGAGGATATTGTACTAAGTCAAACAGACTCCACAGAAAAACAAGCACTGTTTCCACTTGCATGAGGAGCCTAGAGCCGTCACACTCATAGAGACAGAAAGCACACCGGGGCTAGGCAGGGCTAGATAGGCCAGGAAAAGGAGGCCTCATTTAATGGGTACAGTCTTGGCGCTGCAAGTAGAAAACATTCTGGAGCTGGGCTTTGTGATGTGAATATACCAAACACTCCTGAACTATACACTCGAAAATGGCTATAATATTAAGTTTTGTGCTATGCATGTTTCGCCACAATTTCTTAAATGATATGTTGTAGTTGAGAAGGTCACGAAGGCAGGCCCCCCCCAGGTATCTTGCCTGGGGTCCTTGGACAGTGGCTTCAGCTTCCTCCCTACACAGGAAGAGGATCGCTTGCCTTTCCTGAGATCTCCCTGTTCCTGTGTAAGCCCACTCTCCCATTCCCTCTGCACAAAGGGTCCTGACTCCCTCTCTTAAGCTGTGCTTCGTCCCAGCCTGGCTGCCACGGAGCCAAGCCTGGGTGGACAGAGAGGGAGGCTGCCTGAACACTGCCTTACCCTTGAAGGACCTCCTACTCCCTTCCAGCTTGAGAAGAAGTAGGCCAGGCAAGAGCACTGCTGTCAGACTAGCCTGGATCGAAGTCCTCCCTCCTACATCGCTTCATCTCCCTGGGCCTCAGTTTCCCCCAAATGAATGCTAGGTTGACATGAAAGTTAAATAAGATTAGGTTCAATTCCTTATACAGAGGACATCAAGTAATGTTAGATCCTCCTCCTCTCCTCTTTCTCCCTCTCCTCCTCTCTCTTTCTCCTTCTCCTCCTCCTATTAGTTACATCTTCCTTTTCTATTCTCCTTCCTCTCTTCCTCCTCTTCTTCTTCCTTTCTTTCTTATTCTCTTCTCCCTCCTTCCCCTCCTCCTCTCCCCTCCCCACCTCTCCCCTCTCTTCCCCTTCCTTCCCCTCTTCTCTCCTCTCCTCTCCTTTTCTCTCTCTCATTTTTTGCAGTGCTAGGGATAAAACCTATGACCTTGCCAGGCACTGGTGGCTCATGCCTATAATCCTAGTTACTCAGGAAGCTGAGATCTAAGGATTGTGATTTGAAGCCTGTCCAGGCAGAAAAGTCCATGAGACTCTTATCTCCAATAAACTACTCAGAAAAAGCTGGAAGTGGTGCTGTGGCTCAAGTAGTAGAGTGTTAGCCTTAAGCAAAAGAAACCTAGGGACAGTGCCAAGCCCTGAGTTCAAGCCCCAGAACCAGAAAAGAAAAAGAAAACAACAACAAAAGCAAACACCTATGATCTTGTGAATGCTAGGTAAGCTATCCAGCCCCAAACGATACCCCAATCACACACAACCTAACATCCCTGCAGATGTTCCATTCATTCCCCATTCCCACCGCCCTGCAGTACAGGTGAGTTCTCTGTTTTCCTGATCTTCCTGAAAATGAATCTATTTTATGTCTTGTTTCTCCAGACTCCCTGGTGGGTGCCAGAACAGAATCTGAGGACTCAAAGCCAGTGAAAATGAAGCAATATTTAAATCCTAGTAAAGTCATAGCACAGTCACATGAGCATAGACACACAGGAGTAGATGACCGGAAACTCCACACCACCACAGCCACAGGGAGCCAGCTACTTTGGAGAAAGAGATCTCTGGGAGATGCTTCAAGTTCCTGGCCTTGGTTCTACAGGACCACAGCCATGTCCCAGAAGCAGAGGACATTCACAGTTCTCTGAGCAGAGCTGTTTCTGCTAATCAACTTTTAACCAATCCTAGTGGCCGAGGCCCAGTGGGTGTTTCTGCCTACTTAGGTATCTGGGCTCAGCACCCAATGTCCTAGCACAGTGTCCTCAGCCCAGGATCTTAGCCCAGGCTCCCCAGTGTTTCCAGTGACTTTTCTTTAGTAACTGGTCTCGCCCCACAGTGACCCAGAAGGTGGCTCAGGCAGCGAGCTGACTTTTGGAGGCTACGACCCCTCCCATTTCTCTGGGAGCCTGAATTGGATCCCAGTCACCAAGCAAGGTTACTGGCAGATTGCCCTGGACGGGTGAGTATCTCTTCCACCAACTGAGGGACACTGCGGGTCTGTAGGAGCGGACGCTGGGCACTCGCTGTGTGGGTTGGAGGTAAGGAGAGGTGAAGAAGGGCAGCAATAGCCAAGCCACAAGGCAGCTTCCTCCTCTGTCCACGTGCTACACCTGGGCTTCAACTGACAGCCAGATCCTACCTCAACCTGCTGCCCTTTGTCCATCAACACTAATGAACTTACAGGGCCAGGGCTGAGGAACTGAAAAGCAAGGGAGACTTAGACTTGAACGTGGCCCTCCCTAAGCTTATACAGAAGATGAAATGTGCTCTGATTGCCACAGAAGTGCTCAGTGCCCTAAGAGAGGAGCCACAAAGTGGCCCCATGGCCAGGGCACGATGACCCCCTATCTGGAGAGACTTGAGGGTTTCAGGGCTCTGAAATCCAGACTTGACATGAACACAGCATCTTGGTGGAGTGTCTGGGGAATGTGGAACTTGCTGCTTCTTACATGCCTAGCACCGTGTTAGGCAACATGGGAATTCAGAGAGAAGTAATTAAAGGTTCAGTTCTTAAGATGTTCAGGATAAAATGTTAAAAGGACCCACTGCTCACTGTCATTTTAGGACTTCTCAGACTACACAGATTTCCCTACTAAAGGTTCTGACATCACTTGAGATCCTGATCTACATTGTTTAATTGGGGTACCAGGGCTGGAGCTAGGGGCTTCCCACGCCCACTCAACTTCCTTGCTCACAGCTGGCACTCCACCACTGAGCCATGCCTACAGCCCAACTTTTTCACTGGTTGATTAGAGATCATGTCTTGTGGACTTTTGTGTCCAGACTAGGTTTGAACCTTGATGTGCTAGGTCTAAGCCTCTTGAGCAGTTAGCATTATAAGCGTGAGCCACTGGTACTTGGCTCTGACCTACTTTTTATTTTTAATGACATAGAATACAATAAAAGTAGAGTGCACTTCAATTGTGTGTGTGTGTGTGTGTGTGTGTGTGTGTGTGTGTGTGTGTGTTTGGGTCAAGAATAAAGTACAAGCTGGGTGTGGAGACACATGCTTGTAATCCCACCTACTCAGGATGCTGATGGGGAAAACCATAAGTTCAAGCTCAAACTTGGCAAAAGATTGAGATTCTGTTTAAAAAAAAAAAAAAAAAGCAACTAGACATCATTGGCTCATGCTTGTAGTCCTAGCTACTCAAGTAGGTGAGATCTAAGGACCACAGTTTGAAGCCAGCCTGGGCATGGAAAGTCTATGAGACTCTTATCTCCAATTACCCACCAAAAAGCCAGAAATGGAGTGGTGTCTCAGTGGTAGAGTGCTAACCTTGAGCAAAACAGCTCAGGGACAGTATCCTGAGTTCAAGCCCTAGTCCTGGCATGTGCACGCACGCGCATACGCGCTTGCGCACACACACACAATGTCAGTGTATTCTTACTATGAATCTCAGTTTTAAAAAAGTTCACAGAGGAAGTGGTGCTGTGGCTCAAGTGGCAAAGAGCTTGTCTTGAGCTGAAGAGCTAAGGGACAGCGCCCAGGCCCAGAGTTCAAGCCCCACAACCAACAACAACAAAAAAGTTCACAGATAGTCCCATGATGGAAGAGATGTAAAAGAACATCTCCACTGAGTTCTGGGGTGCTAGAGAGCACAGGAAGTGGAAATCACGGGGGACCCAGAGAAGGCTGGCTGGCAGTGACCCCTCTACCCCCAGAATCCAGGTGGGAGACAGCGTGATGTTCTGCGCCGAGGGCTGCCAGGCCATTGTGGACACGGGGACGTCCCTGGTCACTGGCCCCTCCCACGAGATCAAGCGTCTGCAGGAGGCCATTGGGGCCACGCCCACGGATGGAGAAGTGAGTGTCCCCTGGGTGGGGAGCGGCTAGGAGCCAGAGAAGGCAGCCTCTGAGAGGATCCCATGTTGTGTTTTTTAGTATGCTGTGGACTGTGACAACCTCAATGTCATGCCCGACGTCACCTTCATCATCAACGGCGCCACCTACACCCTCAGCCCAACTGCCTACACCCTGCCAGTAAGAGCTGTTCCCTTACTCTGCCCATTACAGGGCCCTTCCCACGCGGGCCCCACTTCCTTTTTCTAACAGCTGCCCTCACTTGCCTGTGTCCTCCTCGAGTCCCTCTCCCACCACTGCAGGAGGTCTCCCCTCTGAAGGAGACACGGGCCCCTAGCGTGGACATTCCACTGGGAATCTCGGGCGAGTCATTGAAGGAAGTTTTGTGGTATGGTTTTACAGATGTTGCAATGGAGCCTGTTCATGAGTCTCTCCGTCCATTACCATGCCAGTGTGGCACGTTCCCCTGGCAGAGTTCCTGCATGTGCACACCCCTCCTCACAGCCAGTGTGGACCATGGTCCTCACCTGCCAGCAGATTTTAATCAAAGCCTCCGCACGCCCTCTAAGATGCTGCAGCCTCTTTGGCCTTGTATCTCCTTCTCGTGGAGGCTTCTGGAGCCCTGCGGGCTTTCCCAACAGCTCCTAGCAACCTCACGTGGCAGGTGGTTGTTGGAAAGACCACTCGTGCCTGGTTAGACCCCAAGTCTCCGGCAAACTAAAAAAATAGAATTGAGAGAGGTTACACTCTGTTTGCAGAACGATAAATGCCTTCTTGCCTGGTACCTAAATGGATTCACGCAAAAAAATTCTCCCCAGAACATCAGCAAGAAAAGAGTCGTGCCTAGCCGGGTGCCGGTGGCTCACACCTGTAATCCTAGCTACTCAGAAGACTGAGATCTGAGGATCGCAGTTCAAAACCAGGCAGGAAAGTCTGTGAGACTCTTATCTCCAATAAACCACCAGAAAACCGGAAGTGGTGCTGTGGCTTAAGTGGTAGAGTGCTCGCCTTGAGCTGAAGAGCTGAGGGACAGCACCCAGGCCCAGAGTTCAGGCCCCACGACCGACAGAAAAAAAAAAAAAAAAGCAGTGACTAGCCATTCATGGAGCAATTCCTCTCTCTTAGAAAAATGAAGCTGAGCTGAGTACCAGTGGCTCACACCTGTCATTCTAGCTACTCTGAGGTCTGATTCAAAGCCAGCCCAGAAAGGAAAGTCTGTGAGACTCTTATCTCCAATTAACCAGCAAATAGGAAGGCGTAGATCTGTGGCTTGAGTGGTGGCATGCTAGCTAAAAGGCCCAGGGACAGTGCTCAGGCCCTCAGTTCTAGGCCAGAACTGGTGTGTGCATGCACATGTGCACATCTCCCCACACACACACACACACAATTAGAAAATTGAAGCTGGGCTTTGCTAGAGGCGAAGGGGAACAGGATTGGAACCATTGTAGCACCGAGCTTTTTGCTCTTCCAGTCTTGCAGTACAATGTCAAGTGTTCTATGGTAAATGACAGTATGGTGGGGCTGTGTCACCCATGAACAGTTCTCAGGATTGTAGAACATAGGTGCATGAACTTGTGTAAACACCTCACTGAGAAAGAGGAGTAAGGATGTGTGAGGCAAGAGGAAGGATCTTCCAGCCAAGATGGTGGAGCCCAGCAGCTTCGAGGCCACACAGCTCTGCCACCACCCTCCCAGGACAGCCCCCAGGCAGGGCCACCTCCCCCCCTGGGTGTCAGTCACTGACATACTTCTTTCCCACCCCAGGACTACGTGGATGGGATGCAGTTTTGTGGCAGTGGCTTTCAAGGACTTGACATTCAGCCTCCATCCGGGCCTCTGTGGATCCTTGGGGACGTCTTCATTCGACAATTCTATGCCATCTTTGATCGCGGGAATAACCAAGTGGGGCTGGCCCCCTCGGTGCCCTAAGAAGGGCTAAGTGCTTGTACCTGGCTCCCCAACACCCCTGGGGCCTGTTAGGGTGGGGCTTTCTTTATACCTTTCAGAAAATGATCTTATAAAATATAATCAATGCAACTTGAATTAGGACTGAACAGAGCATACACACACACACACACACACACACACACACACACAACTTGCCACATACATCACATGTACATACCACCTCCACCACTGCCAATACAGCAAATTAACTTCTCTATGTATTTCCTCCCTTTATGTTGGCTTTTCATTGTGGGAATCTCCCAACCTACTGAAGGAAAAGTTATAGCACAGTAAATCCCTCTGTACCCCACTCGGCTTTCTCTGACCCATCCACACATGGCCAGGCCCCATTTGTATCTACCCTGAGATCCACCACAGACCAGCATTGTTTTGAAGCAGAGTCCACACACCCTATCATTTTATTCATAAATCTGCAGTCAGCATTCAGGGATTCTCCCGTTGTCTGGTGCATGTGCTCTTGTGTTTCACAGCTGGCTTGTCTGCATCAGGATTCAACCAAGATCCATAACCAGCATTGCTTTGAAAATGTCTCGGATTGGAATCTGAATTTTGCTGGTTGGGATCCAGATGTGTCGTGGGCCTGGGTCTCTGAGCTCATCCTCTTTGTAAGATGGTAGTTAGACCTCAGGCTGGCTGCTATGGCAACAAAACATTTCACAGGTGAAGCCCATCAGGCAGACGAGGCTGGCGCCCCTCCATGGCTAGTGTTAAGCTTGATGAGTGGGTTTCACCATCTGCTACGAAGCTCCGTTCAGCAGCACTGATCACTCAGATGATTCCATTATTTCCAAGCATTGGTTGGGTGGAACTCTATTTAAAAATTTTTTAACTTAAAAAAAAAACACCTTCCTTCATCAATCATCTGCTCACCAGGTGATGAGCTGGTACAAGAGCAGATGCCAATATTTGATGTGTTTCAACTTATCACAGTTACTTTTCATGATCATACTACCCCATCTCTAACCAGTGGATGGCCCTCAAGTTACTTCCTGTAGACTTTTCTGGCCCATCTTTCACACTTCCAGTCCCATATGTGGCACTGCCATGGTCCCGACGAGTCTTGGCTCCTTCAGCATACTCACGTGTTTGCTATAAATAAACATACTTCATAGTATGTAGGAGGGGGGGCAGGAAGGAGGGGAGGGGAGGGAGAGAAGGGGGAAAAACACACCAGGGCTCATCCCCAGGGACCCACTATGGAGAATTCTGCTCTAACTCACATCCTCATTCAGTTGTCATAAGAAAGGACTTGTCTTTCTCTTCCTCACTTTAGTTTTTGCTTCCTTTTAAAAGGAAGAATCTTCAATTTCATTCTTATTAATAAATTATGTGCAAGTGCTCCATAACTCTCACCTCAGAGAACACGAGGGTCCATTTGAAGTGGTTTTCATTTAAAAAAAAACAACACTTTTTTTCTTTGTAAGAAACCTTTCTCTTTCTCTTACTGGGCACAGTGGCTCATGCCTGTGATCCTAATGACACGGGAGGTGGAGTTTGGAGGATTGCAGTTTGAGGTCAACCTGGGGAGAAAAGTTCACAAGATTCCATCTGGACCAGCAAGCACATGGGTGTGGTGGCTCCAGCCTGTTACCCCAGCTACAGGAGGCACAATGGCTGCCGCCTACCTGCCTGTCATCCCCAACAGCATCGGAAAGCCCAGGGATCGTAACTGAAGCTGGAAGGAGCTGGAAGGAGCTGGAAGTTTGGCTCAAGTGGCAGAGCACCTGCCTGGCAGTTCAATCCCCAGTGCTCAAGGAGGGAAAAGGAATCATTTATGTGCCATATCTACTTCTCGAAACTGCTTTTTATTTTTTCATTTAAAAGTAGATTGATTCCTTATCAGGCAGCTAGCTGCTTCTTCTAATATTTACACAGTGTGCATTCATTTATCTGACGCTCTCTCAATGCAGAGATTCACTGGGGCTTAAGTTCAACCTGACACAATTCATAATTGTTTTATACCAGACACTGAATGAGACCCTGGAAGATAGGCAAGGTGACTGGGTCAGCCAGCCCCTGACCACAGGGGTCATGGAATATACCCCAGGCTGAAGGTCAGGTAGCGAGCTAATCTGGACTTGAAGCTGAAGCTCCTGCCGTCATCACTAGGTGACCATGGGTGATGGATTCATGTCTCTGGACGGCTCCTCTCTCAGAGCCTTTGGGAAGAGTTGGTGAAGTCTGGCAGGGGGCAGTAGCACCACTCAGCTTCCTCTCCCCTTCACAGACCCTGCTCAGAGTGCATCGCAGCTCCACACATACATACATTTGTTTTCTTTTTCTCTTTACAGTTATATGTTTTTGGAGGTTTGGCTTGTGTTGTTTTCAGAGTGGGTTAAGAACAGCCCGCTCTGAACCAGCTAGCAAAGCAGGATCACAGAGCTACTAACCACACAGGCTCTGGAGCCAGACTGGCCCAGACTTGATTCCTAGCACCCATTTGCCTGGCTGTTGAATGGGCATGGTTACAGGAAGTGCTTCTGGGGTCACACCATGTGTGTCTGTGAACATTTAACTGCTGAGTGCCTGCGGTCATCAGCAAGCTGACTCTCAGCTGAGCAAATAGCATAAAGGCAGGGGCCCTTGAATAAAAAAGACTTTTTCCTCTAGATCAAGGCACCCTATGTGGGACCAGTTGTTCTCTGCGGGGTCAGTTTTTGTCCTGGGAGTGTCCATAATGTGCTGGCCGGGGACTGTCCATCCAGGAGGCTGAGAAGAGAAGGTTTAGAGGATGAAAGTGATGTGCAGGCCACACAATCACCTCTGCTAAATGACCAAACAGGGTGTTGACTCACTGGTCCTCACAATAGCTTTGCAGCCTGGTCCCTTGTCCCCATTGTCCTCATTGCCCTGGGCAGGGCTCTCCCCTGGATTTTTGCTCCTGCATCTTGACTCATGCCCTGATCTGACCTCCCCCTCTTCCCTCCCCCCAGCATACCCATACCTGGTTAATGAACATCTCTAAAATCTGGCTCATATCCCAGTTATCCCTTGTCCTCACTTCCTGCATTTACAACAAGGACGTCCCAGACAATAGGACTTCCCAGATTCTCTATGGTCTGGCCTCAGTTTACACACACACACACACACACACACACACACACACACACACACACACATACACACACGTCAGGACCATCTGAAAAAACTGAGTCCTCCCCATTTTCCCATTTGCATGCTTTGTTCTCAGAAACTCTTCCGCCCTGTTTGCACCCTCCAGGAGCATTAAGGTGACAAGGCAGCCGGGTGCCAGGGCTCATGCCTGTAATTCTAGCTACTCAGGAGGCTGAGATCTAAGGATCACAGTTCAAAGCTAGCCCAGTCAGGAATGTCCGTGAGACTCTTATCTCCAATGAACCAGAGACCACCAGAAAACCAGAAGTGGTGTTATGGCTCAAGTGGTGGAGTGCTAGCCTTGAGCTGAAGGGTTCAGCGACAGTGCCCAGGTCCAGAGTTCAAGACCCACAACAGATAAAAAATAGATAAATAAATATTTAAAAATTAAAAATAAAAAGTTGACAATGAAGACAGGTTCAACACAGTGCTAGAAACAAAATGCAACTCTCCATCCCAGGTTTGCCCTTGAAGGTGGACAGCCAGGTCTGGAAGTGGAGCCCTTCCTGCTCTCCTCTGCCCAACACCAATGGGAGCTACTGCCTCCTCCAAGGGCATTTCTGCTGCTGAAGGTCAGAACTTCAGTTCAACTTCCTTCTTCCTCCAAAGCCCACTTTGTCGCCCCCCTCCCCAAAAAGAACTAATGTTTTCCTCCTTTAAGTCCCTCTCCATACATGGCTTTATTTGTTCCATGTGTTATTATTTTCACTGTATCCCCCAAAGAGTCAGACCTATTCAGGTTGTTGGGGGGAGGGGAAGAGGCATCTGTGTCCTCCCCCACCCCCAGGGTAGGGGCTGTCACCTCCCCCCCCATGTACCTGCTGCTTGTGTGTTAGAGGAGGGAAGGGAAGTTGCTGACTTTGATCCCCTGTGGTTGGAGGAAGTGGGGACTGGACCTGGCTGTGGCTGGTGGCTGAGCTTCCCAAGGTGTTGGGAGAGTTCCCTAAAAGACCTGTGCTTGGTTTCTGCCCCTCCCCACCCCTCCCCAGTGAAAAGCAGCCACAGCTCACTCCCCAGGCCCCAAAGCACTCACACATGGAATTGGAAGTCGCTGGGGTGTGTCACTATACCTCTCTTAAGGGCTCTCTCTCTCTGTGTCTCAAAAAAACAAAACCTTGACTACACACGGTCTAGGCAAGCGCTTTATCATTTGAGCCACACACACCACTCTTTTTTGGTCTGGTTATTTTTGAACTAGTCTCATTTTCTGCTCAGGCCTGGACCATTGTCCTCTTATTTCCACTTCCCATCATAGTGGGTTCATAGGCTCATGCCACCGTATCTAGCTTTTTCTGTGGAATCGAGGGTCTTGTGGATTTGGTGCTGGCTTTGAACTTCCATTGTCCTGATCTCAGCCTCCAGAGTAGCCAGGATTACAAGCATGGCACTGGCTTCTAAAGGGGTTTCTAAAGGACAACAGTTTAAGAACAAATCACTGCTCAGGAATTTGTGTTTGTCCTGAGGGTGGTGTCCACCCTTAAAATAGAAGGTTTTGGGTAAACAGTCTCTGGAACTTTCCTTCCATAATGGAAATCATTACATCTTCCCTATAGGCATGCCTGCTAGTTAATACCCAAAAAAGAAGGAAGGAAGGAAGGAAGGAAGGAAGGAAGGAAGGAAGGAAGGAAGGAAGGAAGGAAGGAAAGAAGGAAGCAAGGAAGGAAGGAAGGAGGGAGAGAGAGAAAGAAAGGAATTTCAACGTCTGTTCCACCAAAAATTCCTTAGCAGGGCCCATACCTGGCACTGTGAGTGTCCATGTGTGGGATTCGAGGTTCTGCACTCTGAGGACAGAGACAGCAGCAGCAAGGCATCTTCCCAGGTGCTCCTGAGCCCAAGGAAGAACTTTATGATGGGGGGGATTATTAAAAATGGAATGGACTGGCCAGGAGACAAAAACCCCATCTGAGGGGATCCCTTGAGAGTTGTGACCACATCTGGCAGCCATGTCTAAATTTGTCGTGTTCCCCTTTCAGCTGGTGATCATAGCAATCCTAGGTGCGGTTCCAGGCCTTTGTAAGACCGGCCACATCATGGCGTGTAAGCAGCATTTAAATGACAGCTGTCTCCACTGTCTTCCAGGCAGGACACACACCCTCACCTGGGAGGTGCAGGACACGTCACATATCTACAAGCCTGGTACGGTGTGATGTGGGTTTATGCGTGTGATATGTGTGCACGATGAGTGTGTGCGTGTGTGTTGTTGTTGTGAGTGTGTGGTGTCTGTTTACTGCCTGGGGTGGGTTGGGAATATGTGGTGTATTGGTATTGGGGTTTGGGATGTATGTGGTGTATGTGTATTGTGTGGAGGGTGTGGCGTATGTGTGTGTTATGGCGTGGGGGTGTACATGCTGTGTGTGTGTGTGTGTGTGTGTGTGTGTGTGTGTGTGTGTGTGTGTGTGAGTGAGGTGAGGGTAAGGAGTAGGAACAGGCCCTCTTTCCTCCAGATCAAATCCACAACCCTCGCTTATGAGAACCTACAGATCCACAGGTCCCTATATTGGGTTGCTTCCAGCAGCAATGATAGAAGTTTCTAAAACCAGCCAGGGGTTCCTTAGGGAACCCATAAACAGAGCATATCAGCCCCACAGGCCCTGGGACCACAAGTCCCCCACCCCCACCCTGAGGTGTTCCATTCCCCCATCCCCAGGGACCAGAATCCCTCCAAACGCATTCTCAAGGAGCCCCAAGTGCAGGCAGCTGGGGGCCTGGCTTTCCCATTTCTCCCCACCTCCTCCACCCACACAGCTGAGGTCACCCTGCCCAGCCTCTTTTGCAATTTTCCCAAGTCTGTGCACCACGGGAGTGGAGAGAAAGCAGAGGGAAGTGGCCTCTCCACAAAGTCTGGCCTGGTGAAACGGTCGCTCCAAGAAGACAAGAGAAGTCCAGGTCCCGAGCCAGCTCCTGCAGGTCCTGGAGCCAGGCGCTGCCCAGCACCTCTGTAAGTGACCTGAGCCCTCTGCCCCAGAACTATGTGGGGTTTGTGGGGAGGAGTGGAGGCAGGGGGTGCGAGGTGGAGGCTTGGAATCTAGCAGCTGCAGGCTTTAGCCCCAAACTCCATGCTGCAGAAACTCTCTGGGCACATTGGCAAGGGAGGAAGGACTTCCTCACTTGCCCAGGAGCTAGGGCCCCCACAGGGGGATCCTTAAGGGCCGCCAGTGCCAGGCAAGGCAGGGCTACAGCCAGTAGGAGCGTGCTGCTGTGCCAAACCCGCAGGGCCCGTCAGAAACCGAAGCCCTCCTGGAGGACTGAGTACTGCAGCCCTATGGGCAAGGGCATGGGGCTGGAGGGACAAAAGGGCCTTATCAGGAAAAGATGTTCATTTCCTGGAGCAGAAAACGACCCCTCCCTCTTCCTAAATCATAACTATGTTTCCTGGCAACAAGCTGCAGCACCAGGAGAACCAGTGAATAGAGTTGGACAGATCTCGGCTCTAGTCTCAGCCTGCCTGCCACTAACTAGGTTTTTGCCTCAGGAATGCACTGAGCTATAATGATGTTTTGTAAAATGCATAATTGTTAGTCATTTGGTTTTAATAGAAATCTTTTCCTGGGGCCCACTGATGAATCCCCCAGCACAAAAGTCCCATGGAGGTAGTAATATATGCAGATTCCGATCTACATTGTGCTGGCACATTGTTGGCATCTAGTATATGTGCTGGATGCCTGGATGGAGTATGGATTCTTAATCGTTGGTGGATGGATGGGTGGATGGATGGATAAATGGATGGATGGTTGATGAGCAATGGACAGATGATGAATGGATGCATAGACAATAGATAAATGGATGGACGATGTGTGGTTGATTTGATAAATGAATGATAGGTGCATGGATGGATATGGATAGATGGATGAATGATAGAGATAGATAGATAGATAGATAGATAGATAGATAGATAGATAGATAGATAGATAGATAGATAGATGAATGGAAGGAAGGAAGGAAAGGTGGCTGGATGGATGATGGATAGATGCCCCCTCCAGAGCCAGGCTGTTTGGGGGGGAGAAGGGTACTGATCATTGGAGGCACTCTCCTCGGCACAAGCCTCTTGGGGAGTCAGAAATGATACCCTCAAAGAACTTAAAGAGTCAGAATGCTGGGCCTTCTGAAGCCAGTATTGTGGTGCCCTTCCAGGGGAAGCAGGTCTGGACCTGCCAGGTTTGGGCAGGGAAGGCAGAGCTGACAGTGATCAGACAGGCAACAGAGTTTTGTTTATACTCTTTGTCGTGTTCCACCCAAACTTTACTCCAGGGTGAACAACGTTGCCATTTCCCAATGTATGCAGTGAGGAGAGGCTGGGGAGGTGTGTGTTGGGGGCAGGGGGCTGTGGCTGCTGCAGAATTCTCAGCTGCCCCTGCTCAGCTCCCTGCCAGCCTTCATGGCACCTCATGTACCTACCTGGGCCCAGCTGGGGCCAGAGGTGGGTGGAGAGAAGGAACAGATATGGAAAAGTGAGGGCTGAGTTCTTGTATGTAGGCTCACCGCAGGTCCAAGCACATGGCAACCAGCTGGGCAAGGTCAGAGCCGCTAATGCTACAGCAGCAGCCGGCAGGCAGGGCCTAGGCTCCCAGTGTGGAGGTGGGTGCACCCAGGGAAGCTGGGTAGACCAGGTGTTCTCCTGCTGTGGAAAGCGCTTTCTACTTGGTGTGGCTCTGGGGGTCTGGGCTGATGCAGGCAGGACCTGTGCTCCATGCCTGCTGTTCACTGTCACTTCACAGTGGAGAGGACTCAGCCGGCCTCTAAGGGGGTGATTAGCTTTGAAGCAAGTGAGTCAGCGGGAGTTGGGGGCGGGGGTGGGGAGAGTGGGAAGAGGCGGGGAAGGACAGCCAAGCCACCAGCCAAGCCGAGCAGGGAGGACACAGGGGACCTCTGCCACAGCTCCTCTGCAATCTGCCAGCGTCTGCCCCCAAACCACCACCCCATCCCACGCACTCAGTCCTGGCCGCTATCTGGAGGCTGATGATCCTGAATTCAAGGACGGGGCTATTTTTAAACAGTGGCCCTCCCACAAATGCCTGTCCTGGGGTGAGCGGGGTGTGCAGGGGCGGAACACGTGGGGGACAGGGAGAGGGAGGTGGAAGAGGTAGAGGGGAGCTTAACATGACTGGGGCAAGTTTTGGGGACCAGCAGACCTTGTTGTGTGGCCCCCAGGAGAAATCCACCCCTAGCAGGAGGGTGGAGCCGGGTGGGGTATCTGGCTCTGTATTCCATGAGTGGTGACCCAGGGTGGGAGAGTGGATTCCTTCACTTTCTAGAACCTTCCAGGAGTTACCTAGGCTCCTCTCTGGCTGCTGGAATTCAGCCTGGGCAATGCCTTTACACTGTAGCAAAAGGCCAGCACCACAGACCCAGCCTCTGGCCCCTACGCCCCTCTCCCTCTCCAGTTGTTTTGCACTTATCTGGATCGTTCCTAGCTTTGGGGCCTGTGGCGTTACAAGACTGTGACACGTGCTGCCTGCACAGCAAACCACAGACATGAGTGAGGCCGGTTTCACTCCGGAGTGGAACAGACTCACTGAAGTTAAGTAACATCCAACGTCAGCAGCTGTCATCCCAGCTGCTGGGGGGGGGGGGGGGAAGTATGTGGCTGTAAAAGGGAGGTACATAGGAACATCAAGATCCAAGTCCAGCCTAGGGAGAAAAATAAGACCTGACCTGAAAAAATAAAGGCTGGGGACATGACTCAAGTGGTACAGTGCCTGCCTAGCAAGTCCTGGCTCCCAATCCAGACTCTAACTCCCATCGTCTTTATGATATTAGGGATGAATGCTTAACTTCTGCAGACACTTATTTCTTTGACCATAAAATAGACATCCTAATAGCAGTACACCTAAATGCTGTCTTGTGTGTGATGAAATAGCTAGTGTTTCTTCAGCCCTCCATTAGTGCTAGTAAAATGTCTCCTTGCTATGTCTTAGGTGCTGAATATGTCGTAGCAACCTACTAATTCATTTTCCCTCACAGCTGCCTCTGTGTGTGTGTGTGTGTGTGTGTGTGTGTGTGTGTGTGTGTGTGTGTGTGTGTGTGTGTGTGGTCCATTTGTCTATTCCAAAGCTCTGGGCACAGCATTAGGAAAATCAGTATTTGCTTATCATCCGGGGGTCCATAGTCATATCCCAGCCTGCACATGGAGCGATGTGGGGAGTCTGCATCCCGGCCAGTTCCTCACACACAGCTCCTGCTCACAGTCCCTTCCCCCACACACACACACCTACCCCCCACTTGCAGTGGCTGCCGGCCTCCACCTCCTCCAGATCTCGGGGCTTCGCTGAGGTCACCAAAACTGGGTCCTGTGTGTGCCCCAGATTCTTGTGCATATGGATTGCACGGTTTCCAACTCACCAGGGCCCAACAGAGCCTTCTCTGCCCTGCCATTCATCCCTGGCCGATCTGTTCACCATGGTGTGGCCCTGGGTGAGGTACAAGTGACTCATCTGTCTGAGCCTTGGTTGGGTCCATTTCACAGGGCTGTGGCTCAGACCATGAGCTCTAAGGAGAACCCAGTGCAGCTCTGAGGAGCACCTGCAGCTCTCTTACTGACAGCGCTTTTCAATGGTGATTCCTTCTCTACTTCTTCCTACCTGCCCGTGGTGCTGGCTCAGTAAAAGCTTATAGGGGGTTTTGTTTGTTTCGCTTCAACAAATCACTTTGTAAGTACATTACATCTTGGACAGGTTTACAAAACAAAGATAACACACTCCAGGAAACAGCTGTCCATTGTGCCCTGCCATCTTCCCAAATCATCATCCATGCTTAGAGCCCCACACTCTCCAGGGGCTGCTTACCCTGTGGGTGGTAACATGACTATGACATGCCAACCCCAGTTCCTACCTTCAGTGCCTTTCTTCTATCAGTTTAGAGGAAATGTTTCCTAATGAGTGAATTAATGAATGGTGTAGAGTACCCACGTCCCTTCTTCATCTTTCTTCCTCTAATCCCTTTCCTTCCTCATTCTCCCCTGAAGCAAAACAAAACCACTTTCTCCATTCTTCATTCTAAGATGGTTTACTTCATTCCCTCTTTGAGACATTTCGCCCCAAACATTGCTTCAGCCCCCCTCCCACATTTTCACCATCACCTCTTGGGCAGTGGACACGGTCCCTGGTGCCCCCAGCCCTGTGCCTTCCTCCCTCACCTCTCTGCAGTGGGATCCTATTCACTTCAGTTTTTCTCACACTCTCTTTCTGGTATCAGATCAACATGTTCTCGCGTGAGAAGTGGGAACTGTGTACAGTGATGCACTATGAAAGGTCTTCACTTGAATCCAGCCATCACCTAACTCATGCCTTCTATATTTCAAAATGATTTGCTAGGGGCTAGGGGGGTGGCTTCGTGGTAAAGTGCTTGCCTGGCATTCCCCTGGTTCTGGGTTCCAATCCCACACAGTTTTCAGGAGTTCAATTTTTTTTTTATCCGAGACCAAGACTCAAACCAGGTATCTGATGCTTTTGCTCGTCAGCTAGAGCTGTACCACCTGAGCCAGGCTTCCAATCCCTCAGGAGTCCAATTTTAATATCAGTTTATATTTCAGTACTTGGGGTGATATTGAACATATAGTTTAGCATCTTCTGCTAGGACCTCTTTTATAAGTTTTTAGGGTGTTGATGCTGGCGTTTGAACTCAGAGCCTATCCCTGAGCTTTTGTGCTCAAGGCTAGTTGCTCTACCACTTGTGCCACAACTCTACTTCCAGCTTTCTGGTGGTTAATTGGAAATAAGACTCTCATAGACTTTCTTGCCTATGCTGGCTTTGAACCACGGTCCTCAGATCTCAGTGTCCTGAGTAGCTAAGATACAGGCGTGAGTCTCAGACATCCAGCTAGGACGTTGTAATGGCTGCTTCATTCATTGTGTGCCATGACTTAACCCCTTCTTTACTGACACATGTCTACAAGCAATACTGTAAAGAATGTTCTTGAACCAGACTCTTTGTTCTCGATTAGTATTATCTTCTTAGAACAAATTCCTAGAAGCAGAAGCCAGGAACATTTTTAAGATTCTCAGCACTGGCTGCCAAGTAGCTTTCTAGAAACACCAACCCATCCCCTTCCCCGCAGCTGCAGCAGAGAAGAGACTTTTGATTCTGCAGTTGTATCCACACCTCAGCCGGGGGGAGGGCACAGTCTCCAGCCGTTATCCTGCCTCTTCCTGCCCGGCCCTCCACCCCTGGCTCCAGCCTGGACTGTCTGCAGGCCCCTGCTCCATCTCGCCCTGCCTTCTTGGTGCTCCAGACTGTGTCCCAGAGCAGGGCTAAGAGCAAAGGGTGAGTGATTTGCCTGTCCTTTGGGATCGCAGGCCTTCCAGCCTTGAGGAGATCACCAAGGGAAGAAAAAGGAGGGAATAAAAAGATTGCTGGATCGGGGGGTTCTTTCTGAGAAAGCTCCACCTGGGTCCTGGGCCTAGAGCAGAGACCTATGTATTGAGAAGGGCCGGCCTCAGTGACCACGGCCGGAGTGGCAATGTCCTCTGTTTCTCTACAGGCTCCGAAGCTCCTTCTTCATGAATCCCCGGAAGAAAGTGGACTTGAAACTCATTATTGTTGGAGCACTTGGGTAAGTCACGCTCAGCTCGGGTGTGGAGCTCTTACTTACCATCCCCAGTTCTGAGCCAGGGAGGAACCAAAGAACATCCCCTTGGGCCGCCATCCCGCTCCCTACCCCGCTAGAAAGTGCATCCCTGCTCCAGGACAAAGCTTGGTTGGGAGAAAAACAAGCATGTCCCAGCTTGGCAGTAACTTGCTGCATGAGCCCTTCCGTCCCTGGTGCCCTCCTAACTGCATACCCAGGAAGGCACTAAGCATTGCTCGGCAAGTCAGCCCTCTCTAAACTTCTCTGCTCAGTCTGATTGGTTTCTGCTTCCAGAAACCATCTCCTAGACCCTTGCTTCTCCATGTGTGGTCCCTGGACCACTGATGCTAGAAAGTCAGAATCACAAAGACAGACAGCAGTTCAAAGGTGGGCTTGCCAACTCAGCATGGTATGGGTCCACGTGTGTGTTTGACATGTGAGCTTACCTCCTGGCTGGGGCTTTTCTCAGGGTAGGGAAGACCTCCCTCCTTCACCAATATGTGCACAAGATGTTCTATGAGGAATATCAGACCACGCTGGGCGCCAGCATCCTCTCCAAGACCATCACACTGAACGACACAACCTTGAAGCTCCAGGTGAGCCAGACTAATTTAACCTAAACACACTTGACAATGATCCATTCTCCCTGGACAGCCCACCTTACATAGCAAAATGCCCTGGGATGTAGAGGGGTCTAGCACAGGAAACAGTGACCTTCAACTCATGAGCCAAACCTGGTCTTTGGGATATAGCCACACCCACTGACTTAACTATGGCCTGTTTAGTCAAATGTGTTTATCATCTGGTTCTTTGCAGAAAAACAAATGTGTTAGGGTCTGATCTAGAAGAAAGATTACTCATTCTGGAGTTAGGAGACTGAATTCTGCCCCCTCCCAGAAGACCTGGCAGCACTTTGGGACAAATCACTCCCAAAGCCCAAGCTTCCAGGTCTGCCCTGTGGGCATGAGAACCCCCACTTCGATAACTCCAAAGGAAAATGAGAATTCAGAAGTGAAGACACAGCCAGGTGCTGGAGCTCATGCCTCAAATCCTCACTGCTCAGAAGGCTGAGATCTGAGGATTGCGGTGCAAAGCCAGCCTACCCAGAAAAGTCCACAAGACTCTTATCTCCAAAAAAAGCTGGAAGTGGTGCTGTGGCTCAGGTGGTAGAGCACTAGTCTTGAGTGAAAGAAACTCAAGGAGAGCACCCAGGCCCTGAGTTCAAGTCCCAGGACGGGAGTAGGGGACAGGGGGGTGGGGGAGGTGGGAGAGGTGAAGGCACTTGCAGGATATTAGGTTCTACTGCTTGCAGGTGGAGAGAAAGCCCATATGCATCTAGGCCAGGGCTTTCTCTACCCACAGAAGGGAGACTCCGTATCACGTGACCTGCCTGCACCTCTCTCCGGGCAGTCCTCACAGCTCCATGGGCTGGCTGTTTTTCCCCCTCTAGATCTGGGACACCGGTGGTCAGGAACGGTTCCGTTCCATGGTGTCCACATTCTACAAAGGTTCTGATGGCTGCATTCTGGCGTTTGATGTCACTGACCTGGAGTCCTTTGAAGCCCTGGATATCTGGCGGGGTGATGTTCTAGCCAAGATTGTCCCCACGGAGCTGTCTTACCCCATGGTGGTGCTGGGGAACAAAATCGATCTGGCCGACAGGAAGGTACTGTTCATTTATTCATTCACAAACTTGATACCATTACCTGCTGTGTGTCTCGTGCTGTGTTAGTTTCCACATAAACAGAACTGAATCTGACATAGTCTTTACTTCAAGAATTCCAGCCTAGCCTGGTGCCAGTGGCTCATGCCCTGTAATCCTAAATACTCAGCAGGCTGAGATCTGAGGATCGCAGTTCAAAGCCAACCCAAGTAAGAACATCTGTGAGTCGCTTATCTCCAATTAACTACCAAAAAGCCAGATGTGGAAGTATGGGTTAAGTGGTAGAGTGTTAGTCTTGAGCAAAAAAGCTCAGGGACAGTGCCCAGACGCTGAGTCCAAGCCCTGGGACTGGCACACACACACACACCAGAATTCCAGTCTAATAGTGAATATAGATACTTTAAGAGACAATGGTATGGTAAAAGTGATGGTAGAGATGTACATTGGAAATGTGGGGATACACAAAGGGCTATCTACCCAAATCAACAATATAGGATCACCTAAGAAAAGTGAGTTCCAGGCTGAAGCAGAGCCCGATAAGGGCTGAGAACTGAAAGTCAACGGGGAAGGGCTATTAAGGCATCAGTGGGAGGCAGGAATCAGAAATTGGTATTAATTTTAGAACAGTATTGTGTGCAGTCAAGAAGGGATTGGCCATCATGAATTCTGAGACCCATATGTTTTCTAAGAAGGTAACAACCTTTCGCTAGCTTACACGTGTCAGGGTCGTGGGTTAACCACGTGACGCCGGTCTCCTCCATGACCACAGCAGCCCGCAGGTCGGCGTTGACCTAGACCTTCGCAGGGCCGTTGAGGGGAGCATTCTTTCCATCTTTGCTTCCTGCTGAGAAAGGAGGTAAAGATGCTCTGTGCCAAACCAAGCCTCAGTGCCACCCGAAAGAGCTGTTTGAACCAAGTTCTCTCTTGTATTTCACAGAAGTAACAAGGACTGAATCGTAGTGTTTGAATTCTGGTTTTACAAGGGTTCAGATGTGAGAGGAGCGATAGGAGAACTGAGACATGATGTCAGGATGTATGTTGATGCACGTGGGGGGGAGGGGAAGGAAAGAGGGGGGAGGGGTGCTTCCAGTATGCACCCACCTGCTGAGAGGAAAGGTACCTGCGTGGAGGAACGCACATTTGGTTTGGGGGTGCCGCTGGAGAGGACCAGCAGGCTTTGGAAATTTCAGAGAGGTCCATGGTGGAAACCCCAACTAGACCACTTGAGCTGTGGGTTGCGGGGAGGAAGGGGGAGGAGTAGAATCAATGTTGATTCTCAATGTACCCATCTCCAGGCTCAAATAACAGCCAAAATGCCAACGTCATTCAAACACAAGCTGCCTCCCCTCCTCCCCCCCTACCCCCCCGATGGGGACCAGCCACCTGGGAGAACCTCATGCTAGCCTTCCTTCTTGCTCCTCACCCCCTCACCTGAGCCAGGAGCTCTGGGTCAGATCCTGTGTGAGCTGAGCAGGAAGAAGGGGAAGTGGTAGGCCAGCAGGACTGTTCTTCATCAGCTGGCATTGGCCTCCAGTAGTGCTGCGTTCTCTGGGCGTGGCAGGTGTGGCAGGCTCTCCTCTGGTCACTCATATAGATACTCGATTGGGGAACATTGCCCTGTCCCTTCCAAGGGCCTTGTGTTTTCCTCATCTCAAGCAGCCCCAGCCTGGCTGTCCTCGGTGGAATCCACAGCTCCCATACAGCCCAGCTCTGCCGCCGGGAGCTGGCTCATGCACCCTGGCTCTGCCATAGAGAGTTGGTATCTCTGCCCCCCCCATCCCCTGCCATTTTTGCCTGGGCTCCGTCAGGTGCAGGTTAGGTGCTGGCTACCACGTCACCAGACTCTAAGGCCAAAATGTTAATGACCATCCACCGTCATCTTTTGACTAGAAGTGAGACTTGCTTTTCCCGACCCCCTAGTGAGGACTGAGTGTAATTATACCCACAACCCAACTTTCTCCAAAGAGATCCTTGCTAACCCTCCTCTTCCTGCCTGTGCCCTAGGCTTGGGTACCATCTAAGACACTCTTGACTCTTACTCATGAGCCATTAGAAAATGTGTGTGGTCCCAGGGCCATCTGTCCCCCAACCCACTTTACGTCTGAAATCTGTTAACCTACAGCACCACCATGCCACCGTCCACTTCAGCCATGGGCTGTGGGACGGGAAGTTGAGGGCTTCAAGGCTGAGAGTCTGGCTCTTCTTGGTGAAGGGCAAAGCTCATATTCTGGTGAGAGCAGGGAACCAAGTAGAAGGTTGAAGGAGTAACTAGGGCAGCTACTCCTCAGGTAGAACAGGTGGAGCTTAATGAAGAGAGGGATGGAGATGAATGACATAAGCGATCAGCTGATGGAGGAGACTGTGAACTTGAGGTGGATCTGTGGTGTGTTCTCCTGAAGGAGCCCTGGGTGAGGTATTTGCCAGGAACAAAGGACTTGCAAGGGTGGTATTTTCTAAGCCAGAGAAGTCAAAGGCCAGATCTGGGAGGGCTCTGGGGAGCCTTGAAATTGAGAGAGGGGAAGGGGAGGATGGGGCTAGATGTTGGAAGTTGGAAAGCAAGGCAGGATGGGGACCTGTGGGAGGGGAAAGGAGAGGACATAGTGGACCCAGAAATAAGGCCAGCTTTAGGATTTGCAGAGGTTCCCCTCTGGCCCTAAGAAGAAGAGGCTGAAGTAGGGGTTGTGGGGCCGGGGGAGCTCTGAGGCCACTGTGGGCAGTGGTGTGTTGGGTGGAAGGACGCCAAGATGGACTGCAAGTGTTCACTGTTGGGGGTTACTTGGCAGCTAAGGGTCAGGTGGGGATGGACAGGGCAGGGGGGCCCATCAAAGCTCCGCGGGCCAGCCTTGACTTGCAGAGGGGAAGAATAAAAGAATGGCCAGAAGCATAGGTGCCAGGCAACCCCTTCCTACTCCCCTCCCCGCCCCAGGGCAGGTGGGTCGAGAGATCGCCTCACAGAGGTGGAAGAGGAAGAGCCACCAATCCTAGGAAAAGCCAGAGGAGAGGCTAAGAGATTCTGGAGAGTGAGGGCAGAGAGGGGTTTGTCCACAGAAGAAGGGGTTAGAGGGAGTTGGCTGGCAGAAGCCATCCAGACAGGAAGCTGTGCTGAACAAAAAGGAAATGAGCTCAGGGAAGTGGAGAAGAGGAAGTAGGGGGAAGAGAGAGGGACCTGGGAGACCTGGGAGACTCAGGATGACAAAGCCAAGCGGGGAACTGGGAAGCACCTGCTCCCAGATGCCTTTCCTGGGACACAGACCCAGCTAGGAGTCTACCAGCCCCTGGCTGAAAGGGAAGGGAAGTGGGAGGTGGATCCTGGAGGCAGGATCTGGCCTGCACAGAGCCAGGGGGCTGAGCGCCATCTCTTTCAGCCCCTCCAGCTGAGCTCGGTCCCCACCCATGATCCACCATGCTTGTTCTGGTCCCGCACCAGTGTCTTCCTCTGAGGGATCCAAACCACAACACGGATTTCCTGAGATTACTTTGGGATGAAAGGAAATGATGAAATTGTTAACCTCCTTTTTGTCATCCCTAAGGGACAGGCTGGAAATGTGCAGCAGCTTTTCCTACCAAGTATTTACTTTACTTTGTGTGTGTGTGTGTGTGTGTGTGTGTGTGTGTGTGTGTGTGTGTGTGTGTGTGTACGTGCGCGCGTGCGTGCCAGTACTGGAGCTTGAACTCAGGGTCTGAACACTGAACCTTAGTGTTTTTGCTCAAGGTTGGTGTTCTACCACTTGAGACAGAGCTCCCTTTCTGGCTTTTTGCTGGTTAATTGTATATAAGAGTCTCACTGACTTTTCTGTATGAGGTTACTTTTGAACTGTGATCCTTAGATCTCAACCTCCTGAGTAAGGAGACAATTACAGACATGAGCCACCAGCACCCAGGGAAAAGAAGTATTTCAAAACACATTTGTAGATTTGGGAAGATGGGAAAATTCTGGGGTTGAGCAGTGCTGATGGTTGCGATTTCCTTAAGGCTCCTGAAATATATGCTGAAAAATGGCTGAAATGCTGAATTAGGTGTGATGCATATTTTATCACAATTCACACACATAATGATTTAAAGAATTTGCTGGTGACTTTTTAAAAGGAATTCCTCCTACTTGTACAGAAGGTAATAGTGGAAAATACCAGTTTATTACTAAGAACAGTTTTTCTAGCAAATACATTATGTGGCATTTATTCCCAAGGATGTAAATTCTCCTTGTGCATAGGAAGGAATTTCCAATTTATTACCAATAAGTGGTGACAGAGCATAGAATTGAGATCATGTTATTCTTAGCAATTCTGTGTGTGTGTGTGTAGATCCTAGGGCTTAAACGCAGGACCTTGCATTCTTGCTTAGATTTTTTTTTTTGCTCAAGGCTGGTGTTGTATCACTTGAGCCACATCTCCAGTTCCAGTTTCTTTCTGATTAGTTAGAAATAAAGGTCTCAGAGACTTTCCTGCCCATTATAGCTTCAAACCGTGATCCTCAGATATAAGCCTTCTGACCAGCTGGGATTATAGGAATGAGCCACCAGCAACCAACTCTTAACAATTTGTGGGGGGCTGGGAAGGTGGCTCAGTGGTAGAGTGCTTGCCTTGCATGCCAGAGGCCCTGGGCTCGATTCCTCAGCACCACATAAGCAAAAAGAAAAAAGCTGGAAGTGGCGCTGTGGCTCAAGTGGTAGAGTGCTAGCCTTGAGCTGAAGAGCTGAGGGACAGTGCCCAGGCCCAGCGTTCAGGCCCCATGACCAGACCCCAAAAAAAAAAAAAGTAATAATAATTTGTGGTACTTGATTGCTATTTTTAGAGATGATTTAGTGGTTTACCACTTAGTATTAAACATGCTAACTTTAAACTTGTATCATCAATCATTTTAATGTATTTAGTTAGAAAAGCATCACAAGTAAAATAATACAAACTAGCCTGACTTTATTAAACATTTGGTCTCCAATGAATGTACAAAACTAAAAGTGTTCATAGCTCATTATTACCCCTAGGGGAAAATTCATGGAAGCTACAACTTGTAAATTTTTCATGGCTCCCATATCCCCAAATGCCACATCCCAAATATATTGCCAGAGCCTAACTTATAAATAACTTTTGTGCTTCATAAATAAAAGATAAGGTGATTCTAAAAGTCATAAAACCATCACTGCATAGGTGAAAATGGAAAAGCTATCTTCAGTGGCTTTCTTCCCACACCAGCTCTGAAGGCGAGGTGGGCAGAAAACACAAGGAATCCTCTGTTCTCTGGAGAAGCAGTCACTTTATACCATTTTACTCCACCGCAATGTTTATGGCAACTCCTGAACTCCAAGCATGAGCCTCCTTAAGTGCACAGCACCTGAGGAGGTGAGGGTCTGGGCAGGAGGCCAGACATAAAGAAGGAAGGAGGTGTTAAAATAAAAAAATTAAAAAAAAATCTAAGTCCAGCCAGGCACCAATGGCTCATACCTGTCATCCTAGCTACTCAGGAGGCTGGAGATCTGAGGATCCTAGTTCAAAGCCAGCCAGGGCTGGAAAAGCTGTGAGACTTTTATCTTCAATAGAGCACCAGAAAAGGGGAAGTGGCTCAAGTGGTAGAGCACTCGCCTTGAGTTGAAGAGCTGAGGGACAGCGCCCAGTCTCAGAGTTCAGGCCCCACGACCGACAAAAAAGAAAAATCTAAGTCAAGACTTTGGCCTCAAATACTTTGAAAGATACAAAATCCTTTGAGCACCTCAGATGCTATCACGTCGTAAGGTGTGTTCATTTCCAATGCTCATCTGATTGATTGTTACTGGGGGAAGAACAAATTCCCCACTTCCATCCCTACCTACAAGTTACATAGACCAGTTTTTACCTAGTGTACCTTGAGGACAATTTTTTTCAACCCAGGGATTTTTCCCCCTCTCTAGCACATTGAAGGTTGGCCCTTGATTGCTCAACAGCTCTTGAGCACCTCTGTCCCACAGGAGACAGCATCCAGAGCCAGGGCTGGGGTCCCTCCTCCCTAAGCTCCAAGAGGAGCTGGAGACCAGAGCCTGAGACCAAGGCTTGGGGATTCTCCCTCCTCTGCTCACAGCCATAGTACCTGGGAGACTGACCAGGTAGAGGCCAAAGCGCAGGCTGTGTAGCTAACCCTGGTCCTCAGCCCCTTGTCCGAGGCTGCAAACCGCCTCAGTGCCAGGGCAGTGGTGGTGGACGCCAGAGGAGTTGTGAATGACACGCTGACTGGGGACAGTCCGTGGACATCCTGGGCCCGCTGGAATACCACTCAAGGGGACCCAGGCCTCCGGAGCCTGGGTCTGCCCAGCCAGCACAGGCATGGGGTAGGAGTCCCTTCCTGGCTAGTGTCCAGTATGGCCCCCTGCTTTGGAAGGGCTTGAAGGCATCAATGGCAAGAAGAATGTTCTGGTTCAGGCCTTAGAAGGACAGCAGGTGCAGTGAGGTCTGATTCTGCCTTGCCTTGTGTTAGAATCCTGCTCAGCCCCGAATACTCTGGGCTTGCTTCTCCAGGCTCAGGCCCCTCATCTGGGAAACAGTGCCGCCCAAATACTGCATATCGTAGATTCCTGTTGAGAATGTAGAAGACAGGTAGACGGCGCTCAATAAGCAAGAGTGGCGTGGTGAGGGCTGTAGTGACGGGCGATGGATGGCGCTGAGGAAGGCGGTAAGGGCGGTAATGCTGGGGATAAAGAGGTGAGGATGGCGGTGGAGGGGAGGATAGTGAAGATGGTGAGGACATGATGCTCACAGTCTCCTCGTCTGTTAGAATCCCTGGGGCAGGGAGAGGAAGAAGCGGGGGCCAGCCTAGGGGCAGCCTCCCTTTACCAGCCCAGCATCCGAGTAGCAACCCAACCCCAAGAGCACGCGAACGGTGTAACCCCATCTTGACAGTTTGCCCCCCCTCTCCGAGGCCACCCTGGGGGCTGACTGGCACCTGCGTTTGGAGGGGGCATGCGCACTGGGAGCGCAGTGGTGACCCCGGTGCGTGGCCGCGCGCATGGCACAGGAGCGGTGACCCCTTCTCCCCCCCACCCACTCAGGTGTCTCAGGAGGTGGCCCGAGGCTGGTGCAGGGAGAATGACATGCCCTACTTCGAAGTCAGCGCCAAGAGCGACATCAACGTGGTGCAGGCCTTCGAGGTGCTGGCAGCCCAGGCTCTGGCCAGGGTGAGCGGTCCCTGAGTTACGATTCCAGCCGGGGGGTGTGCAGAACAGAAGATGGGGGTAGCGGTGGGGATGTGGGGAGGACAGGAGTGGTGGAGGGGGACAGGAGTATCTTTCACCTTAAGTGAACTCATTGCAAGGGGGCTCAGGACAGCTGGTGCCCCAGATCCAGAGGCAAAAGGGGCTCAGGGTAAGCAGTTAGGGGTCCCCCATCCACTAGCTACCAAGATCCTTTAGGGAGCATCTGAAAACTGCAGACCTGAGCCTCACCCTGAAGCCATGGGCTGACAGAAGCCCCACGGGACCAAGCATTTGTCCAGGCGGAGGAACTCCTCCAATCAGAAAGGGGGACAGCCTGAGCCCCCAGCTGGGATAGCCCAGCCAGCAGGGGGCCTGTGTGCCTGGCACCCGCGGGCATGGCAGGAGTGGTTGAAACATAGCTACTGCAAATAGACAAGACTTAGTAAAGGCAAGGTGGGACTTGGGGGGGCGGGGCCACAGGGTGGAGCGGAGGCACAACCTGCCCTGTGGAGGAGGGAGGGAGGGGAAAGGGGGTCAGGAACAGAAAGCTGTCTCAAAGCAGGTTCAGGGCTCCAATGCTATTTTTTTTTTTTTTTTTTGTCAGTCATGGGGCTTGAACTCTGGGCCTGGGCGCTGTCCCTGCGCTCTTCAGCTCAAGGCTAGCGCTCTACCGCTTGAGCCACAGCACCACTTCCGGTTTTCTAGTGTTTTATTGGAGATAAGAGTCTCACGGACTTTCCTGCCCGGGCTAGCTTTGAACTGTGATCCTCAGCTCTCAGCCTCCTGAGTAGCTAGGATTACAGGCGTGAGCCACAGGGACCCGGCTTTTCCCAATGCTATTCTTTTGCATATGTGCTAGCTCCTGGGGCTTGAACTCCTGAGCTTTTTGTGCTCAAAGCTTAAGCCACAGCTCTACTTCTCATTTGTTCATGGGAGTTAACAGTCTCCTGGACTTTCCTGACACCCCCCCCCCCCCCGGCCACGGGATTGAAGCTGTGACCCTCAAATCTCAGCCTCCTGAGCAGCTGGGATTACAGGCGTGAGCTCCCCCACCCCCCACCCCAACATGGGATACTTGTTCTTTCGTTAACATCCTTTCTTGGCAAAAGAATAGGTTGTATATGAGGAGCTGTGGGGCTCTTTCAGGTTCCCAGAGAGAAGAGGGTGGAGTCAGCCAGGCACAGGGAAGGTGGGGGGAGGGAGAGCTCTCCAGCAGAAGCGACAGAGTGAGTCATCATAGTCTCTGTCGGAATCAACACGTGGCCTCAGTTCTCCCTTCTGGTGAATGGCATGTGTGAGATCTGGCTGCAGGTCAGGAGGCCTGGCCTCCAAATCTGGCCACTGAACTGCTCTGAGCTTCTGAGAAGAGGAGGGGAACAGAGGAGAAAGAGGAGGGTAGGAAGTCAGTGGCTTCCTCCTCTGGGCCTCAGTTTCTCAACAGTACCATAGAAAATGAAAGAGGATGATAAGCCTGCCCAAGCCATTAAAGCAGAGCAAAGGGCTGAGCTCCATGGCTTCTACCTGAATGCCAGCTCCTGGGGAAGGAGAACTGAGGACCCAGTCTAATCTAGTCACAGGTTAGGGAGACCTCCACTCAACAAAGGAAGCTGGACTTGGTGGCACATGTTCGTGGTCCCAGCTACTCAGGAGGTAAAGGGAGGAGGATTGTGGTCTGAGGCTAGTCTGAGCAAAAACAGGAGAACCTACATGAAAAAAAAAAACTAAAGGAAAGAGAGAGAGAGAGAGAGGAAGGAAGGAAGGAAGGAAGGAAAGAAGGAAGGAAGGAAGGAAGGAAGGAAGGAAGGAAGGAAGGAAGAAAGAAAGAAAGAAAGAGAAAGAAAGAAAGAAAGAAAGAAAGAAAGAAAGAAAGAAAGAAAGAAAGAAAGAAAGAAAGAAAGAAAGAAAGAAAGAAAGAAAGAAAGAAAGAAAGGAAAGGTGAACTGGAGCTGAAGTGGTAGTGCCTGCCCAGCAAGCGTGAGACTCTGAGCTCTAATCCCAGGATGATGATAGGAGGAGGAGGAGGAGGAGGAGGAGGAGGAGGAGGAGGAGGAGGAGGAGGAGGAGGAGGAGGAGGAGGAGGAGGAGGAGGAGGAGGAGGAGGAGGAGGAGGAGGAGGAGGAGGAGGAGAAATGTGCTCGGCCCCAATCACTGACTCTTCTTTCCCTCCTTAGTACCAAGGCATCCTAGAAAACCACCTCATGGACTCCATCAAGCTCTCGCCAGGCCAGCCAAGGAGCAGGTGCTGCTGATGTCCAGTTTGAGCTCAGGATGCCCAGAGCCTGCTCCTGCTAGGCTCAAACCCCCTACTCCGCTGCCTGCCTGTGTCCAGCTTGTAAGCAAGAGGCTCTGCAGCCACAGCTCTTGCCCATTGCTGAACCCAGAATCAGAGCAGCCCTTGCCTGGGACTGCGGAGAGGACAGGGCCGGGCCCTCAGGGGCCTGGATGAAGCCTAGAATGTCCCAGGTAAACCTGGGCCCTGGAGAAGTCCCAGGAGACTTGATGGCTCCTGCTGCCCACCGATGACCTCCTCACATGCAGACCTCCTCCACCCTTCCCACGGCACACCCCCAAATCCACTAACACAGCTTTGGACAGCAACCAGGCCAAAGGGCAAGGGTGTGGGATCCCCACCCAGGGCCTGGGGCTGCCTCCCCTGCTGGCAGAGGCCTGAGACTCCCCTCTGCTCCCAAGGACCAGCTGTCAGGGGCTCGCTCTCCTCCTTGCTCAAGGCTCCACAGCTCAATCCCAAGGGTGTGTCTGTGTTAGATGGGGGCAACCGGTGTCCTGTGCATATCAGAGTATGGTTTGGGGGCCCAGAGGCTGCATTGATATCTCAGTTGCTGTTGCTGGTATGCATTTGTTTCTTCCTTCAGCAAGTATCTTTAAGTGCCTGCCACATGCATTGCACGGAGGTCCTGTGACAAACAGGACAGCAGCCCTGGCCTCCTGGAGCAAGCCACAGCACGGGAGCAGGTGTTCCCAGGGAACAGGCAAATGCCACGCACAAAGTGAAAGTGGGACCCCGGGACGGGCTGGGAGGAAGCTATTCTACACAAAGTAGTCCATCCAGAAGGGCTTCCCCGAGGAGGGGACCTTTGGCCTTGAGAGCAGGTGCCACCTGAGAGAGCTGGAGGAAGAGCATTTCAGGAGAGGGAATAGTAAAGCTAGGGCCTCGGGCTGAGGGCCAGCTTTCTGGAGGCCAGGCACCAGGAAATAATATTCATTTTTTGTGTGTGTGAACATACTGTACAGAGGGGTTACAATTACATGGGCAAGATAATGAGTACATTTCTTATAATGAGTACATTGTAGCCTCCTCCTTTGTTCCCTTTCCCATCCCTTCACATCCTCCCCCTGCCCCCCCTGAATCCCCCCCCCCCGCACCAAAGTTGTAAAGTTCGTTTTCGACATAATGACTTTTACATCTCATTGTTGCAATGGGTCCACCTGTATCCCTATTTAAATGGTTTGTTTTTCCCCTTTCCCTCCACAAATTCTACCGACATCAAATACAGTGAAAGCAGGGGTTATACTGTGGGGGAGGGACATACAAAGCAACAAAGAAATCATCTTATAAATGTGTTAGAAACAATCGCATGAAACAAAAAAAAATTTGAATACATATCTTAGGGTTCATTTCCCTAACATCAACTTATCTGACCTTTTCTGCTTGACTCAGACATATACTAGATATTCCAAATGAGGGAAACCATGGGGCCTATGTTTCTTTGGGCCTGGCTTACTTCACTTAATATAATTTTTCCAAGTCTTTCCATTTCCTAACAAATGGGGCGATGTCATTCTTTCTGATGGAGGCATAGAATTCCATTGTGTATATATACCACATTTTCTTGATCCAGGATATTCATTTTCTAAGCTGCTCTCTCAGAGAAAAGGCCAGCAGCTCCGTTCCCCCAAGGTGCCTTTGTGCTCTTCTAACTGGCCACCAGAGGGCAGCAGTGCTACTTGCTTCCAGGCTGCACAGGAAATGCTGTCCAGGCCAATGATCAAAGAAAGCTCTGGAGGTGCTAAGCCCAAATTTACAGGAGGTAAAAAATTCAATACCTTAAAAAACTGGCAAAAGAAAAAGAAAACCTGCAATAGACTTAATCAGAATGACATTGGAGACAAATGCTAGAGGAGGAGCCAGGAGAGCTCAGGGCTTCTCTCTCCCTGCAGATCCTAAGGCCACCCTCTTCTCTTCTGGCTTTAGATAGCACAGATAGGGCAGCCTGGCCTGCAGCAGGTGGACAAGGCGAGCCTTTAGGACCTCCACTGGTCACGTTCATCCCACCAGACATGGCTCCCACCTTCCCTTCTGAAGTTCCAAGCAGACCCTGGGGGTGCTAGACTAGGACCAGGCCCCAAAGATTTGCTTCCTGGAGTGGCAGGCAAGGGGGTTTCAGGAGCCCCTCTTCCCGCCCTTCCCACCTAGCCCGGGAGTGTGGCAGCCAAGTGGGACAGCTGACAGCCCTACCTGTGTCCTGCAGGGGTGCATCCTCCACAGGGGGGTGGCATCTTTGCATATACACCGCCGGTCAGCGTGCAGAGGGACTGGCGGGTGGGTACGTACCCATCAGCTCGGACACTGCTGAGGGCAGGTGGACCACTCCTAAATGTGCACAACCAGTAAATGTGCCTTCATTTTTTTAATTTTACCCTTTATGGGGCAGCATCCCCCTTGGTCCCTGATTTCCTTTTCTTCCATTTCCGTTGCCCACAGGCAACTGTGGGCCAGAACAATTAAACTGAACATTTCCGAAATGAACAGTTGACTGCTCGGAAAGCATGTGAGAAGCTGAGGAGTGTGGTGAAATCTCATGCTGTCCAACCCAGGATGTGAATCACTCTTTCATCCAGCACATTCGCCCCGAATAGGCGACCTGCTCTATCCAGCTATCATGTGATCACCCCGTTATCACAGTGCTTTGAGAAGATCAAGGCTTGTGTTGGAGTAATCTTGGCACAGTGGCCTGACTGTCACAGTGGTCTTCCTTTCTGCTCTGTACCCCATCAACAGACACTGTCTCCTTGCCTCTCAACACAGCAAGATATTTGAAATATACAGTCGTGTACCCTTCATTACCGTATATTGCTGCGACTGTCTTATTTTATTATCAGTTGTTAATCTTTTGCTAGGCTTTATTTGTAAACTGAGCTTTATCACAGCTGTGTGTGTATCGGAGAGTCACCATATGTCAGTTTTAGTATTATCACAGTTTCAGCCATCCACTGGGTGTCTTGGAATGCATTTCTCTAGGATAAAAACCATATTTGCTTTAAAAAATTATTGTTATTATAAAGGTGATGTACAGAGGAGTTACAATTACCTAAGTCAGGTAAAGAGTATATTTATTTTTGGACAATGGCAGCCTTTCCCTCACTCTCCATATTTGCCTTTTAAATTAAAAAAAAAATGATAGTTTAAAACGCAAATGATACCAGGCATTGGTGGCTCACGCCTGTAATCCTAGCTACTCAAGTGGCTAAAATCTGAGGATTAAGGTTCTAAGTCAGCCCAGGCCGAAAAATCTATGATACTCTTATCTCCAATTAAACAGATTTTTTTTTTAAAAAGCCAGAGTGGAGCTGTGGCTCAAGTGGTAGTGTGATAGCCTTGAACAAATAGCCAAGTAAGAGCACAAGGCCCTGAGTTCAAGCCTGTGCATGCATGCACATGTACTTGTACACACACAAAACCTAGGAATTTCAAGGCTGGGAAGGTGGCTCAGCGGTAGAGCGCTTGCCTCGCATGCATGAGGCCCTGGGTTCAATTCCTCAGCACCACATAAGCAGAAAAAGCCAGAAGTGGTGCTAGGGCTCTAGTGGTAGAGCACCTTGAGTTGAAGAGCTGAGGGACAGTGCCCAGGCCCAGAGTTCAGGTCCCACCTCTGACAAAAAAAAAGAAAAATAAAGAAAAAAAAAAGAACATAGCCAGGTGCCAGTGGTTCACGTCTGTAATCCTAGCTACTCAGGAGGCTGACTGAGATCTGAGGATCGCAGTTCAAAGCCAGCCCGGGCAGGAAAGTCCGTGAGACTCATCTCCAATAAACCACTCAGAAAACCAGAAGTGGTGCTGTGGCTCAAGTGGTAGAGCACTCACCATGAGCTGAAGAGCTGAGGGACAGCGCCAGGCCCAGAGTTCAAGTCCTACAACTGACAAAAAAAAAAAACAGAATTTCAAGATGGCAACAACAGAGGCTTCTGTGGAGGACAGGCCCTCCTCCTGGAAGCTGGTCGCTGTCTGTGAAGCGGGTCCTAAACCAGCCATGAGCCTCCAGCGCCCTCCAAAGTGAGGGCCAGGCCTGCGCGGCCCTCTGACACACACCGCCGCAGCCTGACGGGGAAGCGCGTGGCCGTCCAGAGCACAGCCACGTTGGAATTCAGCCCTAGGCTCGGGCCACACATGTCACACTTTCAGTAAGCGAAGCCTGGACAGCAGGCTCCAAGTGAGGAGGGGCTGATTGAGGGGCCGAAGACCCACAGTACCTGTGTCGTCACAACTAGGGGACCGGTGACCAGTCCCCAGGGTGGAGTGAACTCCCGAGTCTAAGCCAGGTCCCCCACTTCTCACCCCAGGAGGTGGAGAGGGGGACCCTGGAGGCCGTGACACCCCCACGGGGCCGTGACCCCCACGGGACTTGGGCAGGACGGCAGGGACGCCACCCATGTCCCCTTGCTCCATGGCTCTGACTTCAGAGAAGACTCAAATCAACAAGATGCCTCCGCCCAGCTGCCAAGACAAGCATCCAGGCCAGGGCTGTGGGTGGCACACATGCCCTTGAGGCCTGGGGACAAACAGAGCCAAATCTTATCACCAAACAATGCTGGTCTGGGTGGCTGGCTGCCATCCTGCCTAACAGGGCTGGAGAAATGCGGTCCGATGCTTGAGGGAATCTCAGACCTCACTGCACACTGGGCAATCTGCCCAACCCCCCAGGCCCCCAACCACTCAGGCCCCCCTCCCCCCAACCTCCCAGACCCCAGCTACGGCAGCTCCTTCACCTGCTCCCTGAAGCCAGGCTACACAGCTCCTCAGGATGGAAGACCTGGGCTACAGGAAGTCAGCTCAGCGGGGGCAAAGCCTGTACCAGGATGGCAGGTAGGCAGTGGGGTGTGTATGTGTGTGTGTGAGACACTCAGTGGACGGGTATGCATGGGGGAGGGGGGAGACAGATGTGCCCTGTGTGTAGCATGTACGGTGTGTGTGTGTACATGTATGGGAAGGGTGACTTAGAGGTGTAGCCCTACTTTATTGAAGAATAATAAACACAGCTAGATGCCAGTGCCTACACAGGCCAGAGGCTGAGACCTGAGGATCATGCTTCACAGCCAACCCCAGTCAGCAAAGTCTGTGAGATTCTTAACTCCAATGATCCAGCAAAAGGCCAGAAGTGGAGCTGTGGCTCAAGTGGTAGAGCATCAGCCTACCCACTTAAGCTAAAGACAGCACCCAGACCCTGAGTTCAAGCCCCAGTTAGGACACAAATGAGCAACAATAACAAAACAAAACAAAGACAACTATTAGGATGCTGGGGACAGGCACATGGCGGAGAGCCTCACCTGCATCTAGGACTCCACAAGAGGGCGCTGGCCTTTCTTCCCCTCCTCCCCACCTGTCCAGCTCCAGTCTGTCATTGTCTGCACCATGCTTCCTCTTACCACTGCTTTCCTGGGGCCCATCACCTGCTTCCCCTCCCCCTCCCCCACCTGCCATTTGCAGACAACCATGAGGACAGAAGGTCTCCACCCCAAGCCACTGTTGGTGTCTTGGGCCTCGATGTCCTCAAGGCTCCAAAGAAAGGGACTTTGTTCCAAAGAAAGAGCCTCTGCTGAGACAGGGCGCAGGCCCTGAGTTCAAGCCCCAGTACTGGTACACAAATCAAAAGGGAGGAGGGGAGGGAAGGAAAATAAGTATGGCAGAAGGAGAGGGTGTGAGGAAGAGGAAGAGGAGGAAGCAGCTAAGAGAGGAGCTACCCTCCCAGGACTTAGCTGCTCCCGTGGTCGACCCACACAGCCTTGACTCTGAGGCTGATGCGTGGGGATTGGGCCTCAGACGGGCCTGGACACACCCTACGCCCTGCCCCCCAGCCCTGGCACAGACGCCCAGTCTCCCAGGTGCAGTGAGATCACCTCAATTTTCCTCGGTTCTCTTGTGTTGGTGAGGAAGCCAAGTTTCTCCAGGGAGGTCGGTCAATAACAGCAAGTGTTTCCAACCTCAGCAGCTCAGCTCCGGAGATAAACTATCAAGAGCATGCACCGTCCCGTGAACAGCCATGGACCTGCTGCACTTAGCTATTCCCCAAGGTTAATCTCAGGACTTTCCAATTAGCCAACACCTTGGAGCCGGTTCCCTTGGCTAAGCCCAAAGTTGGTCACTCAAAAGACCCTCCTCCAATTAATGGGTCAACTTCGTGGCTGTGTTAAGTACAATGCAGCACGCAGGCCCTGAGGCCTGCACATAGACAGTCCTGTCAGGCCCTCAGAGGACAAGATTGAAGCTTCTCTTTGTAGCATTGTTTGTAAGAGAAAAACAGAACGATGAGAAAGTGGACGCAAAACACAGAGAAAGTGGAAGCGACCAACCTGTCCTTCCACAGGAAGCTGGAGAAAGAAGAGTTCTGCGGTCAAACAACGCAAGTTTGCTGCTGTTGAAATGGAAAGACTCCAGCCAGGCACCCCGGGCTGAGTGTTAGGAGCAGGTGGAAGGCAGCCAGCCCGTGGGCCACACAGACCACACAGAGCAAGTCCCAAACCAAGCACCAGAGTGCTTTCTCCTCCCACATATTTATCAGAAAGCCATGTGGCCAAACAACCCAAACCAAAAGAACCTAGGGTATAGCTGGGGTTTGCTTGAGTAGATCAGGGAGTGAGACAGCTGGTCTGCACTGGAAATGGTCTCTCCCCTCAACTAGTTGTGGGGCCTTTCTCTCCCCTCTCTCACACTCTCTCTCTCTATATATATATATGTCATATATCATATATATATGCTTTCTTATATATCATATATATGATTTCTTATATATCATATATATATGCTTTCTTATATATCATATATATGATTTCTTATATATCATATATATATATATATGTTGTTATTGTTTTGGGGTTTTTTTTTTTATGTAGGCCTTAAACTCAGGGCCTGGGTGCTAACTCTAAGCTTTTTTACTCAGGACTAGCTCTCTACCACTTTGAGCTACAGTGCCATGTCCAGTTTTCTGGTGGTTAATTGGAGATAAGAGTCAGAGACTTTTCTGCCCAGGCTGGCTTCAAATCGTGATTCTCAGATCTCAGCCTCCTGAGTAGTTAGGATTCCAGGGGTGAGCCACTGGCACTTTATTTATATCTTAAATGTATGCTCACACATATTCTTTTTCATAATTCAAATATTCCAATGTTTAAAACTTGAACCAGACCAGGTGCAATGGCTCCTACCTGCCATCCCAGCCACTTGCGAGGCAGAGATTGGGAGGATCGTGGTTTGAGGCCAACAGCGAAAATTCAATGAGACACTTCCTGCCCCTCAATCCAACAAGTAAGCTGGGAGTCATGGTACGTTCCAGGCGAAAAGCCTAAGACCCTACCTCGGCTCTCGGCTCCTGCCGGCTCCTGGCGGGTGGCATCCTCTCGTGCAGCGCCAGCCCGCCTTCCTGAGTCCGAGGGTAAAGTTCAGCGCCTGGTCACCAGGGCCACCTTCAGCTCCAACAAGGTGGATGTGGTGGCCATCAACGACCCCTCCATCGGCTCCACTACATGGTGTACATGTTCCAGGCCGACTCCACGCACCGTCAAGGCCAAGCACGGCAAGCTGGTCACCGACGGCAAGGCCATCACCATCTTCCAGGGGTGAGACCCACCAGATGCCGGGGCTGAGGACGGGATGGAGTCCTCCGTGGAGAAGGCCGGGGCTCCGCTGAGGGGCGGCCAGGTGCGTCATCGGTCCATGATGAACCACGAGAAGGACGACAACTCGCTCAAGAACACCATCCCTGCGGCCACGGGCGCCGCCACAGCCGTGGGCCAGCGCAGCCCCAGCTCAGCGGCCAGCTGACCGGCGTGGCCTCCGCCAGCCCAGCCCAGCATGTCCGTGGTGGACCTCACCTGCCTCCTGGAGAAAGCCGCTAAGTACAATGACATCAAGAAGGCGGTGAAGCAGGCGTCCGAGGGCCCCCTCCAGGGCATCTCGGGGTACACCGAGAACCAGGTGGTCTCCTGCGACTTCAACAGCCAGGCTCACTCATCCACCGTGGACGCGGGCGCCGGCATGGCCCTGAACCCCCGACACGGAGGAACCCGCCCCAGGGAGGGGCCCCCAGCCCTGTGCCCGCCACTGCACCCCAATAAAGCTCGCTGCACCCACACCCCGAAAAAAAAGACCCTACCTATAAAAACAGGCAAAAAAGGGTTGGGGGCATGGCTCAAATGGAAAAGCACCTGCCAAGCAAGCACAAACTCTTGAGTTCAAACCTTAGTACCAATGTCACCTCTTAAAAAGAAAATTCTTGAAACACAGCCTGAGCTTTAGAGTCAGGAAGGCCTGGGTTTGAGCCCTGACCACCTTTGTTTGAGTCAACATGTTGTCTTGCTCCATTTTCTCACTGGATAGTCAGGAAGAAGTGCTCAGCTCTAACCACTGGCGTTGGCTTATACATAGAAGATACTTGTGATTTCAGGCCTAGGAGTCTGGGATCCCCATTGCAACATTTAACAAAGCAGTTTATGGGTCCAATGTGTCTTTTTGTTTTTCTTTTTTGCCAGTCCTGAGGCTTGAACTCAGGACCTGGGCACTGTCTCTGAGCTACTTTTGCTCAAGGCTAGCACTCTACCACTTGAACCACAGCGCCACTTCCGGTCTTTTCTCTTTATGTGGTACTGAAGGATCGAACCCAGGGCTTCATACATGCTAGGCAAGCACGCTACCACTAAGCCACATTCCCCGTCCAATACAATGCATCTTGATGGATGTCACCTCTTTCAACATTCCCCCGCATCCCTCCCAACCACCCCTTCCCTCACTTTTCCTCATCTGGTAGGATACGCACTGAATTCTTGCTGGGCTGAGCCAGGTGCCAGTGGCTCCCACCTATCATCCCAGCTACTCAGGCATCGCTGTAGCAGGTGCAGCGGACCACCACAGTGCTGGTATCCCTCTCACCACCTAGGAGACTGCAAGGTCACGTGGAAGAAGAACCAGGGATCCATCCAGCCCCGCTCAGCCATGTCATCTGTGTGCCTCCAACATGCAGTTGTGAATGGAGATCTTGAGGCTTGCCCTGCCTACCGTAAAGCCTTGGAAGGCAATGAGCCAGGTGTGCAGAGTCTGCTCTATGAATGGCAATTCCCCGTGCAGAGGGAGCCTGCAGACTCCATTATTCTTCCACTTTGTTCCTTTGTTACTCGGTCTGTGCATCTGTGTAGCAGATTCATCCTGATTGTATTGGGTTGTGGGATTGTGTCATTCAGTAAGCCAAAGCTGTGGGGACAGGAACAAATCCTGATCCCGTGTAAATACAAAACAAAGATGAGATTATTAATGCTAATGACCGTCAGTGTTTACAGAGTTCCCTACTAATGCTCGAGAGCTGCAGACCCTTCCGCGCAGTAGTGCATTTACTTTTCAATATGGAAGGTATTGTTATCCCTGTCCTCTGAGGAGGCATGGGGGCTGGAGGGCGGGGAGGGGAGCAAATTGTTCATGGCCGTTCATCATGAGGACAGAGCCTCATCACAGTCTGCTGCTCTCTGATTCCAAAATCCGTGCTCTATCATCGACCCCAATCCAGCTGGGCCTACTTAATCATTCAGTAATTATTGGAGTTTGAACTTGGAGCAGGGAGATTGCTACAGGAAGGTGCTCTATCACAGAGTCACACCTCCAGCCTTTTTGTGCTGGCTGTTTTTGAGATGGAGTCTCATTTCCTGCTCCAGTATGTGCCTGGACTGCAATCCACCTATTTTCGAAGTTTCTCATCATTGCTCAAAGGACAGGCATGCAACAATAGAATCTAGCTTCTTTCTGTTCAGTTTATGCCCAAGCTGGCCTTATCCTCGATCTCAGCCTCTCACATATCTTCATAGTCCAGGTACATATTACCACACCCAGCTATGAGTTGAGGAGGAGGTCTCTCAAACTTTTCAACACAACCTGGCCTCAAATCATGATCCTTCCAACCTCAGCCTCCTAAAGTAGCTAGAATTATAAGCATAAGCCACCTTCAATAATTTCTTCAACACCCTTTATGTCCTGCATGCTGTGTTAGATGCAAGAGATACAGATAGATAAAGCAGGGACAGTCTCTGTCCATTTGAAAGACAGATTAGGTAACTTACCAGGTAAGTAATACAGGTGCTAACTGGACACACTGGGGTACCTAGACTGGGAGGTTAATGGGACCTCTCTGAGGAGGGAACATCGGAGCCAAGCCCTGAGCCAAACCAGCAAGACCACTTAGCTGAGGTAAGAAAGAGCTAGAAGGCCACAGGTAGGGAGGCGGTGACTGAAGACTGCCCAGACAGAGGAAGAGATGAGGAAGAAGGCGGCACCCACGCTGGCAGTGGAGTCATTGTTACCCTGGCAGACTGGGCTGAGGCCATCTGAGGTTTCTAAGTAGATTGATGTGGTCTGATGTGCATTTTTGAAGGGTATTGTTAATTACTTAAATAGCATTGGAGCTTGTTAGTGATTACTGTAATGATATGAGGTTTGATCTGGAAGACAAGAGAGAGGAAGATGGGGGCTGAGAGGAGGTATTGGGAGTGGAGAAGCTGTTCAGCCCCGCCAAGGCCTGTGCATGCGTGTCCCGCCCGCTCACCTGGGCTGGATGGAGGCTCTTGTGTCTTCTGTACAATCATAGATGTTCTAGTACATCTTCTGTATGATGATAATTGGCTAAAAGAAAATAAGCAGATAGCTTTCCAGTTCTCTGCTGGGAGATGGATCACATTTCCTCCTCCTCCTCCTCCTCCTCCTCCTCCTCCTCCTCCTCCTCCTCCTCCTCCTCCTCCTCCTCCTCCTCCTCCTCCTCCTCCTCCTTCTCTTCTTCCTCCTCCTCTCCATCCACAGGTTGGGGAGGACAGGGGCCCCTTTGCTACTGTGAGGGGGTAGGGTCTTGGTAGACCAACCGTTCAGCCCCAGAACCAGACTCTCCATTCTTGATGCAGGCTAGTCTTTGTCTAAATCCAGGAGTCAAACTTTCAGGATGCTTACTTGTCGTGATTTTGGCTGCCTCTGGGAAATGGCACACAAACCTAGCCTCATTCTGCTCCCCTCTCATGAATTTGTGAGTGGAATTAACATCCTACAGCACACTAGCAAGGAAAGGCTTCATGAAAGCACCTCACACATCCCAAGAGACACATCGGGACCCTTGGGAGTCCAGAATTGAATGGCACTGCTGGGACCATGCAGAGACCCCAGACATCTACACTGCCCCTCTTCACCCCATCTCCTTCACCAAGATCCTACCCATCTTCTTCTTCCCGGGCAGGAGGCACAACAAATCTTAAGGAGCTGATAAGGCACAAAAGAAGCTGGGCATGGTAGTTCATACCTGCAATCCCAGCACTCAGGAGGCAGAGGTAAGAGGATCTTGAATTCAATGTTCAAAGCTAGTCTAGGCTACATAGTGAGAGCCTGTTTCAAGGAAGGAAGGAAGGAAGGAAGGAAGGAAGGAAGGAAGGAAGGAAGGAAGGAAGGAAGGAAGGAAGGAAGGAAGGAAGGGGAAGAGGAGGGGAAGAGAGAAGAGAAGAGGGAAGGAAGAGGAGAAAGAGGAGGAAGAGGAGGAAGAGGAGGAAGAGGAGAAAGTTTCTAAGACAGGAACTTTAAGGAAGCAAAAACACTGAATTTGAACATTTCTGGAAAGTAACTCCACCCATGCAAATTACACTTATTACTCAAATGGGCTGCACTTCCTCTTGTTTTCCGGAACACCTGGTTCTGAATCCTTAGAAGTATATGGAGGTAAAGGAGCTCCCCATGGGTCATTTTCATTCAAAACTTGAAGAGCTGACTTTCCCAACCTTCCAACCCTGAGATTACAGATTTCTTCCTTTGGCTCCTCCTCCCTGCCAAAACCCATCCTGGGGAGGACCTAGAGAAACCCTGCACCAGCCACCCCCACCCTCACCCCTGCCCAGGACAGAACACTTTCTTTGCTCTCCTGACAGGACAGGATAACGATGTGCCATAGTTAGTGGTGACTGGGCAAATTTAGAGGAGGGAGGAGCTGAAAATAGACTCATAATACAAATGTTTTATGCTAATCACAGGTGAACACAACGAGTTCCCTTTACTGTGGCACCCTGGAGCCAAGAAATGACTTGTATGGTTGCAGTAGACCAAAAATGAGAGAGAGACACAGAGAGAGAGAGAAGAGAGAGAGAGAGAGAGAGAGAGAGAGAGAGAGAGAGAGAGAGAGAGAGAGAGAGAGAGAGAGACATGGAAGGCAGAAAGGGAGAGAAAGAGAGGCCCAAGGGACCTGGCTGCTCTTCCTGCCCATTCCCATCCCAAGACAAAAGTGACCAAAACAAATGACAACTGACACGCAATCAGGATTTCTTGGAGAGAGCTGCTGCTCCCTGCAGGCTTGGGGCCTAGCAGCCTGTGGGGGTGCCGGGTGTGTTTCCTGTGTTCCTGAGCATTTAACACAGGTGCTGTCCCCTTCTCCCACCCCCACCCCGAGAAAGTGCCTTTCCCCACCTCCCAACACCTGTGTAGAGATTGTCTCCTATAATTGCTGCTAAATGGCTCTTGAATCCCTTTTGGTCAGGAGGATTGGCTCCTCTTTGGTCAGCCCACAATGGCTCTCCACAGCCTTTGTGCCTCTGTTTGCAGCAAATATTGAAGCTCTCTCCCGAAACCCATTACAGGCCACTGGGACAAAGGCTTCCCACAGACACCCCCTCCCCCCGTGCAGAGCCAGTGCCAGCCTGTTCCTTGCCACCTCACCTGCCACCTCTTCTCTAGTTACCCCCCAAGGGACCGATGCCCATCAGGTGAGACGCCTCTGTCCCAGGGAGACAGGCAGGGCCACAGCAATGGTACCCACACTCAGAACTGACCACCGGAGGGGAACAGCACACCCTGGGGTGGGTAGAGGACACAAGTAGTTGGGGCAAGGAAGAGTCAAGGGTGGGGGTCTGGGCTGGCTCTGTGGACCTTTGCCATCCAGGCTTTGCAAGTACTGTCTATCTAGAACATTCCTCTGTCCCACCCCTGGACTAATTTTCAGGGGCCATTTGTATTCATCCTTCTGGTCTCCGGTTAGGTTTTGAGACCTCATCATCTACTCTGAGAAGTCATGTTTGTCTCCCAAATTTCGTTATCGCTCCTCTGTCCTCACATCTGGTATTGTAACCACCTCTCACTTCCTACTTCCTGTACCCCCCCCCCGCCCCAGCATCCCAGCCTCTGCACTCATTACTGTGTCTACACAGCTGCTCAGCATGCAGGCAAACACGGCAGAAGGAGTGGGTGACTGAAGAAAGCCAGCAAGCACTGGCCTTGCCCCATCTCTGGCTCCTCTGAATTCCAGCTCAGGAGGCGAAGAAGGACTGAGGTCTTTCCTGCTCTTCGGTACACACCTCAGTTGGTGGAGAGAGAGTATGGACTGACAGTCTCCCCACTGTGGGACCTTAGTGAGGTGAATCTCTGACCTACCCCAAACCCTGCTCTCCACATTCGGCCAGTGGGAAGGATGACATGGGAAGCTGGCACGGGAGGGGCCTAGGAGTGGCTGGTGGAGTGGAAGTGATGTTGGCATGTCACGTGGAGGAGACTTGATGGGCAATGGGCAAGGCAGCCACCACATGAAACAAACAGAAGAGTTTCCCAGGCCTTCACCCCGCTGCCGCCCTGTCTCAAGTGCTACGGGGAGAGGACACAGGGGACCTGCTTCTAGAATTGCGGTCCAGGGAGTAGAGGAGGCAGGAGAGGCCCTGAGGGCCAGTGACTAGCCACTCTTCCCGGCCTGCCACGTCCCTTTCCTGGCTCCTGAAAGGAAGGTGCCTGGCCAGGCTGGGGCCAAGCCCACCCCTGTCCCTGCAGGTCACCCACCTCCTTTCTAAAATAGAGGTGATAACCACGCTTCATCACAGGGTTGCCAAGAAGCTTACATGAGACAAACTACAGTAAATGTCTAACCCCCATCCCAGCGCTGACATGTTCCATAAACACAATTTCTTGTTCCTGTCAGTGCCTCCCACCCCCACACACACAACCTGGCTTGAGGAATCACAGAGATCAGCTTCCCACTGTGCAGACGCAGACCCCCACAGAGCTTCTGGAACTTACCAGAAGTAACCAGTGACTCAGGCACATTTGGACACAGACCTGAGGTGCCCCAGTTTCTACTCCCATTTCCTTGTGGTTTGAAATTTGAATCACTCTCTCAGTGTTTCGCGTGGACGATCCCCAGATGCTCTTCAAGGTGGTGACAGACGCTTTACCCCCTGCTCCACCCAAACTTCACCTCGCTGAGCTATAGAAACCCCAAAGAGTAAGTGTGGGTATGGCCGGTGTACTGAGACAGACAGAAACTGCTCCCTGATCCCCCTCTGTCCCCCAAGGAGCCTCAACAGAGCACAGAACAAGGGTATGCCCAAGACCAGATGTCCAGTGTGCCAGCCACAAGGCTCAGGGAGGGCATCTCGTCAGCCTGGCCATCTGGGCTGGGACACCTGCTGTGAGTCAGGAGTTTTCCCCAACAGGCCAGTCAGAGCTCCAGTGACAGCCAGGCTTACTCAGCTTGGCTACGTGACAGGTGGTTGAGTCATATGGAAAGAGATGCCTGTGGAAATGTGATGACATGCTTGAACACTGGAAGCCAGGCCACCTATCTAGATGGGTAAGAGCCACTGAGGCAGGGGCAGGGGAAGGGGCAGCCGGGGTCCCATGACTCACAAGGTGGACCCCACCAAAGGGCATTCCAACTGCCAAACACTGGTTCCTGGCATGTCCCCTCCCCATCCCAATGCCCCTTGGGGATGCAAGCCATGCCAGGCTGCTTGGGCAAGAACCACACCTGTGCATGCCAGCCAGGTATCACCCTGGCCAAGGTCGAGAACCTTTCCAGGCAGACAGGACGCTCCACCTGACCTTCAGCATGAGGGAGGCATCGGGTGTCCCTCGTTCGTGGCTCTTGTCCCTATGTTGGCCAAGCGCCAGGTACAAAGTCAACACTAAAATGTATTTGTGGAACAACTGAATGAACGAACTGTCCTGAATGGCTAGGGCTGGGGTCATAGCTTTGTGACGAGAGTTTGCCTAGCAAAAATGAGGTCCTGGGTTCAATCCCCAGTGCTGGAAAAAGAAAAAGGGGGGAATCCTCAAAGCTGGAAGCTTCCATGGCCTGCTTCCTGGATTCTGTCCATGCCTTGCAAGTCCCTTCTTCTCACGGGATCTCCATCTTTGGACTGTCATTCAATCTTCAATTATCTGCTTAAGAATCTAATTAAGCCAGGTGCTGGTAACACGCCTGTAATCCTAGCTACTCAGGAGGCTGAGATCTGAGAATCTCGGCTCAAAGCCAGCCCCAGCAGCAAAGTCTGTATCTCCAGTAAACTACCAGTAAACCAGAAGTGGTGCTGTGGCTCAAGTGGTAGAGCACTCACCTTGAGCTGAGATGCTGAGGAACAGCACTCAGGCCCAGAGTTCAAGCCCTGTGACTGACAAAAAACAAAATGAAACAAAACTAATTAATCATCCCGTACATGTTCTTGGGTGGTGATAAGGTGCCCTTCCATTTTTTTCTGGAACTAGAAACTCTAACAGTGTCTTTCCTCACTTCCTCGGTGCTTCTCTTGGCCCATTCCAGTCCCTGCTTTCAGTTTCCTCTCTGGGTGTGAACCTGAGCATCATGAAGGAGAGAACTTGTGTGGACTGGGGACGCTGTGGGTGGCAGGTTGGGGGCGGGGTGTGGGGGGAGACTGTTTTCTGCTTCCAGTGTGCCTAGCCAGGAGACTGCCAACCAGGGAATTCCTTTTCTTCCTGAGTTTCCCGAAGGGATCATTGAATTCTTCTTATCTCACCACCACCAACCCAGCCGCCTTCCTGGCATACTGGGACAGTAGTCCCTTACTAGCAGGGGACGAGGCGCAATGGATGACCTCATTCCATGTCTCTAGACCTTATTGTTCCAAAGCAAGTGGAGGGAAGAGGCAGGCGGGGAAAAAAGGATACCATCTGGCTTGCTCACCGCTTCTGCAGAGAGAGAGGTTTCACCTGGTCCCAAGGCACTCAGCAGAGATGTGATCACACTCAAGAATTTTTATAAAGCCTCGATTCTGGATGAAGGGGGAGACGGATGGTGCAATGGTCCACTCGTCTCCACCATAAGTGAGGTCACCATCAGTGACCTGTAACACTGCCCCTCTGACTCTTAGGGGTCATTCCAGCTCTTCAACCCAATAACCCAACTCAAGACCCCTGAGATTCTGCAGCCCAAGGCTGGGTAGCACCTCATCTGGTCCTGGGATCCCCCACCACAATCCCATAATCCTGACCCTAGATTCAGCCTCTGTATGAACTTGTGGACACTCACTCATACTTCAGAGCAGCCTCCGGAAGTGCCCTGGAGTCCTGGGTGGGGATTCTGGCTCTGCTTTGGATCCTGGAGCAGGATCCTGATACTTTGGAGCCTCATGTTCTCCATCTATTTATAGCTATATCTATCTCTGTATCTATATCTATAGCTCTCTAGATATTCATATGAATATCTAGATATAGATAAATACAGAGATAGATTGGATATAGCTATATAGATATAGATACCTATGTGTAGATATACAGATGTAGAGATGTTAGACAGATAAAAAGATAGACAGATAGACAGGGCTGATAACCCCTACCTTCCCGTAAGGACCAAATGAAAGAAGTCTTGTGGAGACTGGTTATAAAACACTTCCTGGGAATTGTCACTACATTCCCAACCATAAGCCCAGCTTAGGGGAACCATGAGAAGTAAAACAAAACAAAACAACAACAACAACAAACAGCTAGTCAAATGGAACAAAAGATGCACATTATGGGCTGGGAATGGGGCTTAGTGGTAGAGTGCTTGGCTAGTATGTTTGAAAGCTCTGGGTTCGATTCCTCAGTACCACATAAACAGAAAAGACTAGAAGTGGCGCTGTGGCTCACGTGGTAGAGTGCTAGTCTTGAGCAAAAAAAAAGAAGCTTAGGGACAGTGCTGAGGCTCTGAGTTCAAGCCCCAGGACTGGCAAAAGAAAAAAGAAGATACATGTTATAATGTGGATGAGTGTCCTCCAATGTCCTGTGTGTACCAGGGTGGCGGGTCTGGTACCCAGGTGCTATAGATCTTTAAGAGCTTGGGGCCTGATGGTAGGCTCTAGGGTCATTATCAGTCTGTGTGTGTGTGTGTGTGTGTGTGTGTGTGTGTGTGTGTGTGTGTGTGTGTGTGTGTGTTTTGATACTGGGACTTAAAGAGTCTCATGGATTTGTCTGCTCAGGTTGGCTTTGAACTGCAGTCCTCAGATCTCAGCCTTCTGAATAGCTGGAATTACAGATAAAAGCCACCTGCACGTGGTCACTTCATAAATTCTTACTCTCAGCAAGTCTTGTACATGCCTGTAATCCCAACCAGAAATCCCAACCAGAGACCAGATTGAAACCAAGTCTGAGATCAGATTGAAACCAAGTCTGAGACCAGATTGGGCTATATAACAAGACCTTGTCTCAAAAATAAGTTAACTTTATCAAAAAGCTCCTCTGTTCTTGAGTGGTTACCTCTTGGTAACCCTCTATTTACATATAAAATGACCCAGAACTTTCTTCTGTGACCCAGAACTGTCTTATTCACTCACCCACTCATTTACAGTACAAACACCTACGAAGTATCAACCGTGTGTCAGGTAGTGTGCTTGACACTGAGAATATAGAAGTAAATAGAATGTTCCAGCTACACCAGAGGGGCTGAGGCTCCTAGCAGGGCAAGGGTCCACCCTGACCATCACCTATTGGCCATTAACCATTATGCTAGTGGAAAAACACCCACACAAGGTGCTGATCATTCATTCATTATGCTAGATGCTGTGAATCAATGTTCAGGGGCTTGGGGGTCAAGGAGGTTGGCAGCAGGAGGTATGCTAAACTGGGCTGGCAGAGGCAAAGGGTCTTCCAGGTGGTCAGCAAGAGCAAAGGCATGGTGAAATCAACATCCTGGCTTCCATGAGCTGTTTGCACACTAACAGATCTGGAAGGATAGATACACCTGCCATCTCCAACGGCTAAATCAAGAAAATTAGACTGGGGGGCTTGTGTTTTTTTTTAAATTATCTACATGTTACTATTTTTGTAGTAAGCAAGAAATATTTTGAGGGCTGGGAAGGTGGCTCAGTGGTAGAGCATTTGCCTTGCATGCATGAGGCCCTGGGTTCAATTCCTCAGCACCACATAAGCAAAAAGAAAAAAGCTGGAAGTGGCGCTGTGGCTCAAGTGGTAGAGCGCTAGCCTTGAGCTGAAGAGCTGAGGGACAGCGCCCAGGCCCAGAGTTCAGGACCCACGACTGGACCCCCCCCCAAAAAAAAGAAAGATTTTGAGAAGCAGGAAATATATGGATATGTGTCTGTGTGTGTCTCTGTGTATGTATTTGAGAATTCTGGGTCTGATGGAACTTTGAGCAATATGGAACATAAAATTGGAGAAGTAGTGAACACTGCTAGGGTAGAGGAGAAAAGATAGCGAGCTGTCACACACACACACACACACACACACACACACACACACACACACACACACACACACACACACACACACACACACACACACACACACACACACACACACACACACACACACACACACACACACACACACACACACACACACACACACACACACACACACAGCCTCCAGGAGATGGCCTGGGGTGCTCATTAATTGAACCATTCTTATCCTAGAATGCTGCTAGGCAGCCCATGCCCTCAGGCTGATGTATTCCAACTAAAGCTTTGGGGATTGAGTAGCTCCTTGTCCCACCCCCAGCTCTTAACATCCTTTCAGTGACAGCCAAGCTAGGGTAGGACTAAGAGGATGATGTCACCAGCCACATCAGGCTCCTGATTAGAGTGTCTTTCTTGACCTCTGATTCCTACCATCTCCAGCCAGAATCTGGACTAGACTGGTAAAGAATAATATGCCTAGCTTGGCACCAGTGGCTCATACCTAGCTACTCAGGAGGCTGAGATCTGAGGATTACAGTTCAAAGCCAGCCAGGGAAGGAAAGTCCATGAGACTCTTACCTTCAATAAACCACCAAAAAGCCAATGACTCAAGTAGTAGAGCCCTAGCCTTGAGCTGAAGAGCTCAGAGACTGCGCCCAGGCCCAGAGTTCAAGACTCACGACCAACACAAAGAAAAAGAAAGAATAAAATGCCTGAGCTCTTGGAACAAGCTCATTTGGAAAAAAAAATTAGATATTGTATATGTATATGTGTGTGTACTCATCAATTTTTCAAGATGAGTTTTATATAGACTTAGGTCATTTTTCTATAGAAAATCTTTTGTCCTTTGCCAGAGCAGAAGGAAGTAGCTAGTACCCTGTAAGTCAGGTGTATGACTCAAATGCACACATGTTGAGTGATCTATGGGAAGTGGCTGAAATTTGAGAAGTTGCAACAATGTCCCCAATCCAGAATAACTTCTCCTTCATCCCCCCTCTTCCCGCCCAGGGTTGAAATTTTATTTTGGCATTAAGTACTACTCACTCTCTTCCTATAGCTGATTTGTTTGCCTGTGTTCTCTCTCTCTCTCTCTCTCTCTCTCTCTCTCTCTCTCTCTCTCTCTCTCTCTCTCTCTCTCTCTCTCTCTCTCTCTCTCTCTCTCTCTCTCTCTCCCCTCCCACTTCCTCCCTCCTCCCTCTCTCCCTCTCTCCCTACAGAGATGCTCTGGAAGATTAAGACAGATCTATCAATGCATCTTTTCCTCTGTAGAAGTCTTGGGCCAAGATGATATTATTGCCTCTACTTCTTTTATGCTTAGTAAGGGGATGTGACCTGGGGTTGGACTAGAGATCTTGGTTGGTGTCCAGTAATACCAACATCTCTGTCTCACCTTGGGGACTGTGAACAGTCCGAGTGAGAAAGAACAGACAGATAGAAATAAGTCAGAGATGGGAGGAGGAGGGAGGGAAGAAAAAAGAAACAAAAGGAAGGAGGGAGAAGAAGGCAGGAGGGAGGGAGGGAGGGAAGGAAGGAGGGAGGGAGGGAGGGAAGCCACTTGTTCAGAAGATGAGTTTGGTTAGGGGCTGAGACTAAGGTCCCATAAGAAGCTACTTCCCAGGCCTGGCTGGTTGGCTAGCTCTCTTTCTCTCTCCTTCTCTTTCTCCTTCTCCTATATGAGAGTTGTTCTGCTTTCTAAAGCCTTCCTTGATTAGGGTAAGCACAAGACACAGGGACGTGTCTTATATAATTCTTAAGGAAAGACAACAGCTTAAATGGAGCCAGATTTACACAAAAATGGAGGGACAAAGGGTGGACAGATGCAGCAGTGGTATTCACTGGGCACTATGTTGAAAACGAACTATACAACTCGTGGATGGGGAAGGGAAGGAAAAACTGGGAGAGAGCAAAGGAAGAGGTGACATTGTCCAAAAAGAAATGTACTCATTACCTGACTTATGAAACTGTAACCCCTCTGTACATCACCTTTATAATAACAATAAAAAATATTTTTGAAAGGAACCTGATTTTTTAAAATCTTTTGCCCCAGGGGATACTCAAGGAAAACAGGCATTTATATCACAGAGACACAAAGTTAGTAAACTCACCAGACTTGGATCAAATAATAATGTCAACCACAAGATAGAATATTCCAGATGTCCATAACAAAGGGGGGGCATTTATGGTAAGGTAAATTTAAACCTGGAAGATTCATAAGAATCACCTATGTCAATTCATAAGACTTGATCTCTGGGAGCTCTCAACTTAATCATTTTAAAAACATAAAATGCAATTAAAGGAGAGTTGTCACAGCAAATGACTAACAAGCCAGTTAACTTGTCACAAAAGGAACATGCGCAGAGATAAGGACCTACAGGCCACTAGACAGTGTTGGCTTTCTAAATACGCTTTATACTATTGAGATGGGCTTTGTTTCTCATTTCCTCCTTTGCTAAATAAAACTTCTCTATAAACTCACCTAACTAGACTCATCCTCAGATTATTTTCTATGGCAATGCCATGACTTGGCAATGTTAGCATCCTATGGCACAAAATGGCACCTGCCCAGGCTGGGTTCATGCTTTCTGGACTGGAAATGCTGATCGAGATGCAGGTCTAAGCTAGGCACTGAGGGTCCATGCCTGTAATCCTAGCTACTCAGGAGGCTGAGATCTGAAGGTCACAGTTCAAAGCCAGCCTGGGTAGGAAAGTCTGTGAGATTCTTATTTCCAATTAACCACCAAAAAGCTGAAAGAGGAGCTATGGCTCAGACGGTAGAGTGCCAGCCTTGAGCAAAAATGCTAAGGGAGAGCATGAGGCCCCAAGTTAAAAACCTTCAACTCAGAGTGCGCAGTGTGGATCAGAAAATTGGAAGCCCAAGGAAAATGTGCCCTAAAGCCTAGCTTTTCCTCACTGATGGGGTAGAGTGGGGTGGGGAGGGGAGATTGCAGTCATGTGACAGATAAACCTGGGAGAGCATGGAACAATGTGTCAGGCACTCAAGTAAGGCACAATCTTCCAATGACCATGACTCTCAGCAACTGCACATGATCCTCCCACCCCTGCTTTCCTAATTATTATCTGGGGTTGACTTCATTACGATGTGTCAGCTCAAGATAATGTATATCACCAGCACTCCAGCAGAGCCATGGGAACTGGCATTGTAATGGCATTACTTACATGGCATCGGCCTTTTAAGCCTTCTGCACTTTGTGGCTTAGTCGGAAGATGAACTAAAATCTATGGCATGCCTTCAAAGGAATGCCACGCCCACTGGGGACAGAGAGCTGAGACTTCAGATTCCAGCAGGGCTGTGTTCTTAGGATGCCCTGTCCTTTGGGGCCTCCATAGAAGTCTGAAAGGCACAGGCCTCAAGGGGAGATAAAAGCCCAACAAGTCAATACCTAGCAGAGGCAACACCTCAGGGCCAGGCGCCCCAGTTACAGTGTAACCCGACTATCAGCTATCTAGTGTAAATGGCTCCCTAGCAGATCCCCTGGTTTTGTCTGGGAGATGGAGGAGGGGTGCAGAAGGCAGAGCCCTAAGTACCTGGAGCTGGAAGAATGGGGAGGGGGGAGGGGCAGATGTGAAGTTAGTATGAAAAACAGGAAGCTAAAGGCTGAAAATTTTGCCCACCTTACAGACCTGTCTTGGCCCAGCTCTATTGACCTTGAGCTTTTCAAGGACAAATGGAATAGGCTCCCTAAGATGTTGAACTTGCCCTTATGAATAAGGTTCCTCAACAATTAGTGAAGACTAGGTTCTAGGGAAACACTGTTTAGTGGCTTTAAAAAGTCTAACTTTAAGGCCGGGCGCTGGTGGCTCACGCCTGTAATCCTAGCTACTCAGGAGGCTGAGATCTGAGGATCGCAGTTCAAAGCCAGCCCGGGCAGGAAAAACCGTGAGACTCCTATCTCCAATAAACCACCAGAAAACCGGAAGTGGCGCTGTAGCTCAAGTGGTAGAGCGCTCACCTTGAGCTGAAGAGCTGAGGGACAGCGCCCAGGCCCAGAGTTCAAGCCCCACGACTGACAAAAAAAAAAAAAAAAAGTCTAACTTTAAGCCAGGTGCCGGTGGCTCACGCCTGTAATCCTAGCTACTCAGGAAGCTGAGATCTGAGGAACAAGGTTCAAAGCCAGTCCGGGCAGGAAAGTCCGTGAGACTCTTATTTCCAGTAAACCACTTGGAAAACCAGAAGTGGTGCTGTGGCTCAAGCGGTAGAGTGAAAAAGCTTTAGTGAAAAAGCTAAGCTCAAGTGCCCCAAGCCCTGAGTTCAAGTTCCAAGTACCTGCATGGAAAACTTTATTTGTGTTCTGGTTTTGATTTTCAGTTGGTTGGTACCTCGGTTGATTGGGTTTGTTTGGGGATTAGGTTTTTGAGATAGGGTCTTTCTATGTGGTTCAGCGTAGCCTCAAATTAATAATCTTCCTGCTTCAGCCTTCGAAGAGCTGAGGTTCAGATTTGCACCACCACATTTAGCTAAAGTCGGACCTTAAATAAAGTAGATTCTTTTCCAAAAAGTACAAGAGTCATTGTTCCAAAGGGAGAAAAACCTCCACAAGAGTATATATTGTATGGTTTCACTTATATGAATGACATTACAGAAAAGCAAAACTAAACTAAAATTAGAGAAGTTGTTGCTTGGGGATGGGATGAGGGATTATTGGGAATAATACCTAATATGAGGGAACTTTCCAGAATCACCTTGATATCCTGTGTTTCTTGATAGGCGGGCAAGTGGCACAAGTGTGGACATTTGTCAGTATAAGATACTGAATAGAGCAGATTCATGAACTTCGTTTATATGTGAAAGTTGTCTCAAAAGAAGTAAAAATGAGCCGGGTACTGTAATCCTAGCTACCTACAGCCACGCCTGTAATCCTAGCTACCTAGAAGGCTGCGATCTGAGGATAGTGGTTTGAAGCCAGCGTGGGCAGAAAAGTCCCTTTGAGATTCTCATCTCCAATTAGCCACTCAAAAACCAAAATGATAGAGTTCTAGTCACTCAAAATGATAGAGTTCTAGCCTTGAGCAAAAAGAGCTCAGGGATAGCACCCAGGCCCTGAGTTCAAGCCTCACAACTGACAAAAAAAAAAAAAAAAAGTAAAAATCACTATGTAAAATAAGGACTTTTTCTTGAGCCTTGTTAAAGAATTGGCCTAAATAGGCACCGGTGGCTATGTTGCTTTGAAATGCATCCATACCTATGAAGGACTGATGAGCAGTGAGAGGGATGGTGGAAGGCTGGATGGATGATGGCCAGTTAGATAGGTAGTGGACAGAGAGAGGGATATAGGCAGTTAGAGGCATGATGGATAGCTAGATAGAAGGATGGACAGATGGACAGATGGATGGATGGGTGGATGGATGGATGGATGGATGGATGGATGGATGGATGGATGGATGGGTGGGTGGGTGGATGGATGGATGGGTGGGTGGGTGGATGGGTAGATGAGTGGGTGGATTGACACACTGTAAAGCACATGGAACACAATGCTCACAGAGACTCCAGGTTGTAGGTATATGGTCAGCCAATTTGTTCCTTATTTGATATTTTTCAGAATAAAATATGGAAGCGAAAAGGATTAAAGCACCAGGAAATCATCCCACATCCTTAGGACCTCCTCAGCCTCTGTCTAGGAGGAGACTGTGAGGATTCCTGCTGGGTGGACACCAGGCCAGCAAGATCCTCTGCCCTCTCCATCGGGCTTCTTCCTAACCTCTGCGCTCACTTGCCTGGTCACCCTGTCACCGAGCCTGCCAACAACAGGAAAACCTGAATCTCGCAGGCCCCTCAGGTAATTCTACAAGCTGAAAGTCCTGCTTCCTGATCACCATTCCACAAAGGAAGGGCATCTCTCTTCACCGTGTTCCAGACCAGAATCCTTCCTTTGGCTTCTCAGTGACAGGCATGGTTCATCAGGATGCTTGCTCTGTGTTGTTTTGTTTTTTATCACCTTGCCTTCTGCTGGGCTCCCAGGCTTTCACCTGCATTCATTCTGTTGGCAAGTCCCCCCTTCCACCCCCACCCCAGAAGGCCGGACAGACATGCGATAAGGCATGTTCCTTCACAAGTCAAGAAACTACCCTCCATACTTCAGCAAATTCCTATCTCTGATCTACTATCCCCACCCTGGAAAGTACTCCTTTGGATCTAACCTAAATCCTACATATTACTTTTCTATAGAAACCAGTGGGGCCCAGGGTCTGTGGTTATCGACACACAGGTAAGCTTGGGTTAGTGCACGGGGTTGTGTGATTGGTAGGACAGCACAATCTGGGGCACTGAGGTCAAATCAGCCCTTCTTCCCCACTGGCCCTTCACCCCACTACACTCCACCCAGGCACCTGGTGTGGCCAGGCTGTTGTAGGTGAAAGAGCATATCTCCATCTACCCAGTCTGCCCAGAGGCCAGCCTGGTGCAGACTCCATCTGGGAGCAGTAGGCCCAAGAATCACTTTCTCTCCATACCCCAACTGCCGTGAGTGGGTCTAAACCCACAGAGCAATTTACCTTGTGGTCTTGGAGCAAAGGCAGGAAGTGGGATGGGGACAGAGCATGGCAGCCGCATGCATTTCCACATGGCTTGGGCACGATAGGAGTGATTCGCTCATCTACCAGAGAAATGGAGACCCAGGCTGTGAAATGGTTTGTCCAAAGTCAACACAACGCCCTCTTCTCAAGGTCATTCCTGCTGTGCAACACAAACAGAATTTCCCAGCCTAGCAGTGTACAGAAATAAGAGCACAGAGGCAGAAGCAGGAGCCTCCGGGTCCAGTGCAAACTTGAGCATTCCCTAGGTGAGGCAAATGGACTCTGGGTGCCCATATCTGAAAAATAAGGCTGGTGTCCACCCTGCAGAGCCACGGTAACAATGAGATGGGAAAAGGCAGGCAGGCAGGCGCTGGTGGCTCATGCCTATAATCCTCGTTTCTCAAGAGGCTGAGATCTGAGGATTATGGTTCTAAGTCAATCCAGGCAGACAAACCCCCAAGACTCTTATCTCCAATTAACCAACTAAAAGCTGGAAAAGGAAGTGTGAATCAAGTGAGTGCTTGGTTTTTTGAGTATTTTGTTGAGTGATAGAAAGCTGATGAACATTATAAATAAACATTATGTCACTATGTTTAATATGTTTAATTCATGAAGGAAACAACAACAACAGCAAAAAAACAAAAAAAAACAAAAACAAAAAAACACAAAAACTTTAGCCAGGCACCAGTGACTCACGTCTTGTAATCTTAGCAACACAAGAGGCTAATATTTGAGGATCCCAGTTTGAATCCAACCCAGACAGTAAAGTCCCTGACTCCAATTAACCAGCAAAATTTAGAAGTGAAGGTATGGTTCAAGTGGCATCCTTGAGCATAAAACCTAAGGGACAATGCCCAGTCTCTGAGTTCAAGCCCCAGTACTGGTACAGAAAAAGAAGGAGGAGGAGGAGGAGGAGGAGGAGGAGGAGGAGGAGGAGGAGGAGGAGGAGGAGGAGGAGGAAGGGGAGGAGGAGGAGGAGATGACAAAGAAATAAAATGACCAAGTTCCCTTCCATGCTCCAGAAATGAAGACTCCTATAACATAGGAGTCAAATCCCTGATAGCATGTGAGATGAGAGGGTAAAGACAACCAAAGTGAGCAGGCAGTTTGCAGGGAGATACGGCGATACGGCGTGAACTGAAGGATATGTGAACAAGGAAGGGACAACATAGCAGCTGGTGGGTTGGGCTCTCTGGGATGGAGAAAGCGCCGGCTCCTGAGCTCACTGCTTTCTGGGTATTATCTTGTTTAATCTTCCCAATGTCCCTCTGACGTGGGTGCTGTTATTGCTCATATTTTGGGAAGAACAAAATGAGAGCCCAGAGAAGTTCATAACTTGCCTGTAATCACACAACTCATTCCTGGTGGAGCCAGGGCCAGTGTGAGGATACACTGGTTGGAGCATCTGTTCACAGACTCCCTTTGAGGACCGGAGATGGCATCAAGTGGTGACACGCTCTGTCCTTAGCAAACAGCTCCTTCTCCCCACAAAGCCACCGGCTGCCGTGATTCCTTGCTGCTTCTGCGCTCCCTGCACTGTGGAACAGCCCGGATCCTGCCCACAAGCTTGGCATCCTGCCTGCCCCTTGAAGATGTCTCCAGCAAGAATCACAGCCAACAAATGTACCAGCAGAAAGAGACAAGCTAAATGCTCATGAGGTTCCCAGGGAACAATGTGACTCTGTGAGCAGCCAGGCTGGAGCCCAGGCCTGGAGTGCTGACAGGAACTAGCCCCGGCCAACCAAGGCTTTTCGCAGGAGTCTAGAATCTGCTCACACTGCAGGCTGCTCCCTTACTCAGAGGCTGGGGTTGAAGACATTTCTTCAGCCTTGGACCCCAGCAAGGCCCCATCAGCCTTTCCCTCACTTACCCAGGGTCTGCCCACAGTGCCAGGAAACTCTGAGAAGCTCTCTCCTGCACCCTCGGGCCTGGGCCACCTTGCTCAAGGATTTCCAAGCACATATGACAACTGTAAGTCCCAGAGGGAGAGAGACAAGCAGGAGCTGGCCGGGCTGAGGCGCCCCAGTGCCCTGCCCAGAATGGGACCTGCTACTTGTCTAGGGTGGAAAACTTGTTCTTGACACCTTAGCCCTTCCTGAGTGGTTCTAAGGAAATTGCTGGAAAGAGGAAGACAGAAGAACAGCATGCTAAGTGCCCTGATTTTGGAAGGCTAAACAACACACACACACACACAAAACACAACACAACAACAGTTAGAGGTTTGCTTTGCTGAAGGTGTCACCGATAAATTCCTGGACTTGTTCCCAAACCACAGCCCCTGGAGCAAGACTCAATTTGAACATATTTCTCTTCACTCTCTCTCTCCAGGGTGAACTGGAGGAGGCTTGGCTGAAAGATTCTTGTTCATCCCTAGCGTGACCCAACCCTCAGGAGTCTGGAGAATGAGGGGCTGATATTATTCAATACTCATACTGTAGATGCACACAGACACACGCTCCTGAGAGTGCCAGTATTCCGGCACAGCTGGTGTTCTGATGGTTTTGCTGTGCTGGACCAGTTGAGAAAATAGCCTGCCTGAACCCATTCTGTCACTCAGTTGCATCTCCTGGAAGGGGTGGGAGAAGGCTACAGGGGCAAGGGTGGTGTGAAAAAGGCTGTCATCTAGCTGGGGTGTGGCTGAAAGGCAGAATGCAAAGGGGCATCAGAGAGATGATGGAGGCAGACAAATAACCAAGTGGCTGGTGATCATCCACGGACCATTTGTTTGTGCCAAAGGAAAGGGATTCATCTTACATCAGCACCTTCTTTTGCCTCTATGCCATGCTTTCAAAGATGGAGAAATTCAGTCTCCAGGAATTAATGCAGTGCCCAAGATCACATGACTAGCAGAACTCAGAAGCGGCCTGAAGTCTGCTTTCCTCCCGCTGTCTCCTGGTGACTCTCAAGTGCCTGTACATACTTAGCTTCGAGGAGCTGTTGAGATGAAACACATCTGGAAAGGCCCAGAACACCTCACCCTTGGCTGATGTGGAGTTCAACACTCAGCCTTCAGAACACAGATAGCAGAGATCCATGTGGCCAGCAGTCACTGAGGAGCACATGAGCGAGGACCGGATGGGAAAGTGGGGGAGAGGCACCTGCTAGTCCCATAGAGAACATTGACTAGGAAGGAAGAAATGGAAATGCCTTATTTCCTAACCAATAATCCCACAGTCACAATACACTAAGTTCTCACCTGATTCCCTCACTACCCAAGCCAGACCCTGGAACCCAAGATTGCCAATTTCCTGCCTCTCCAGCAATTTCAGTTCTCCCTGAATTGGAGATCCAGGCTTTCTACACCCTGCTCTTCAAAGCAATGCCTGTACACACTCGATGTGTGCTTGGCTTAAGGCCCCAAAGTCAGAATCGCAGCCAGGAGGCTGTCAATCAACATTAACAGCCTGCAACTCTCCCTTCCTCACCGGCTCTCAGCTTTGCCAGGGCAGCGTGAACTGCCTCGGAGACTCACCCAGGCCACTGATTTCTGGTTCTGAGCAGATCCTCTTCTTTCTAGAAGCTGTCGGACCAGCCCACCTAGGAGCCTTATCCCCTCATGGGCTCCTGGGCCCCACACTGCACACCTGCTTCCCTTCCAACAGAGGCAGCCAGAGCCCTGCTGAGCAGAGCAGTTCCTCTGTGGCCATGGCCCACACTTGACCACATTGGGAGAGCAATATGGAGCACTGGGAGGAGAGGAGGTCCCCTGAGCGACCTCTGGCCTCTGTGGGGAAAGAGTGGCTTTGTGGCTCAGAGAGGAGTGATAGGCTGGGGTCCTGCAAGACCCACCTGAGTGAGCTGTCTCCTCAGTTCTGCCCTCGCCATTCCCGGTGACCTTGGGTCGGTCCCTAAATTTTTCTAGGACCTCAGGTTTCTCATCTGCAAAATGACAGAGGTGAACAGATGAACCCTCAGCTCCTTCTCTGTGATAGTAGAGTGTAACATGGAGAGTCTGTGGCCTGATCTGACCTGACTTTCCAGACAGGTCCTGACCAGATCCTCCCTACCTTCAGAGGCCCATGCTAAGCTCTGGTCTAATATCCTCCAGTCAGTCCTGTGGTCCTGTGCATTCTGGAAGCTTCCTTCTGCCTGCTCCTGTCACAGTACTCACCTCCCAAGTCTGGTCCTCACTGGGTCTTGATTGCCTTTGCCCAGCACAGTGCCAGACATGTGGTAGGAGCTCAGGTTCCCTGTGTGGAAGACAGAGCCCTGTTGGAATCTTCTTCACCTTGCCAACCCCCCTCCCTACAAGGTCCTAACAGCCTTCATATCTCTGCTGGAGTGCTGATCCCTGGGCTTCCCTGGAGAGTTAAGTGAGGATTTGCCTTTCTATGGGATGTTCTGTACTCTGCCAGGCCCTGCATGCTTAGGAACCTGGCAGCAGCAGGGTCAGGTCAGGTCCTATGCCACCAGACAGGAGGGAAGACCTTTCTGTCTTCAGCGTTGAGGTGTTTGCTCAAGTCACTAGGCTACTCTGCCCCAAACATGATCCTACCCACACCCTTGGCACAGGCCCCACCAGGCACTCATGCAAGAAGCCAACACATGTAGATAAGCCCCAAGGCCTAAAGATGGGCAGCATTGGCAGAATTGGTCTTCTGCTTATAAGTCTAACTTCAGTGTGCTTGTCTAAAAAATAGCTGCTCCTTAACTGAACCATCTCAAATATGAGGTGTGGCAGGAGGGCACTTTGTGAATACTATGGTTTTAATCAAATCCGAAAATCCTGAAAACTTGTTTGGAATGAGTGACTGTGGGAGGGGGGGGGTATGTAAGACAAGGTCAGAGGATGACCAAGTACTACTAGATCATGGGAGAATACAAGAATGAGTTTAGAGCAGAGGATACTGAATGGACTCAGAAGTTAGAGAGAAAGCTGAGGAAGCAGATAGGAAGTCCTATCTGCAGCATCCATCCTCCTTAATCTTGGGTCCAGACTACAATCTTCCTATGGGAAATATTCCCTTCTATCCTCCAGGCTCTCCTCTCCCTTAGCACTCGGCTTCCTTATCACAATGGCCTCCATCTCCCTGTCATCTCTCCAGATCTTTTCAGGATCAGAAATCTGTCTTAGCTATCTCAGTGTCCCCAGGACAGGACAGGATCCTGGCACTAACAAAGGGGTTTTGGATGGATGGATGAGTGGATGGGTGGATGGAAGTATGCATGTTTGCATGCATGCACGGATGAATGGACAGACAGAAACAACTTACCACCCTAGGGTGGGGTAGAGAAGAATCTGCACTGCTCCAAAGCAGTAGAGAGCGAACGTTCACCTGCTTTTATCATGAAAACATAATTAACAAAACCCAAGACTGAACTATTATTATATGTTATCAATATGCTTTTTGCTCCTTTTACTTTGTTTCTGAGTCTTCATCTGTTTTTTGTTTTTTTGTTTTTTTGTTTTTTGCTTCTGTTACCTATCCGCCTGCTTCTCCATATTTTTTGGGGGGGGGTCAGTCGTGGGGCTTGAACTCTGGGCCTGGGCGCTGTCCCTGTGCTCTTCAGCTCAAGACTGAAGACCACTTCTGGTTTTCTAGTGGTTTATTGGAGATAAGAGTCTCACGGACTTTCCTACCCGGGCTGGCTTTGAACCTCGATCCTCAGATCTGTCTCTTGAGTAGCTAGGATTACAGGCATGAGCCACCGGCGCCAGCTCCATATTTTTGTGTTCCCTTCACCAACTCTAATTCTGTCCCACGGAAAACATCTACCCAACATACCTCTAAGATGTCCTTTCAGCCACCAGGGCTGTTCTCTTCCTTATTGTTGGCTTCCCTGGTTTTTGCTCTGGTTTCCTTGGTGATGTGCCGCTCATCCACGACCCATCCCCAGATTCTGAGACCGCTGTCTATTTCCCTTGATAACTGCAGAGGGAACTTCTGGGCTCATCCTTCCTGTCCTATTATGTAAGACCTCCCTGACAGAATATTGCTGAGACAGTGAAGAGTTGTGGGGGAAAAGCCAACAAGTTCTCAAGTCAACACCAGCACTTCAGGCTTCAGACACCTTGGAAGTTACTCAAAAAGAAGGCTCAGGGCTGGGAAGGTGCCTCAGTGGTAGAGTGCTTGCCTGGCATGCATGAGGCTTTGGGTTCAATTCCTCAGCACCACATAAGCAGAAAAAAAAAAAAAAAGCTGGAAGTGGCGCTGTGGCTCAAGAGGTAGAGTGCTAGCCTTGAGCTGAAGAGCTGAGGGACAGTGCCCAGGCCCAGAGTTCAGGCCCCACGACCGGACCCAAAAAAAACGAAGGCTCAGTGTGTCTCAAAGGTGGAGGTGTTGGATAAAGAAAGCCTCATCCTGAGCTTTGCAGAGGATTTGAAATCAAAACATCCAAATTAGATTCCTCTTTCTTCCATCCAGATCTTTGTGAGCTTGAGTGAGTTATTTCAATCAACTTCAGTTCACTTATTCCCTCCCCCCCCTACCCCATCCAATAAGAATAGCATGCCTATATTACATCACTGGTGTGAGAACTAAACCAGACAATCTGTATGAAAGCCAAGTGTTACTATGGAAAGTAGGCCAGCCTCTGGAGAATTGAACTCACATGAAATAGATTCACGCTAGACCTACTGGTGTAACCCAGAAAAGAACATGGGTCATTTAAAAAAGCAATGGGACATCTGTTCAGTGACAGAGCAGCTACCTAGCATGTATGAGACCCTGGGTTCCATCCCCAGTACTGCCAGAGTAAATGAGCCACATATTTGCAGACAGCAGGATGCTCTAGTTAGTAGGCGACACATTCTCTGCCCAGACAGATGTACAGGTAGAGGATTCCCTCGTGGGCATGGCACCTCAGCAAAGGGACTTGGTTGTCTGATTTCGTAGCCACTGTCACTTGGCTATAGTAAGAGCCTGATGACTCATTTGCTTTCTAGGAATTTCCTGGCCAAAATGTAGAGCAGGTCAGGCAACCTATGACACTGGACAATGCTAGAAACTCATGGACAAGTTCTTGCTCTCTGATCCTGCTCTGTTCTAAGACTCTACCCTGCACACACCAAACCGGTAGGGATATAGTTGTGAACAAAGCCCTCCCCATGGGCCACACAGTCTTTGGAGACCGACTGGCAATTAAGCACCTAATCACCATTCATTATGAGCAGTGTAAGGAAGTGGCGGGGGTGGGGGGGTGCAGAAAGGCCACAGGCATGAATGAGCAATACAACATTCGTCCCAGAGTCAGTGTCCACACACAGAGCCTTCCTGGCTGGGGAGTAGCCATGCTTGGGTCCTGGCGTACTGGTTTTCTTCAGTGAGTTGCTTGGCTACAACCAGACAGCTGTGAATGACCTTGGGTATTTCCCTGGCAAGGCATCTACAGACTACCCCTTGGGTTGGGCTTGCCAACAATTCATTCTTCCATTCAATAAGTATTTGTTGAGTCTGTATTACATACACAAACTAGCTCATTTTACTTTTGCCCCAACTTCTAGCAGTGCCTCACTGAAGCATCTATACTGACTCCATGGTGGCTAGATGGGAGGAAGTGAGCCCTGAGAGAATGCAGTTCTAGATGTCTTCAAGAAAGGGCACCTGTCCTCAGGAAGGGCTCTTCTTTCCCAAAGGATGGAGCGAGTCTCCCCATCCTCCCACTCCCTCCTACTGAGTCTTCACTGAATGGCTGAGCATGGGATGGGTAGCTTTAACCCTTAAGGTTGGCACAGTCTGGGTAGCACCCCAACTCAGGTAGACACTGACTTGTAGAAGTGACAGAGGCCCAGGGATGGAAACTTGCTCAGCCTAGGCCACCCTTCATAGAACTGTACTGAGCACATTCTACTGAGCTCTTCCCTCTACCCTAAGTTCCCAGGCCCTCTCTGTATGCCACCCCAGAAGGTAAGGGGGACAGGGACACTCTCCCCACCACCAGGAGAGAGAAACTGAGATGCAGATTTCCCAAATGTCACAGGGTCAGGAAAACACCTGCGAACCAGGTTACAAGCCTCCACAATGGGCGCTCAGGGCCTCCTGGACATGCCTCATCCCCTTCCCCAGGGGTGTTCAGAGGTCCACTGCCCCCCCCCACTCCCCTAGATCTCAACCTTCAAAGCAAGGGCCCCACAACCCCACCCCTCAGGGGGCCTCAATGGTGCCCATTGTCCAAGAGGCTGTTTGGCTTGACCCCCAGCCCAGCGAGCAGCAGCACAGCAAGCTCAGAGTGGAATCTGCCTTGTGCCCCTCCTCGGTTGGCCGCCTTGGGGGAGCCTGCCGGGCGGGGCCCCACTGAATGTGATCTATTGTCTTTGGGGTAGATTTAGGAAGTGCCAAGCTCCCATCAAACAGCCCTGCTCCCCAGGTAAAACAAAAAAAGGGCTGTTCATTTGGGACCTTTTCCCCTTATCTCCTTTTCCTATCTCCTCAGGCTTAGCTATGGTGTAGTGTTCAAAACCACTTCCCCTCTGAACCAATCAGAAGCCGGGGCTCACCCCGTGGCCCTGGGGTGAAGTTATTTATAAACGCCTCCCTGGATTATTTGAGCACAGTCCTTTCACACACCTCAGGAACACCTTTCGGCTGCCCGCTGCCCAGACGCACCTGCAGCCCTGCCCAGCCAGCTCTGTTCACCTGAGGTAAGCCCCACCCAGCCCAGCCCAGCCCACCCCACGGGGCTGGGGTCATCCCTGCAAGAGGGCGGGCACTGGGGTAAGAGAGAAGGGCGAACAGGGACCAGCCAGTCACGCAGTGGGTATGTGCCAAGTGGGAAGGGCACTTTGGACCCTGAGTTTGAGAACAGCCCCCTGCTCATCCCCTTGGACCTGCCCATTGAACCCCCACTTCTGTGTAAGGGCTTCAGATGCTGGGAAGACCACATAAGGCAAAGGCTAGGATGGGGGAGACTACTAGACACCCCCCACTCCCCCCCCAAAGAGTACAGTAAAACAGTGATCTCCTCCGGCAAGCCTTCCAGAAAAGAACGGTGGGTAGTGAGCCTTCCATGGGGCGCCTGCCTTTGAAGCTGCTGGCGCTGCCTCTCCCTCTCTTTCAAGTCCTGGAAGCAAAGAGCTCTTAATGTCTGGCTCATAGGCTGCTCCGTGTGTGCAGCCCTCTCCCCCTCCTTCTGCGCACAGAGTTCCTCCTGCTCTCGTTCACCTACCACCAGCTTGGGCCCTTAACGTGGACTTCACAGATTCTCATTTGTCCTCATTAAGCTGCAAGGCTGGAAGAAGCAGAAGGAAGGGAAGAATGGAAGGGGAGCAGCTCTGTGAGGCAGAGGAGCAGGGCCCAGGCCTGTCTCACAGCTCCATAGACCTCCAGCTTCTACCCGGCTCAGCCTGTAGCTCTTAGGGGTCCCAAGCCATCCTTGAGCAGCCCGGATATTTCTGGAAATCAACCTAGAGGGTCTTCAACCCAGGATAAGCAAATCTTTTATCATTCCAGTACTAACTGCCCACTCAAATTTGGTCCCATTGGGTCTGCACAACAGGAGGAAAACCAGCTTAGGGGTGTGCCCCTCATCTCCCCCATCTAAAAAGGAGATCAGGTAGAAGAGAGTTTCCCCTCCTAAATATCTTCACTCACAAAGACAGCCCCTCTCCTAGAACCCCATGATTTCACACACATGCACACACACACACACACACACACACACACACACACACACACACACACACACACACACACACACACACACACACACACACACACACACACACACACACACACACACACACACACACCTCATCCCTGTATTCAGAATGTGGCAAGAGCTTTCCAAAGACTGGTTGCCAGCTCTGAAGCTCATTTGTTTAAGATCCTGGGGCAGAAATGGATTCTTTTTCATCTTTTAGTGCCCAGAGACTGGCACATGTCAGGATAGAGTGAGTATGTGTTAAGATAGGCAGCCAGAGTCAGCTTGCCCAGGGAGTAGGCATCAGTTTGACACTGACCAAGCTCCAAAGTGTGAGGGGGTCACTTCTTGGTGGATGGAAGCTGAGCTGGTCTTACCTCAAGGCCAAAATGGGCTTTGGTCCTGATTCTTGAACCTTCATAGGTCTCCTTGTGAGGACTTCCAAGACTAGACTTCTAGAAGCTTAAAGCTTAATCATGTCTCAAGGATCCCACGACCTTGCTCAGGTCTCACTGTTGGAAAGTACTACCTAATGCCTTGCCTCAGTTCCTTCTATCAGAACCCTTTTCCTTCAATTCCTTCTGCCGGAACCCTTTTCCTCCTGGCAACCTCTGCCTGCCTGTCCCCAGCAAGGAGAGCAGGGAAGAGGAAGAAATAAGGAGTGGAGTGAGTGGAGTGAAGACTTGGGGTCAGAGCAATACGATCACAAAACAACCAGAAAGAGGACCCATACTTTAGGGACATGCTCATCTCCTCTGACATCACCCAGAAGACAATTAGACCAAGGCAAGGAAGAGACTGGAGATCTACCCAGGAAACATGGGAACCGCAGAAAGAAAAAAGGAAAGCTTTAGAGGTGTAGAAGCCTCTACAGCTTCCTTCCTCCCTCCAGGGACAGAGACTCCAGCTGAAACCCCTTCCTCCAGTTCCATCCCTGGCTCACACCCTGACCCTGGCCAGACAGAGGTTACCCTTTCCCCCAGGGGGTCTTACAGTGATGGCAGGAAGGCAGTGGGCAGCCAGAGCCACGGGGAAGCCTCAAAGTGACCTTTCCTCTCCCCAGAACACAGAGGCCAACAAGGTAGAAACTAGTGATAAGGACACAGGGGTAGTTGGCCAAGCCAGGGCTACTCCCATGTCTGGCACAGTTGCGTCAATGAACCCCACCACACACACACACACACACACACACACACACACACACACACACACACACACACACACACACACACACACACACACACACACACACACACACACACACACACACACACACACACACACACACACACACACACACACACACACACACACACACACACACACACACACACACACACAGCCAGAGAGAAAGTCAGTAGAGGTCAAGATCCGACCTCAGACCTGACTGAAACTTCCTGCACTCCAGATATCCTGCCCTTTGCTAAAAAATATTTACTGCTTTTCTTCCCTGCCGTTCTGGCAATATCTGGAAGGTTAGGGGGCCGAGAGCTAGGGCGGAGGGGTGAGGAGAAGCCAAGCAAGAAGAAGTTATTTGCCTGAGGCCATGCAGCAAGACAGAGAATCCTCAGATGTGATCACAGTAATAATAATGGTCAGAATTTATTGCACACTTACCAGAACCAGGCACCCTTCCAAACCTCTCCATGCATAATCTCAGGCACTAGGCCTGAGCCCATCTCTGAAGATAGCAACAAAAAACCTAACCAGAAATGTGATCAAGATGAAGTCCCAGTGGACTTTTTGCAGGCACTTACTATAATGGGGGAGATGGGGGCGGGGGGAGAGGGGAAAGGGGGGAGAGGTCCCACAGAGTCCATTTGCCTTTTACTCTCCTTCCCCCTGATCCTCAGTCCCTCACTCACCCAGACCATCCCCCACATTTCCTACTTTCTACTCTCCTCCCCTTCTCTCCTTTTATCCCCCTGATATTCCCAGCTCCCCCTGTAAGTCCCCAGCTTGTTGGAGACGGAGGTTCCTTCCTTCCACGGTGGGGGAGGGGCAAACCACCTTTTTTTGTGCCTCAATATTGTCTCAGGTCACTTGCTCTTTGCTCCTGATCCTATAGGGGGATGAGAGGCGGCCCCCTGGCCACCCCATGTGATGGGTGGAGCTCGTGAATACACCTATGGCAACAGAGCACTTGACTTTTTTTTTTTTGCCATCACTTGCCAGGGCTGTGTGTTTAACTTGGGATCAAACTGTCATGTCCGCCATGCCTCCCTCCCTTTCTTGCTGTCACTTTCACCTTCCCAGTCCAATTCAACCCCTCTGGGGGTAGGACCCCACAGCTGTCTTAGCGCCCTGAGGATTCCCACCACGTATCTACAAGAGGGGAGGCCCTCCTCACCATGCTAGCTCGCCCTTCCCCTCCATCCCCGTTTCCTCCACACTGCAAGGCCTGAGGGCTTAGTTGGGGATGAAGCGGACTCCCCTACTATGCCTCATTCCACCAGAACCCCTTTGCAGAATTAGGAAGTGAGGGTACTCCTCACCAGGAGCTGGGGCCACTCTGGAGCCTGTGGAGTTTAACTCCATCATTGTCCTGGGCTAGCTGAAGCCAGGTGGGAGGTGGACTCCAGGCAGAGCCCTTGGCAGGAGAAACGAAACTCAGAAGTCCTGTCTCAGGCCGCCCAATGGCCAGGAACAGGCACTGTGGATGCCAAAGCAGGAATCACCATTCCCCCTGGGAGGTCTGGAGCCCCTTCTGCCAGGAGCAGTTGAGTAGGAATCAAGTTCTGGTTCAGATCCATTCACCTCTCTCCAAGACTCCATTTCCTCTTTCACCAACCTGTGCCGCCCTCAAGTTCTGGTCAAGACAGAACTTCCCGATTCCAACTGGCTGCTGTGTTTTCCTTCCTTTGTGCGGTAGGTACAGAGGGGTTGTTAAAGCTCCCCAGGCCTTGTCTCTGGCTACACCCCGTTCCCAGAATGAAGTGAACAAATCATGGGAAAGGAACAGGTGTTGGGTTGCTGTAAAACAAGGGGGCTTTTCCCCTCTGCTAGTTTGTGACACAAGGGACTCTCCAGTGCCCAGTCCCCAACTGGAAGGAATCCTAAAGAACCCAGTGGGCAGAGGAGACCTGAGTCACCCACCTGCTGTTCTCTGAAGGATTTCTACTGCCACGCCCCTTTCTTCCCACCCTGTCCTGATGGACAGCTAGGAATAGCCAAAGCCAATAGCAGTGTACGGGCTGGACAGGAGCCAAGAAAGATTCAAGGGGACTGAGATCACGCAGGGACAAGGCGGTCAGGAGAGGTTTCGTGGATGAGAGGACAGAAAGGAGCAGAGGAGGAGAGAGGAGGAGGAGGAACTGAAGCCGTTCTCAAGGAAGGGCAGGTCTAGAATGGCAGAAATGAGTCAGGGCACCTGGAGTGAGGAGGAAAGTCTGAACAGAACCTTGAGCTTGTTAGAGGTGCTGAACAGATCCATCTGGATGGTGCAGTCACCCAGCCAACAAACCTACAGAAGCCAGCGACACCAGGCCAGAGGATTAAATAATAATAGTAGTAATAATAATAATAATAATAATAATAAATACCATGCCAGAGGATTTTTTCAAGTCAAAAATGCCAAAATAAGGAATTTGGACTGATACTCCTCAAACCTAGGAAGACAGAGGCCAGAGAATGAGTGAATAGTCCAGGTATGAAGTCCAACTTGAGCATCTGGTGCAGAATGGAGACATAGAGGCAATATATAGGAGAGAAAGAAGGAAGGAACGAGACTGAAGAACTGAATGTGAAGGCTGAAGGGGGAAAGGGCAGGAGGACTGGGTGGCAGAGAGAAAGAAAATGGGGAGCTAAGGAAATGGGGAGAATTGTTGGGGTAAAACAGTTGAAAAGGATGAGATATTAATAGCACCCTACCCCCATAAGTCTACTACTGGAACAGATAGACTTTGAAAGCAGTCTGGGTGAAAGCTTCAAAGGTCCTCGCTTGCTGGCTAGCATGGAAGTAAAAGCTTCAAAATGTCATTTTCTACAGGGGTTCTCCTTTCCTGCTGTAGCCTACCTCTGTGTGTGTGTGTGTGTGTGTGTGTGTGTGTGTGTGTGTGTGTGTGTGTGTGTGTGTGTGTGTGTGTGTGTGTGTGTGTGTGTGTTGGTACTGGGGCTTGAACTCAGGACCTGGGTACTGTTCCTTTGCTTTCTTTTACTCAAGGCTGGTACTCTAGCCCTTGAGCCACACCTCCACATTGGGATTTTGGTGGTTGGTTGGAGACCAGAATCTCATAGACACTTCTGTCATGGTGGCTTCAAACCTTCATCCTCAGATCTAGCTAAGGTTACATGTGAGAGCCACTGGCACCTGGCTCTGCCTTGACATTTTTTGTCATCTCTTTGTGTGTGGTCTGTGGCCTGGGACCCACTCCCTAACTGAAAATGAGCCTATTTCTAAAGCCTGGTCCAGAGCTCTGAGTCCCTCCCCTACTCATTACTCCCAAAGAGCAAACAAGCTAGAAAGTCAGACCCTGGACAGGGAGGAACGAGCCCACCTTACCTCATGCAAGGTGAAGGGTGAAGGCCTGGAAATGGTCTTTCTATAAGGAAGAAAGCCACTCCCCACTTTAATAATAGTAATCATCGCCGTTACCATTTATGGAGTGCCCAGGAAAGACCAGGGTGCTCTGCACACTTGATCTCAGTTAATCCTCATAGCAACTGCCTATGACTGTTATTATCCCATTTACAGATGAAAAAAACCCTCTGAACTCAGGTCCTTCTGGCTCTAAAACTCCAGCTATTTGTTTGGTGCCACTCAGCATTTGTCCTTTGGAAATGTCTCACATGCCATGGTTCTCGCTCATTTCTGCCCATGTCTCCTCCAAACACCATTGGATGATTCACTCAACAAGCATTTGTAGCGTCCTTACTAAATGCCAGGGGTTGGACCCCCGGCCCCCACATTATCTTCCATTGGGTAGCATCGTGGAGTTTTGCCAGAAGTCCCACCTTTATCTGTCAATCTCAATGGAGGTCCATTTCATCACCAAAGGACCTGGATGACCCAACCCAGGTGCTTCAACTTGAGCACAACTTTGCTAAGGGCAGGAACTCACGTTTGTATCATTCTTTCCATTTTACCTAAACACTTCTTGATGAACTGGTTTGATTTTTATAACTACTCTGTGAGAACGGAGCCTGCCTTCATTTTGCTAATGCGAAATATGAGGTTCAAAGAAGCAGTGTTGCTAGGTACCCGTACACCTAGCTACTCAGGAAGCTGAAATCTGAGGATCAAGTTTTGAAACTAGCCTGGGCAAGAAAGTCTGTGAGATTCCTATCTTCAATAAACTACTCAGAAAAAAGCAGGAAGTGGCACTGTGGCTCAAATGGTAGAGTGCTAGCTTTGAGCACAAAATGGCTCAGGGACAATACCAAGGCCCTGAGTTCAAGCCCTGTGACTGGCAAAGAAAGAAAGAAAGAAAGAGAGAGAGAGAGAGAGGAGGGAAGGAAGGAAGGAAGGAAAGAAAGAAAGAAAGAAAGAAAGAAAGAAAGAAAGAAAGAAAGAAAGAAAGAAAGAAAGAAAGAAAGAAAGACAATGTTACCATGTCTCCCTCCCTCGTAAAGCCAGGATTTAAGCCAGGTTTCTGGAACCTTCCACAAAAGCCATCCAGCAGTCTACACTCCTCTGCTAACCTCCCCAACCCCCCAGGTCCTCCCATAGGGAGTCCAGAGGCATCCCCAACTGCCACCCTCACCCCATGGGGTTACACCTGTCCAACCTCATCTCCAATCTTTTTCCAAACTGGCCACAGCCACTACATACACGCCACTTCCCAAATATAAGTCCTCCCTCCTAGCATCCCCATCAAAGCAGCTCTTCCCAGCTCTAGGGCACAGAGACAGGACCAGGGACTGGAAATTAGAGGAGGGAGGGGGAGAGAGGGAGAGAGAACTCCTCAAGGGCCCTGGCACCCAGCTCTACCCAGCTCAGTTACTGGAGTGCCAGTAGGGTTGCGCAAAGCGCAAAGAGACCAGTACACAAGGGTGGGGGAAAGGCTAGGCCCAGGAAGCTGTGGGAGAGACTGCTGGCAGTGTACCATGTTGAGTTCCCCCACACACCATTGTCCCTCCTGGGGAAACCTGTTGGTGAAGTCCTAGTGTCTTATTCAAGAAGGTCCTCCTGAGGTCAGCTTGGTCACCCCCTGCCTCCGGGCAGGCTGTTTTCTCTCATTATTCCAAGCTGACTGGCTACAGGGGGTGAGCCTTTCTGCCAGGGAAACTGAGGCCTAGAAGGAGAGTGGTTTGTGGGGGTGGGGGTCACCATAGCCATCCGCTCCAGGTGCTGAATGCAGTGGTGGCCTCTACTCTTGTGTTCCCATCTCCCTTGAGCCTGGTGTTTGGCGGGGGTGACAGTGATGTCACAGGTGTGTGGCATGCCAGCCACGTGCTGGGCGCCAAACAAAACAGCCAGGGCGAGCCGTGTGTATCATCAGTGCTCGGAGAGGAAGGCACCAAAAGAAGTGAGTCTGGCAGAAAGACTTGACAGAGGGAGGGCAGGGAGGCACCTGGCTGCACGGGGGCGGGGAAGACCAGAATAAATCTTGGCTTCCCTGAGGACTAGACAGAGAAGGCCCGGCTGGCACTGAGTGATGCCCCTTCACCCTCTCCTCCTCTGCTTTTCCCCAAGCTCATAAATGCCCCAGACATGAGCCAGCCCAGGCCCCGCTACGTGGTAGACAGGACTGCGTACTCTCTTACCCTCTTCGATGATGAGTTTGAGAAGAAGGAGCGGACGTACCCAGTGGGAGAGAAACTTCGAAATGCCTTCAGGTAATGTGGCTGAGAGCCCAGACTCCTCTTTGCTCTGCTCCTTACCAAAATGGGATAGGCCTGCTCCACCAGGACTCTAAGACTGGGCTTAGGGAAACTGTGGGGAGGAGAGGGGAGATTCTGAACCCAGAATTTAAGAGCTTAACACCTCATCCATCTGGGACTCCTAGAGAGGATAAAGAGGAGGATCAAGGACGACCCACCATTTCAGAAGGGTTACCCTTGGCCACTTACGTGGGGCCTTCCCGTTGTCTTGATCCATCTCTCGAGTCTTCGAAGGAGCAGTAGATGGACACAGCTTGACATGGAGAGTAGGAGGCCTCAGAGCCCCTCCCCGTGCCCTGCTCCCTACTTGCCCAAACACCTGACACTACCACCACCCTAGATATACCCTCTCCTCTCTTTTCCTCCTGGGTCTAGAGAATTCCTAGAGGAGGCCTTAAGTTCCTGGGTGCTTTGGAGCCTTCCATGTTGAGATCTTCCCAGCCCCCAGGCTCTTTCTGTTCTCTGATTCTTAGACTGTGGTGGTACAGAATACAGCCTCGCCTCAGAGGAAGGGGCTGCCCAGAGGCTCCCGTACCCACTTCCCCACACACAGACCACCCCCAGGAGCCCGAGGCCACAAGCTTCACCCTCTCTCTTCCCAGACTTCTGGCAGGCCTTGTGCAGGCCTGGCTGCGGGTTGGTTTCCGCTCCCTCGTGCCACTGAGGAAACAGCTGATTCAGTTACCTGGATTGAGGTCACTAGCAGGGACTGAAGTGGAGCTGCAGGTGGAACTGGTTCAGGCTAGGGGAATCACCCACTTGAGATTTTTCTCAAAGCCCCAGCCCAGTCCTGCGTCTCTCAGGAGGCTCCATCTCTGCAGTTATAGTCAAGGCCTTGGTGTCCAGTGCCTGGCCACTCACTTCCTGTAGCTGTGCCCCTCAGGTGGGTTCTACCAGCCCTTGGATTTAGTCTTTGTGCTGGAAAAAGCATGGGGATCTACTGTTGTATTCAAAGGTTGGGGTGATAAAAAGTTATAAAAGAGGCAGGGAGCTGACAATTCCCATGTTGCTGGCATAGGAGCCTTGAGCAGTGCCTGGCACACAGAAGGTATTCCCACAAATACCTGCTGAAAGAATGTCTAGAAAGCTTATCCCTCCCTCCACTTCCCTCGGGGCCTCTGGGGCCTCTGGGCAGGTGTTTGGCATCTGTTTCTAGCTCTCTTCTTTCAGACCGTAGATTGCTTTGCCCAACGTATGGCCCGAATTGCACGTAAAGCTGCGCATGAATGAGCCTCTGAGTTATTATTCTTCCCCCAGCCAGCTGTCTGCTTGGGAGTCCACTTTTCTCTGTCACAAAGAAACCTAGTAGAGCCCTTGCAAGGGTTGGTTCTCTCCTCGGACAAGGCTGTAGGGGTGGATTAAACAATTTCACAAATAGACCTCCCCTTCCACCGTCCAGAGACAGGACAGGCACCCATGTACCTCAGAGGAGACAAGCAGTAAGCCACTCTTCTACAGGATGTTATTGGGGACAGAAAAATCTGCCTAGATTTTTTTTAAGGCACAAAGCATTGTCTGTGTCGGTTCCAGCCTTGGGTGACATCCAGGAGCCCCAGTGTCAGGGAAACTATTGTTGAGCAACAGCAAAAAGCAAGAATTGGTGCCGAGCAGAAAAGGAAGCTTAATCAGAGGAGGGCAGTGAGTCACCAGCTGGGTCCTGAGTATTTGAGTTCCTTCACCTGGGAGAAGAAAAGCAAATCGCCACCCTCTTCCTGTCATCAATCTACCGGCTGTCCACCTTGAAGTCATAGGCCCTTGTTCCCGCCGCTCCTGGGTTCCCATGAAAAGCTTTCAAGGTGTTCAACAAACAGGGAGAGCATCAGAACTCAGTTCTCTCTCCTCAATGGGGGGCAAGGAGTGGCCCCTCCATTCTCTCTTCCTCATTGGAGAACTCGGGTTGTGGAGCCATCACACTAAAGGATGACAAGTCCACAGAGAAGCACCTCAAAGAACCTGCCTTTGGGAGAAAGTTCGAGAAAGAAGGCCAGCAGGCAGCCATCACTGAGACTGCTGTTCAGTATTAGCCATCCATTACTTGTGCAGTCATTCTTTTATGCAACAAGTGCGTACGGGGTATGCTTCTGTAAAACACAAGGTATGCGAGAATGCAGAGACAGACTACTTGTCACATGGGCTTTGCTTACTAGAGACAGTTGAAGGACAAATAATTACAACTTAAGTTGCAGCTGGAACTGTGGAAGACCAGGATGAGGCCAGGCCTATGTTCACTGAGGAAGGTAGGATCTCAGAGGAGCTTTTCCTGGACAAACGTCACCTGAGCTGGGGACCTGACACCTCAGAAGGCTGAACTACCATGAAAAGTCGTACCTGGAAACCAAGTCTTATTGCGTTACCAAGTGAGGAGCTAGCGGTAAAAAGGCCTCCAGCTGATGCTTTGCAAACTCTCCAGAGAACGTTCCTGCTGCTGCGTGCCAGTGGTTCATTCCCATCTGTAATACTAGCTACTCAGAAGGCTGAGAGCTGAGGCTCACAATTCGAAGCCAGCCTGAACAGGAAAATCTATGAGACGCATCAATTAGCCACCAAAAAGCTGCAAATGGAAGTGTAGCTCAAGTGGTAAATGCCAGCCTTGAGTGAAACAACTAAAGGGTAGTACCTATCAAGCCCCAGTACCTGCACTGCACTGCACACACACACACACACACACACACACACACACACACACACACACACACACACACACACACACACACACACGAAGCTTCAGCCTTCTCCCCTGAGTTTTCCTGGCATTCAGCACCATATGGACACTCAGACTCCTGCCAGATCTGAACAAATTGAGAATGAGTAAGATATTATCATCCCTTTCCAACCTGTCCTCTTCCCCTGCAGGTGTTCCTCGGCCAAGGTCAAAACCGTGGTGTTTGGGCTGCTGCCTATCCTGTCCTGGCTCCCCAAGTACAAGATCAAAGACTACATCATACCAGACCTGCTGGGTGGACTCAGCGGGGGATGTATCCAGGTGCCACAAGGTGCCTGGGCTCCCCCACATTCTCCCACCTCCACCCAGTCCCTCCGTGACCACTGTAAGCCAACCACACTCCTGAACCTTTCATCTCTTTGTGCCCTGCAGGCATGGCATTTGCTCTGTTGGCCAACCTTCCTGCAGTCAACGGCCTCTACTCCTCCTTCTTCCCCCTCCTGACCTACTTCTTCCTGGGGGGGGTGCACCAGATGGTGCCAGGTAAGGCCTCTCCCCTATCAGCAGGCAGGGTGACCTGGTTGGGGGGTGGGGGAGAGGAGGGAGAGTACCAGGTCTTTGATGACCTTGGAGAAATCACTGAGCTCAGTTGGCAGGGCCTCGTCCGTCTTCCTCTCTGGAAGGAGAGAAGGGCTTCTTGGCCAAACAAGCCATATACTATATAAGCTGAACAGATGTGAGAAATCTCCATCAACCCCCCAGGTGGGCCCTGGCAGGCCACTGCAGGCACGTTTGGAGTTGTCTGGTGCTAAGAGAGATGGAGCAAAAGGGCCTGGTCCTAGGGCTATGCAATAATCCTTCCCCCAGGAGGAACAATGCAGGCCTGGGCCCCTGGCTGGTTTCCATGGGTGTGCTCCAAACCTCTGATTTTTGCTGACTGGGTGGGGCACCACAGGTACCTTTGCCGTTATCAGCATCCTGGTGGGTAACATCTGTCTGCAGCTGGCCCCAGAGTCGAATTTCCGGGTCTTCAATAATGCCACCAATGAGAGCTACATAGACACAGCAGCCATGGAGGCGGAGAGGCTGCACGTGTCAGCCACGCTCGCCTGTCTGACTGCCGTCATTCAGGTGAGAGGGGCAACCCCCCAGCCCTGTCAGGGCCTCACCTCTGCTGTCAGACCGCCCTGGCCCTGCCTCAAAGCCCCCACCCCATGGGATGCAAAATCTGACTTAGGGCTCTGACTCCCGTCTCTTCCCTCTCCCAAGGCCAAAGAGGTCGGAGTGCCAGGCACCAGTGGTGCATGCCTGTAATCCCAGCTATTCAGGAGGCTGAGATCTGAGGTTCAGAGCCAGCCTGGGCAGGAAAGTCCTTGAAACTGTTATCTCCAATCAATCACCAAAAAGCCAAAAATAGAGCTATGGCTAAAAGTAGTAGAGCACTGGTCTTGTGCACAAAAGGCTCAGGGATAGTGCCCAGGCCCTGAGCTTATGGCCCAGGACCAGCACATACACACAGAGTATCTTCTTACCTGTATCTAAGACTTTACCTAGACTAGCAATAATACTAAATAAAGCTGTCCTGAGTGTAAAGTCTGCCTAAAAGACTTGAAGCCTCTCTCCAATTCACCTTGGAGAAACCCAGCTCTCTGTCAGCATCCCTTCGGCCCCTTCCAGCCTCCTCTGCCCCAAGCCACAGCACCAGCAGTGTACTGTGAACTGAACACAGAGATTTTCCTCTATGGGGCTGGGAAGGTGGCTCAGTGGTAGAGCGCTTGCCTTGCATGCCTGAGGCCCTGGGTTCAATTCCTCAACACCACATAAGCAAAAAGAAAAAAGCCAGAAGTGGCGCTGTGGCTCAAGTGGTAGAGTGCTAGCCTTGAGCTGAAGAGCTGAGGGACAGCGCCCAGGCCCAGAGTACAGGCCTCATGACCGGACCCAAAAAAAAAAAAAAAGATTTTCCTCTATGATTTCGGGAGGGAAGCCAGCGGGAAGAGCACAAGAGCAAGCACAGTCTCAGGAATCACCTTTCCCTCATTCGTTCATGTAATGTTTTTCAGGTGTTTTGCCATGATAGGAACTGGGCTAGGCCCTGAGGATACGAAGAGAAGTAAGAAAGTGAGCCCAGTTCACAAGTTGCTCCCAAGCCAGACAAAGGAAGTAGCCATGTCAACAGAGAGATTTGTGTACATGGAGATAAGCCGCACCTGTAGAGTTACTTGCAAACACTGGGGAAACCCAGGAGAGAGTCAGGGAAGAGCTGAGGTGACCCTGGACTTTAGTCTGGAAGCAAGAGTAAAAGTTAGCAATAACTGAATGCACAAGCAGAAAGGCTGATCCAGCCAGCCAAGCTGGTCCAGACCCCAAGAGCACTGGGGCCCACGACAGTATAATCTGACAAGGGAGGAGAAAGCAAGGAATCTGGTGTGCCTAGGGGAGAGAGGCCTAAAAGAAGAGGCTAGAAAGGTAGGCAAGGAGCCAGGGATAGCTGGGGCCTGTCTTAGGTCAAGCTGACACTTTGAAAGGATGGTTGGGGCTATAAGAAATTGGTGACAGGTGGGTTTGAAGCAAGGCAGAGACCTGTTGAGAGATTTGAGAGAGGCTTGGCAGGGTAGTGGCCGTGGCGAGGGAGCTGGGGGGAGGGTGGAAGGATGGAGCATTAACAGGGCTGGGCGATAGACTGGATGTGGGAGGTGAGGGAGGGTGACTCCCCGAGTTTCCGATTAGGCAACGAGGTACATGACGGTGTCATTGACTGAGAGAGGAAGCCTTAGGGGAGGACCTGGCTCAATTTCAGATAAGGAACTGGAAGGTGAAGGGACAAAGAGGTCCATGCCCTAATGGACCACAGGTCTGGGGCTAACCTCGTAAGGCACCGGGCAGGGCAGGACAAGGTCACGGAGGGCTGCTTTCTCTACAGGACCATGTGGAACTCCAAGCCGGGGTTAGGTTGACCATCTATGGTCTCCCCCACCATCTCTGTCTCTGTCTCAGATTGGCCTGGGTATTGTGCAGTTCGGCTTTGTGGCTATCTACCTCTCTGAGTCCTTCATCCGGGGCTTCATGACAGCAGCTGGTCTGCAGATTCTGATCTCTGTGCTCAAGTACATCTTCGGCCTGACCGTCCCTTCCTACACGGGCCCCGGCTCTATCGTCTTGGTACGTCTGGGAGACGGGTCTTGCTGATGGGGTGGGCCTGGGGCAGGCAGAGGGGCAGAGGTCCCTGCCTCAGGAAGTTCTGAGCTGCTTATTCTGACATAGCCTCAAACAAGGGCTGGCTGAGCCCCTGGACAGAGAACTTTCCAGGGTTCCCCCCCCCCCAGTGATCTCAAAGGCTCATGGAGGCTCTCTGTAGTTAATTCCAGCAGAAAACCAGAGGTACATTTCCACTAGTTCCTCATTCCAGTGTCTCAACCCCTCCCAGCTCAAGAAGACCTTCCTTAAGTCCAACCTTCATCCTTCCTCCTTTAGAGAAAACAAAACATTCCATTCCAGAAAGATCTACTGATGTGTACTGGAGAAAGTAGTGGGAAATGAGCCTCTTTGGGACCTCCATGGACCATGAAGGCATCTCCTCCCCGGGTCAGGCTCCCAAGGGTAGGGCAGCATGGGAAGAAAGGATGGGAGCCTGTGAGCATGATGCTCTCTCCCCTAGACCTTCATTGACATTTGCAAAAACCTCCCCCATACCAACATCGCCTCACTGGTCTTCGCCCTCATCAGCGGCATCTTCCTGGTGTTGGTGAAGGAGCTCAATGCTCGCTACATGCACAAGATCCGCTTTCCCATCCCTACAGAGATGATCGTGGTAAGAACCCTGCCTGTGCCTGGGGATTAGGGGTCAGAATGGAGGGGCTATGAGGTGGACAATCCAGCTCCAGCCAGGAGCAGGGGGAACCCTCCCCTCTCCCTGCCCCACCACCCCGTTATCCCCACAAACAGGAAGTCACACGTGAATCCATTCCTGTCCCCTGTATGTGGTGCCTATTCCTCTCCTCCTCAGATTGTCCCTCAACCTTGCCCCTCCCCTTTCCACATACATGGCCCTAAGAGGCCAGAGACTGAGATTTGAGGCCTCTGATGAAAAGAAAGAGTTGGGAGAAATGGCTTCCTTGGTACCAACTTCGGAACAATCCCTGTTCTCTGCTTTGGGATTTGCAGGTGGTGGTGGCAACGGCTATCTCTGGGAGCTATAAGATGCCCCAAAAGTATCACATGCAGATAGTGGGAGAAATTCAACGTGGGTGAGTCCAGGTGGCCCAGAGACCCGACGGCCCCACTCCACACCAAAGACTGAGCTTAGATGGTGATGATAAGACCTTGACAATTCATTAGAACCCAGATGACCCTGACCACATATGAATTACAGTGGTCCTTGACCTATCGCAGGAGTTACATTCCAGAGACCCCCACAATAGGTGAAAATCCACGAAACAGGAGCGTTAATCATCCCTCACCATGTCACGTATTGCCTTTTTGTGGCTTTTCACTTATCAGGGGGGTCTCTGGAACACAACTCCCACAATAGGTGAGGGATCACTATAAATGTATTTTCTTTAAAAACCCGTGCTCAGACGGTGAAGCTGCAATATGTGAACCACAATATAGTGAGGGACGACTGTACTAGAACTACTTACTGTACTAGTACTAGTTACTGCCTAGAAGAGCCACACAGCCAGCCCTGAGCGCGCTGGCTGCTCTAGGAAAAATGAGCCTTCACTGCCTCACTCCAGCGACAAGCCCAGGCACCCACTCCTGTTAAACAATTTTCTCTGATCAGCTGCTTGTTTGCTCTAGGCCTTGCTCTAGTGCATTGGCTTGTGTTAGCCATGCAGAATGGAAGGTGTGAGGATCAATCAAACTCTGGGTTGTGCTGGGTTCCAGGATGACATGGGCAAAGCTTGTTGTGCAGAACTGAAGCAGGGGAGGGGGGAAAGGCCTCACAGCACTGGGCGTGGGGAGGGGAGGGAGAGTAGGGAGCAGGGACCACCATCTGTAAGTCTGTCAACTAATGAGCGGAAAGAATCTAGGATTCAGGTGTGCCTCCTTTGTAAACAGTCACGTGGCCTGCCCTGTGGGGGGGAAAGGGGTTGTCGTCAGTGAAACTGGGTGGGACAAGCTGTGCACCCAGTGGGGACCTGGCGGGTCTCTGAAACTAATTCAGCTGCCTTCCCTCTCCTCACACCCCTGGGCCCTGCCTCTTCTCTGGCCTTCTGGCAGGTTCCCCACTCCAGTGTCACCTATGGTGTGGCAGTGGAAGGACATGGTGGGCACAGCCTTCTCCCTGGCCATTGTGGGCTACGTCATCAACCTGGCGATGGGCCGGACCCTGGCCAGCAGGCATGGCTACGATGTGGATTCTAACCAGGTAGTTCTGGTCACCACCAAGGCTTGGCAGGATGAACCAACATGAGCTAACACATGGGGGCTGTGAATACAGCTACCGGGAGAGCAGGGTTCAGTCCTCGGTTCCATACGAAGAGAGGGAGAGGGAAGGAGGAGGAGAGAGGAAGGGGAAAACAGCTCTTTGAGCTGAGCTGAGCAGTAAGAGTGGAGGACTCTGGCATTCATACCAAGAGGATGACCTTCTCGTGACTCCCCATTTGCGTGGCTGCCATGACTGGGTCTCTGCTCTCTACCAACCCTGCCCCTCTCCCTCCTTTCCCACCCCCTCCCCAGGAGATGATCGCCCTGGGCTGCAGCAACTTCTTTGGCTCTTTCTTTAAAATCCATGTCATCTGCTGTGCCCTCTCTGTCACCCTGGCTGTGGATGGAGCTGGAGGAAAATCCCAGGTGAGCCCTATACTAAGAGAGTGGGACATTTGTCCTAGACAAGGCTGGGCCTTGCAGGCTGGCCTAGATCTTCCCAAATCTCCATGGCACCAAAGGCATCCGGAGGAAATTAATCAAAAGTAAGACTTCCAGGGCTGGGAAGGTGGCTCAGTGGTAGAGCACTTGCCTTGCATGCATGAGGCCCTGGGTTCGATTCCTCAGCACCACATAAGCAAAAAGAAAAAAGCCGGAAGTGGCTCTGTGGCTCAAGTGGTAGAGCACTAGCCTTGAGCTGAAGAGCTGAGGGACAGCGCCCAGGCCCAGAGTTCAGGCCCCACGACCGGACCCAAAAAAAAGAAAAAAAAAAAAGTAAGACTTCCACAGCTGCCCCTTGCCCCCAACTCTGTGTTTTGCTTTGTTTTTTTTTGTTGTTGTTGTTGCTTGTTTGTGATAGGGTGTCACTACATCGTAGTTCATTTTTGCCTCAAACTGACCATCCTTTGTGCGGGGATTACAGGCATGACTGAGCCACCATGCCCAGCTGTGCCCAACTCTTTCTCTGAACAGGTGGCGAGCCTGTGTGTGTCTCTGGTGGTGATGGTCACCATGCTGGTCCTGGGGTCCTACCTGTATCCCCTTCCCAAGGTAAGAGCTCAGTGGGAAAGCAGAGGATAGAGAGAGCTTGGGCAAGATTCACAGATTGCCATGCTAGGTCTTAATCACACCTGTGAAGGAGACGAGACTGGTTTTATTGTCCCCACTTTAGATGAGGGAAACTGAGGCTGAGCATCTGATCTGGCCTCAGAGCCTTCTCTGTAGGCAGTATGTTAGACACTTGTGGTTGCTAGACACCTTCATACACCCTCAAGGAGGGTTTAGGGACAAAGGAAGTGGAAAGACAAACATGGGGTAAGGATGAATCCCAGCCCTCTAGTGGCTATCTGGAGAGAAGAGATTGAGGGCTCTGTGGGGGAATGGCCTAGAACTCCAACTCTATCCTACCAGGCTCCAGGATCAAGTATATGATCCTGGTCCTTCCTACAGGTGACAGGGAACAATGTTCTGTTTCTCCAGGCTGTGCTGGGAGCCCTGATAGCTGTCAACCTCAAGAACTCTCTTAAACAACTTGCGGACCCCTATTACCTGTGGAGAAAGAGCAAGCTGGACTGTGTAGGTATTGGGTAGCTTCCGGGCACCCATCCATGCCCTTGACCTTCTGTGACCTGACCTCAGCATGAGCTCTCTGGGTTCCAAATTAGCACAGTGCAGTGATCTAGAGTCCAAACTGTGGAGTAAGACCTCTGATGTTCAGGTTCTAACTCAACCATTTCCTGACAATGTCTTACCACAAGTTCCTTTGCCTCTCAGCATCTCATCTGTGAAGTGACCATCTCATGCTCTTGAAACCCCTGGGTTGCTTTTGGGAAAGAAATGGGTTAAAAGAAGAAAAGTGCATGTTACCTGAACTATATCTATACTCAATAAGATTTAGGTCTTAGGGGCTGGGAAGGTGGCTCAGTGGTAGAGCGCTTGCCTTGCATGCCTGAGGCCCTGGGTTCGATTCCTTAGCACCATATAAGCAAAAAGAAAAAATCCGGAAGTGGCGCTGTGGCTCAAGTGGTAGAGCACTAGCCTTGAGCTGAAGAGCTGAGGGACAGCGCCCAGGCCCAGAGTTCAGGCCCCACAACCGGACCCAAAAAAAAAAAAAAGATTTAGGTCTTAACTATTTTTATGACTTATAGTTCCAAAAATGCAAAAGGAAACCATTTCATAGAAAAGCCTAAAAACAAACAAACAAACAAAAAAACAATGTGAAGCCCAGGGTGTTGAGCAAGTGATGAGACTTCTTTGGGGTTCTATTTCCTCATTTCTAAATGCTGTGAAGTCAGAATCTGCATCATCCTCTGCTCCTGAGGATTAAGTGAGATTGCAGTGGGAAAGCCCAGCTTAACCATGAGAGTTAGTGGCCCTGCCCCACTGTACCATCCGGGACTGCTGGTGATAAAGGCTATGGCAGCATAGCCCAATGCTGCATTATCTTCTTTAAGTCCTATCATAACCTAGAGGGTATTTACTCACCTCCTTTAAAGATGGCTGGCCAAGGCTCAGAATGGTTGAGTAAAACCCTCAAAAGCCACAGAGGAAGAAAGTGGCCAAGTCTAGGTGGGATCTTCAGGTCAGGTTGTCCTGCCTCCTGGGAAAGGGAGGTGTGGCTCACTCATGCAATTCAGGAAAGAAAATCTACAAGCCAGAGAGATGGTGATCTATCTGGGGTTCCATCTGGGGTTCTCCCCCCCCCATACCAGTAAGTGAGCAATGGGGAAAGGAAGAAAACATGTGGTCCTAATTCCACCCCAAGGACCTGCTTTTAGGGGCTGGGAAGTTGGCTCAGTGGTAGAGCGCTTGCCTTGCATGCATGAGGCCCTGGGTTCGATTCCTCATCACCACATAAGCAAAAAGCCGGAAGTGGTGCTGTAGCTCAAGTGGTAGAGCGCTTAGCCTTGAGCTGAAGAGCTGAAGGACAGCGCCCAGGCCCAGAGTTCAGGCCCCACGACTGGACCCAAAAAAAAAAAAAAAAAAGGACCTGCTTTTACCATACCCCATCCTCATGTGGCCACTTGAGCTCTGTGTGTGTGTGTGTGTGTGTGTGTGTGTGTGTGTGTGTGTGTGTGTGTGTGTGTGTGTGTGTGTGTGTGTGTGTGTGTGTGTGTGTGTGTGTGTGTGTGTGTGTGTGTGTGTGTGTGTGTGTGTTTACTGAGGCTTGAACTCAGGGCCTGGGTGCTGTCTCTTATCTTTCTTGTTCAAGGCTGGTGTTCTACTACTTGAGCCACACCTCCACTTTTGGCTCTTGGCTGATATATTGGTGGTGAGAGTCTCATGGACTTTTCTGCCAACACTGGCTTTCAAACTATGACGCCCAAATCTCAGTCTTCTAAGTAGCTAGGATTACAGGCATGAGCCACCAGCACCTGGCTTCAACTTGAGTCTTGCCATAGGAATCCAAACAGACTGATTTCACTGAGAGGCATTTGAGGGCTCCTAAGGGCCTATAGCAGATGACCCACCCAACCAGGCCCCAGACCCAGGCCATCAGTTCAGGAGCTCAACCCCTTTCAAGCATATGTAGCTCCCTATGAGAACAAATGGAAATTCCCATTTACTGACTGCTCACTGAAGCCATCACTAGCAAGGGGCTAGTGCATCCCTTCACCCCTTCTTTTCCCTAGGTAGGCTAGAGTTGCTATAAAAAGGCAGAATTTTCTTAGCACATGTGTGGTCCTGAGTTTGATCTCCAACATGGCAGACAGATCTCCAGACAGACAGAAGGGAGGGAGGGAGGAAAGGAAGAAGGGAAGAATGGACGGAGGGAGAAAGGGAAGGAGGGAGGAAAAAATAGGTAAGATCATGCAGCTACACTCAATCTAAGGGAAATAAATAAGTATAGCCAAAGCACAAATGTATACACCACTGAGAAAATACGATGACAAAGGAAAAAAAGGCATAGTCTGAGATAGTGCTCGTTGAGAAGGGCTAAACTAATCCAGGAAGGCTTCCTGAAAGAGGCCGTTTTGCTCCCCAGCCCTACTTTCGACATCTCTCTTTTCACAGTGCGTGTGGGTGGTAAGCTTCCTTTCCTCCTTCTTCCTGAGCCTGCCCTACGGAGTGGCCGTGGGTGTGGCCTTCTCAGTCCTGGTTGTGGTCTTCCAGACGCAGTTGTAAGTAACAGCCCCTCCCACTTGGGCACAGTAGTGGGGTCACTGTATCATGGGGGGGAGGGCACCAGGACAGAGGACTATGGCTGTGCTCTTCCTGTAAAAGGATCCAGTCATCTAGGCTGAGGGCACCAGACAGAGGGGCAGGGCCAGAGGAAGGAGAATGGGGAAGGTCTTCTCTTCTTAAGGATGAAGAATCAGGAAGTGGTGATTTTAAGGCCTGTCAGACAAGCCCCAGTCTCAAGGCCATGTCACGGGCTTGGGAACTTACCTGTCCTAGTCTAGCCACAGGCCACCAAACATGTGTCTCCTATGCAGAAAGATGAGCACAAAGAAGTCCTGGATGAAAATAGGATCCTGGCCTGCCCTGGGCCCTTGTGAGCCCGCCCCCAGCATCATCCCAGACCTGTAGGCCTGTGGCATGGCTTATGTTTTTGTTTCCCTTATCTAGTCGGAATGGCTATGCTCTGGCCCAGGTCATGGACACCGACATCTACGTGAACCCCAAGACCTACAGCCGGGTAGGTCATCCAAGCCGATGACTTCTCTCTTTTGTTCTGTCCCTCTCCCCAAGAAGTGTTTGCACACACAAAACAAAAACAAAACAAGAAAAAAAAGATAGTGAAGACATTTCCAAAACCTGAGTTCAGTCTCCCTGTCACAGGCCCAGGAAATGGAGGGGATTAAGATCGTCACTTACTGCTCCCCTCTCTACTTTGCCAACTCTGAGATCTTCAGGCAAAAGGTTGTTGCCAAGGTAAGGCTCAGGCCTTGGTGACCTGAGGGGCTGAACAATGAGTGGCTGGAAGATGGAAGCAGAGCGGGCTGGGAGTCAACAGTAGGCCACCCCACCCAAGGTACAGGTCAGGATGGCTGTTGGCTGTCTCCCCACAGACAGGGATGGATCCCCAGAAAGTATTACTCGCCAAGCAGAAGTGCCTCAGGAAGCAGGAGAAGAGGGGAGCGATTCCCATGCAGCGGAGGAAGTCTCTCTTCATGAAAACCAAGGTGAACAAAGGCCAGGAACAGACCTCAGGCCTCGTCTGCTCTTGCCTCTGGTTCCCCAGCTCCCTGGGTCATGTCTGCACTCTGTCCTGGCTCTGAACCTCTCTAAGCAGCACCAGATGAGGGACAGTAGCGAATGTTCTGGGTGCCCAGCCAATCCAGATTGGCAAGGGGATGGAGTGGTTGTGGGAGTTTGGGAGAAGCAGGCAAATATGGACAAACACAGAAAAGCGATCAGCTATCCCTAAAGGGTCTTCCTCCCCAAACAGAGAGGGGCAGAGGCGCTGGGGTTTCTCTGGAAGGCTTGTCTGCCTTTGTCCAGGTTGTGTGGTACCAACTGTGCCGGCCCTACCTCAGGAAGGGGCCGGTATCTATGCCACCAAGCTGAGCTCTTGGCCTCCACCCGCATCCTCTCCCTGGCTTTTCCTACAGCCAAGTCTTCTCCAGTCCCATGGTCTCTGACTCTGCCTCCTCTCCCTACCCCCTCCACAGACTGTCTCCTTGCAGGAGCTGCAGCAAGACTTTGAGAGCCCCTCCCCAACCGACCCCAACAATAACCAGACTCCTGCAAATGGTGCCAGCATATCCTACATTACCTTCAGCCCCGATGCCTCCTCAGCCACCCCCTGTGAGCCCCCAGCCTCTGCTGAGTCCCCACGGGAGCCCAGTGACACTCTGGCCAGCGTTCCGCCCTTCATCACCTTCCACACCCTCATCCTTGACCTGAGCGGAGTCAGTTTTGTGGATTTGATGGGGATCAAAACCCTGGCCAAGGTGAATCCTCAGAAGAAGAGTGCAGAGCCTCCCTCTCCCAATCCCCCAGGCTCCCTTTCCTTAGGGTCCCCATTGGGGGGTGGGGGAGCTTGAACTCAAGGCCTGGGCCTTGTCCCTCAGCTTTTTCACTCAAGGCCAGTGCCCTACCACTTGAGGAATACTCTTCTTCTGGCTTTTTCATAGTTAATGAGAAATAAGAATCTCATGGACTTTCCTGCTTGGACTAGCTTGGAACCATGATCCTCAACCTCCTGGAGTAGCTAGAATTACAGATGTGAGCCACTGGCACCCAGCAAGGTCTTCATTTGAACAAGCCAGAAAGGTTAGGGTCCTAAGGACCTGTCTTCTCTCCAGAAGTAACCAGGACAATGCTCCCTACAGAGCAGGCTGGGCAGTGGGTAGCTAGAAAGGGCTGCCCAGCCGCAGGCCCCACTGCTCGCCAGCCCTGGCACAG